>NC_081381.1:9296565-9619065 GCF_030684315.1 Stegostoma tigrinum | reverse complement strand
GTGAGGGTTCTGCAATAAATAGGGAGAGAGGGGGAGTCGGACCGAAGATGGAGAGAAAAGAAAATAGGTGGGCAGTAGGGTATAGGTGGAGAGGTAGGGAGGGGATAGGTCAGTCCAGGGAAGACGGACAGGTCAAGGAGGTGGGATGAGGTTAGTAGGTAGGAAATGGACGTGTGGCTTGGGGTGGGAGGAAGGAATGGTTGAGAGGAAGAGCAGGTTAGGGAGGCAGAGACAGGCTGAGCTGGTTTTGGGATGCAATGGGGGGAGGGGAAGAGAGATGATGGTTTGGTGCTCGGGGGTGGGGTCATGATCAAGGGGGCGATAGGAGGAGGTGTCAGAGAGTTGGTGTTTGGCCTCGGCGATGTAGAGGTCAGTGCGCCATACTACCACTGCGCCACCCTTGTCTGCGGGTTTGATGGTAAGGTTGGGGTTGGAGCGGAGGGCTGCCCGTTCTGCGGGGGAGAGGTTGGAGTGGGTGAGAGGGGTGGAGATGTTGAGGCGGCTAATGTCTTGACGGCAGTTGGAGATGAAGAGATTGAAAGAGGGTAGGAGGCCTGGGGGTAGTGTCCAGGAGGAGGACTTGTGTTGGAAGCGGGTGAAGGGGTCAGTGGAGGCAGGGTTCGGCTCCCGGTTAGAGAAGTAGGCATGGAGGCAAAGGCAGCAGTAAAACTACTCTATGTCCAAACATGACTGGTATTCGTTGATGTGTGGTTGTAGGGGGACAAAGGTGGGCCCCTTGCTTAGGACTGACCATTCGTCCTCAGTCAGTGAGAGGTCTGGGGGGAAGGTGAAGATTTGGCAGGGTTCACTGTCTACTCTGGGGTTGCTGGCTGTGGAGGTTGTGGGCGGAGCGATGAGGGCATCGGCCGTGGGCGGGGTTCCGTCGGCGACGTCTGTGGGTGGGGTTCCGTCGGCATCGGCTGTGGGCGGGGTTCCGTCGGCATCGGCTGTGGGCGGGGTTGCGTCGGCCGTGGGCGGGGTTGCGTCGGCGGTCAGAAGAGCGGGGTTAGAGGCAGCAGCGCAGTGAGGGTGGTGTGTGTGGCGTTGTAACTGGAAGTGGAGGCGGTGACTGCAGCAGCGGCCGCGTCCGTGGTCTCGGAAGTTGTGTGCCCGCCGGTGGCGGATGTGACGTCATCGGCGGGGTCTCCAGCCGTGTCCTCGTGGTCAATGGCGGCGGTTGCATGGTGGAGGAGGGGCAGGGACAGGCTCGGGATTTGGGAGGTGCAGGAATCCACTTGTGGGTGGCAGGGGCCAGTGAGTTTGTTGTACTTACAATTTTTGGTGTCCAGTGAAGCTGAGTAGAACTGGGCGTTCAGTCTGTGGGTCCTGCGGAGGATAAAAAACAGGAGAGGTCCTCTGCAGGCCTGGGAGAGGGAGGCTCTGAGCTGGGGCAGGCTGGATTGGAGTGCCTGGAGGTGCCGGCGCATGGCCGCGAGTGTCTGTTTCAGGACTCGCAGGGAGAAACGCTTCTGAAGGGTCTGGATTGTCTGGGTGTCGAGGTGGTCACGGTTGGGGCCAAATTGGGAAGGCTTGAATGTAGACTGTAGTCCACTGGGGATGATCCGGTTCCATAGGCAGGTGCTGAGGAAGGTGATGTGGCTGTGGTACCTGGTTTGCCTCAGGACATGGTCGAGCAGTTTCAAGGCTGAAGAGATGACAAGAGAGTTGCAATGGGAGAGAGATTCCCTGAGGTTGGTCCGGAGGGAGGAGGGTAACTTCTTCAGGTTAACCTCTCCCCCGCAGAATGGGCAGCCCTCCGCTCCAACCCCAACTTCACCATCAAACCCGCAGACAAGGGTGGCGCAGTGGTAGTATGGCGCACTGATCTCTACATCGCCGAGGCCAAATGCCAACTCTCTGACACCTCCTCCTACCGCCCCCTTGATCATGACCCCACCCCCGAGCACCAAACCATCATCTCTCTTCCCCTCCCCCCACTGCATCCCAAAACCAGCCCAGCCTGTCTCTGCCTCCCTAACCTGTTCTTCCTCTCCTCCCACCCCAAGCCGCGCCTCCATTTCCTACCTACTAACCTCATCCCACCTCCTTGACCTGTCCGTCTTCCCTGGACTGACCTATCCTCTCCCTACCTCCCCACCTATACTCTACTCTCCACCTATTTTCTTTTCTCTCCATCTTCGGTCCGCCTCCCCCTCTCTCCCTATTTATTGCAGAACCCTCATCCCATCCCCCTCTCTGATGAAGGGTCTAGGCCCAAAACATCAGCTTTTGTGCTCCTGAGATGCTGCTTGGCCTGCTGTGTTCATCCAGCTCCACACTTTATTATCTTGGATTCTCCAGCATCTGCAGTTCCTATTCTCACATGAGGAACATTCTTCCTGTATTTACCCTGTCTAGTCCTGTTAGAATTTTATGGGTTTCTGTGAGAATCCTCTCATTTTTCAACAGTCCAGTGAATATAGTTCTAAATGATTCAGTCTCAATTTGTACATCAGACTTGCCTTCGCAGGAATCTGTCTGGCTCTCCATATTTGCTCAGTCCAGCCCACTCATCATTTTGAACACTTGTACCAAATCTCCTCCTAGCCGTCATCTCTCCAAGAAGAACAGTTCCAACTTCTTCAATCTATCCTCATCACTGAAGTACCTCATTTGGAGCCATTCTTGTGAACCACTTCTGTGCTCTCTCCAATCTGTTCAACCGTTCCTGTAACATGGTGCCCACAATTGTACATAATCCTCCAGCTGAGGTCTAACAAGTGTCTTGTGCAATTTCATACATCATCTCCTTGTTCATGTACTCTATGCCTCTATATGCTTAATTAAGTGTCCTGCCACCTTACAGTGATCTGAGCACATATACACCTAGCTCTGCTCCTGCAGCCTCTTTAGAATTGTATCTCCTATTTTGTATTGTCCTTCCTGCACTTCTAACCAAACTGCATCACCTCCCATTTTTACATTGAACTTCATCTGCCATCTAACCACCCAGTGCATCAATTTGTCAATGTTCTTTTGGAGTTCACAGCCTCCTCCTCTGTTTACAATTTTCTCACATTTCATGTCATCCACAAATTTTGAAACTGTCCCCTACTCACCAAGATCCAGATCATTAATATATCTCAGGAAAAGCAAGACACCCCAATACTGACCCCTGGGGAACTCCACTACAAATTCTCCACCTGCCCAAAAAATATCCATTGGCCGTCACTCTCCATTACCTATCACTCAGCAATTTGGTATTTGCATTGCTACCATCTTTCTTATCCTAAGTCCTATAACTTGCCTCACAAATCTGTTGTGAGGCACTAGATCAAGTAATTTCTGGTAGCCCACAAAAATCACAGCATTCCCCTCATCAACCTTTTCCATTTCCGGTGCAAAAAAGACCTCCAAGTCAGTTAAACATTATTTCCCTTTAGAAATCCATGCTGACTGCTCATCTTTTTCTATTTGATCACTAATTCTATTCTGATCATTCTTTCTGGAAGCTTCCATGACAGAAGTTGGTGGGTGTCATGTACATTGATTTTCAAAAAACCATCGAAATCCCGCAAAGGAGATTTGTTAGCAAAGCTGAAGCACATGAGATTGAGTTAATGTATTGGCAAGGATTAATGTTTGAAAACAGCCAAAAAACAGAGGCTAGGAATAAATGGATTATTCTCACATGTGATGAATGGGTATCACAAGTAGCAGTGTTTGGGCCCCAGCCATTCGCAATATATGTGTCGGTGATTTACATTTGGGAGCCAACTACAATTCAAAGTTCATGGATGGCATAAAGCTAGCTGAGAAAGTGTACTATGCAGAAGATGCAAAGGAGATCCAAGAGTATTTGGACAGACTTGATGAGAGGGCATGAACGTGGCAGATGGAAAATGGTGTGTAAAGATATGAGGAATTCACTTTGGAGGAACTGTTGTGCAGTGTTTCTTTTAAATATTGAGAGTTTGGAAAGTGTAGATGTACAAAAACAGCAGGTGTCCTCACCAATGAGTCACTAACATGGAGGTGCACCAAGCTGTTAGGAAGGCTAATGGAATATTAGCACTGATTGTCAGAGGGATTCAGTATGGGCGTAATGGGGTCTTGTTTCAATTGTACAGGAGCTGGGTTAGACAAAGCATGAAGTACCGTGTGCGGCTTCGATTATCTTATCCCAGGAAGGATATTTGCCATGCAACAAACGTTCATTAGACATGACCTCAGAATGGCAGGACTGTCCTGTGAAGAGAGATTGGACAAACTGAAATTCTACAGTCGTGAAGAATGAGAAGTGTTCCCATTGAAACCTACAAAACACTTAAAAATGGACAGACAGGATGGATGCTGTAAAGATTTTTTTCTGATGGATGATTCAAGAACTAGGGACACAGTTCAAAAATATTTGGGAAGCCACTTAAATGAGGAGAACCTTCTTTACTTTTATGGACCAGATCAAACCTCGTCAATACATATTAGGGAGATAGCCTAGACCCTCACTTTAGTCTTATTTAAAGGCAAGTGTAAGGTGCTGCATTCCAGATGTGATTGGATTGGGAAAACTTCTCAGCCTTAAGTAAAACACACTCTATTCTAACACCACAGTTAAAACACAAACAAAAAAAACTGACATAACATCAATGCTATTGAAATGCTTAAAATAATAAACTATTTGTCTCCTACTCATCAACAGTTTGAATATAGCAACATCGCATACACATACCCTTGGCAAAGCCAAATTCAGCCAAACAGATTTCCCTCATTTGTTAGAAATAGTAGGAACTGCTGATGCTGGAGAATCTCAGATAACAAGGTGTAGAGCTGGATGAACACAGCAGGCCAAGCAGCATCAGAGGAGCAGGAAGGCTGAAAAAATTCTGAAGGGTCCAGACACGAAATGTCAGCTTTCCTGGTCCTCTGATGCCGCCTGGTCTGCTGTGTTCATCCAGCTCTTCACCTTGTTATCCCTCATTTATTATGTCCTCAAATCCTGGAGAAGGAACACCAACTGAAGGAATCTAGAGGCAGAGAGAGAACTCAAGCTTTTTGCAGCAACAGACAGAAAGTGATATCTAGCAGCTTCAACTCCAAAACCTCAACTTCGACAATTGAAAGCAAAATTAAATCCCTGGGGTTGTGTGAGCCTGATTTCATCCACTCATGCTTCTTTTGTCTAATTTTTAAAAACTCCAAAGCTATTACCTCTGCTTTCCATGGAGCAGACACCTTAGCAACAAGTTTACAACCCCCACCTTCAAGTGAAACAGGACAGGCAAATCCCCCTTATAGGTTTGTATCATCACATTACTCAGAGAGTTGCAAACATTTTGGAATTCTCTAACCCAGAGGGCTGTGGAGGCTTGGTTTTTGAAAATGTTTAAAGCAGAGAACATCTGATTCCTAACTACCAATGTTATGAAGGAATATGGGGACCCTGTGGTGGATAAAGGCGTTGAAATGTACTGTTGGCCATGGCAGAATTGAATGGCAAAGCAGATCTGATGGGCTGAATGGCCTACAGCTGCTCCTCTGTCCCTGTGTTTGTGCTGATTTTTAAAATTTATTTTGTGAATGCAAAAACAAGAATAGCTCGTCAAGGTGCTCCACCATTCAATAAGATTATGGCTGAACTTTCCTGTCTGCATCCTTAACAACCCTGAGCTCCTTCATGAATTAAATGTTTATCGATCTAACTCTGCCTTGAATAGGTTCAGAATACTGGCTTCCACGGCCTTCTGGGGAATTTTGGTGGAAAGTTGAATTAAAATTAATGTTTCTCCAGAGCTCCAGGACAGAGAGACATCATTAACATGAACCAACAACATCGCTGAAGTCTAAATTTTTATTAAAATAAATGAGAAAATAGCCTTCAAACCGGAATGGTTTAACAACATGCTGATATCACATTGCTGTCAGGATGATTTAATTTCCTGATGGACTTTAAGTTTTTCTCTACTGAATTTTAATTTGCACCATGAGGGAACAAGATTTTCACATTCATGGTTCACTTTGTCTTTTAAATGTGTTTTCAACAGAGGAGTAAGAATATGGATGCATTTTGGGGTATTAATTTAATGTCGTTACAAAAGTCTCAGTACAGATCTGATTTCTGAAGTACTATTTGTGAATCATGAGATAGCAAACATTTCAGATCTCTCAATGCAAAGGTGGTTAAAGCAGGCTTTAATCAATTAGGTCAAGCTGCTTTTTGTAGATGCTTGTCAGATACAATTTGCAATTTATTCTAACTATTCCATGGTTTATTTACAACTGAGAATCTTCCACACTCCCAGTTCATAATTGACTTGATGCTATTGAAATAAATTGCTTGAATTCACAACGGGGATTTTTATATTCATTTCAAATGATAGTGCTCCTGACACTTCTTAGAGATGACTGTATCCTTGAAGGATTGACTGGCAAGGGTCTCTGATGTTTTTATGAAAACAACCCTTCCATCTCTCATTCTTGTAATATTCACTTAATGTAAATTTGCATTGAGGATGAGACAGCAAAGATTCACTAAACTTATCTGTGTGATGAGAGATTTGTATCCAAGAGGTTGAGTAGAATGGGCTTTTGTTCTCCAGAGTTTAGAAGAATGAGAGGTGATCTCATTGTAACATACAAGATTCTGTATATTAATAGAAACATCAAAAGAAACAGAAAATATTGTACACAAAATGAGGCCCTTCAGCCCACCATGAACAATACAGCCAATAATGCGCCATCCAGCTAATGCACAGCTCTTGGTCCACAGCCTGTGGATAGCAATATCTCAGCTGTGTATCCCATTTTTACCTGCAATGCGATGAGGATTTCTAAGAATGAACATAATCATCAAACTCTCCTATAATTCTTTCATGAATGACTCTTTGATTCTTTAATTCCGTGCCTCTTAGGGTATTCAGCACTCTGTAAGAGATAAGAGCTTTTTTCTATCCACTCTGTTGAGATCGGCTCCTGCAATTTTATATGTATCGATTAAATTTCCTCTCAGCCTCCTCTCTTATTTTTCAATTATCATTTTTCAAACCGTGGAGGCTGATTAAATTTAATAGATCTCTAGTCTACATTTGCAAACTGTTTTGACTAGATTTCTCCAACCATTGATAATTTTGACTGCTAGAGAGGATTTTGATACACAGCACGACTGTGTTTAATTAATGTTTCTGTTGAAACAATTTGTCATAATATAGCAGGAGCATGGTGGTGGATTGAATGGGCAGTACAGAATGAAATGGAGAGATTCTAATATACCGAGCAGTTTCAGGATCTGAAATTATTTGGGCTGCACTCAGCACCTGGGTTGGGAGGGTACATCAGGCCCCATAACTGAGAACCTAGGTTTGGGGAGCCCGCTGTGCTCATGTTAGGAGCTAGGAGTACAGCTGTTAGCCTGAGCCAGCAGCAATGCTGGGTGTTGTGCTTTCTGCCTCTGTCCTGGCTGTGATCAGAGTGCCTCTGAACTGATACACTCCTGTTATTGTTGGAATGCTACTTTGCCTTTAAGGGAGCTCACCTTTAATGACCCCACACAGCACATGTAGACAATCTTGTGACTCTGCCTGCAGTGGGTTTGCACAATGCATACTGCAGTTAGTTAGTTTCTGTACTGTCTTGTGCCTAGCGTGGTACAGTGGCTCAGTAGTTAGCACTGCTGCCTCACAGTGACAGGGACTCAAGTTCAATTCCACCCTTGGGCAACAGTCTGCTTACACATTTTCTCTGTCTCTCTGGAGGTTTCCTCCCACAGTCCAAAGAAGTGTAGGTCAGGGTGGATTGGCCATGCTAATTGTCCATGATGTGCAGGCTGGATGGATTAGCCATGGGAAATGCAACATTACAAGAATGGGGTGGGGCTGGGTGGGATGATCTTTGGAGGGCTGGAATAGACTCGATGGGTCAAATGGCCTACTTCCAGTCTGTAGAGATTCTATGATAATGTGTTTTACTGTTTGAAATGAACTAATACTTAAAGTTATTCAATCCCTGTTGAGCAATTGATTATTTGACTGTTATCACTAATCTGACATGGTAAGCAATGATGGAAAACATTGTGCTGATGAAGTCGATCATCTCTGAACAGTTAACAAGCAAGTTTGACAACAGGTGATAGTTTTAATCATTTAACATTGCAGGAGACAAACCTTGACATCTTTCTTAATTACAGCGTCAAGAGTAGATTGCAAACTCGGCTTACTAGTAAGGAGGCAAATCCCTATTACTTGACTTTTTCAGGTATGCGCTGGATTGACTGCAAGGAAGGTCAAAGGCACATTATCAAATTCTCTACAAAAATCTTTAGCATAAATTGGGACACAGTGGACCTCCTAACAGAATTTAAAATAGTTAAACAGCTTTCAGACCTATGGGTTCCAGATTTGAGTATGCCTAGTGCAGAAAAACAGCATTATGATTTGCTTAGCAATTGGGAATGAAGGTCTATACAGACTTAGCATGCTGGGATTAATAGCAGCAGAGATAAAAGATCGCTGAAAGATGTGAAGCACACTAGAAGTCTAATTCAGAGATAGATTAAAGTTCTGTATTCAATGATTAGCATTCATATCATTCAGACAGAAGCATACTGACCACTGTACATATCACTTCACGAGCTGATACTGAGAAAAGTGCTCATTGTGATTTTTATTTGGGATAGAGAGCCTGCAAATAAAATTATGTGTTGATGACTGCATCCACTGTCATGGAAGCTTACCCCAAAGACTTGCTAAACAAACCAAAAGTTAGTGTCTTTACTGCCGGATGTACAAAGTGATTGCAGCAGCTCAGTGAAGCTTATTGATCAAGAGTCCAAATTCAGGTGTTGACTGATCACCAGAGCACCCAAAAACTGAGCAAAACATGGAAGGTGTGGCCTTCTGCATGCGCCAAGGAAATGCTCAGCTTACAATTAATTTAGCAAGTAATCTGGCAGTAAAGGCCATCAGCAGAGACTGTGCACTAGGGTAAAGGCTAATGTAGCCAAAAAGAGCCAGATGTTCTGACCAAATTGATGTGTTCACCTGTATGTTCAAACTACTATAATGACCATCAGGTATTCCACTAGAGGGACAAGCATGAAGCGATCACCACAGCTGAATATGATTAGGTACTTTGATGAGACAAGGTGGGGTGGTGGTTAGTCGAGTCGTATTATCACTGGACTGTTAACCCAGAGACCCAGCGAACATTCTGGCAACAAAGGTTTGGACCCTGTCATGGCAGATGGTAGTGTTTGATTCCATCTTGACGATGACAATCTAATGATGACCATGAATCCATTGTCAATTGTTGGAAAAACCCACCTGGCTCATTAAGGTCCTTCAGGGAAGGAAACTGCCATCCTCCCTACATGTGAGCCCAGACCAACAGCAACGTGGTTGACTCTGAACTGCCCTCTGGACAATTAATGATGGAAATAAATGCTGCGTAGCCAGCAATGCCCGCATCTCATGAATGAATAAAAGAGCATTGAGCTGACATTGTCTTTCTCATGGAAAATATCAATGTCATCACACCATGTAAGTTTCTGCAAGTCGTTTGAAAGTGATAGCTATCAGAGGTATTCTTGCAGGGAAACAGTAGTTCCATAAAACAGCATGCTCTTGTCTGAAACACAGAAAAGGGTAGAATGCAAAGTGAAGTTTTAAATGAATAGTTGGAAATGAAGAGATTGAGTTTGTCCCTCATTTATAGTTTCTCATGCTTTCCTTTTAGTAAGTGTTGATACTGACTGACTGATGGACAATGACATCTTTCAACGTTGCTGTTTGGCCTTGTGTCCATTCCAACCAAACTGTAATACAAGTAAAAGATAATCATTGTACCTCAAAGTTAGTGCAATGAACCTACTTATTTTTATATGGTCCTCCTCGTCATTGTGCAGCAGGATATTTAATGGACCAAGTTTCAAATGATACTACTTACTCAACATCTCTTACTCTCTACCAGCTGCTTACAACTGAAAAGAACAAACAAGTCATTTTGATTGTGTTATAACTCTACCCTCAGAACTGAGACTGTGCTCTGAGCAATCTGCTTTGTTGTCACATATAACTGCATCACTCTACATTTAATAGTGTTCAAGCTGGTGGCCTTGGGAGTGAGAAACACCTGTCTCTGAATCAGTTAGAGAAATTGAGCTAAATAACAACGTCTTTGTATTCATGGAATGTGGTGTTGCAATAAGAGACAATCTAATGAGTGGTAAATATATAAAGTTCAGGCAAATTCCCTGTAGATTTCCCCAGTGGAAAAAATAAATGCAAGTTGATATGAGGAGAAAGAAATATAAAAGTCGATTTGAGAGATGCCCTCCAAGTTTAAAAAACAAAATAAAAGCTAGACAACATAAGGGGACAAGGCAGGCACTGGGAGCTCTGCTGTTAAACTGTCAATGTTTTCATCAATTACTTCTGTCTTCCATTGTCGTGATTCTCCCCATCAAGTGGTAAAGATTATGGTGCCTTCCAAAGTAAGTGCACGGAAGATGAGAATTGTGTGCCAATGAAATTGTGATTAAACTGCTTCATAAATTGCAGCACTATGTTGAAATTTGGGTGTAATTGGCAGTCTGAATGGTTCAAAAGCCAGCATTGCTAGTCCAGTGATAATGGGAACTGCAGATGCTGGAGAATCCAAGATAACAAAGTGTGGAGCTGGATGAACACAGCAGGCCAAGCACCATCTCAGGAGCACAAAAGCTGATGTTTCGGGCCTAGAAATTGTTAGTCCAGAACAGGCTCCAGTGCAAGATTTCTGTAAAAATGCTTTAACGAGGTCTGTGTGGGGGGGTTTAATCAACAGTTTACTTGCAGAAGCAACTAAATAACTATAACTGTGATTAAGATCTTATCAGGAAGGGGTTCAACGTAATATAGAACTGTGTCTACAGAAGGGGGTCTGTTTGTCTGAACATTTCTTTGGGAAAAGGAGATCATGGCACCCTCGAGATTTTAGTCCTTAGTACTCTTTGAAGAATTGCAAATATAAAAGGATTTTTGTACACAGGTGTGTTTATACAATTTGGTTAATTGCTTGAAAATGTCAAGAAACTAAAATTTTGAATACTTCTGGCAACATAACAGTAGCTCTAGATTGACAATCGAAGTCTCTTAATGTGAAATTCACAAAACCCTAGTTCTCCAATTCTCTAAAAGTGCAGAGATTTATCTCAATCACACTTTGCAATAGTAGATTCTTCTTTGTTTTTAAATTGTCTTTGACTGCTTCGTTTAGTCACAAATGAAGAAAAATGGTGGTGGTACCCAATACTTAATCAAAGTCTGAAAGGCCAAGTGTTTGTTATCTTGGTGATCTTTACATGAGCAAATATTGAGCTCATCATATGAAGGCTGCAAATCTGCCCATGTTAACTTGCCATCAATTCTTACTATAGTCTGGACAGCTGGCTTTACATCAACATCCAGTAGTTTGGACATATCTTTATGCCACAGACAAGACTGAGAGGTGAATTGAATCATTTTTACTGTTCTCTTCTGTCTGTTATGAAGACAGTTTCTTTTTAAATTTATTTTACCATTCCCCTTTCAATCAGGTGGTTGAATGTTTCCTTCTAGTGAGTGGAAGGAGGCTGGCCAGGTACATCTTATTGTCTATCAATTCCCTGATAGGCCCGGGTTAACAGCCACAATCAGGGAGTCCTGGCTGACAGATATAAAGAAGAGTGTCAAATAGCCTCCTTATTCTAGAGATTGGCTCTGAGCTGGCCCTCATGGAGTAATTTCATTCCACAAGCTTTGTTTGTCAAGTCCAGTTTAAAATGACCTTCAGCAACATTTTTTTAAGGTTAAGACAAAGTAGGGATTTATGACTGCATTCAGCACCATGAGGGGAAATTGTGTGCAATGATGGCTTGCAACATGCAGCCACACACACCATCCAAGAAGACGTACAAGAGAACAGAAGCAAAGGGAGTTGCACATGATTTAAAATTAAAGATATCAAAATTAGTTCATATGAATTAGGAAGTTCAGAAAGCCAATGGCGAGTGGAAGAGATAACAAAGTGTGGAGCTGGATGAACACAGCAGGCCAAGCAGCATCTCAGAGCAGAAAAGCTCCTAAGTCGGGCAAGTGGAGGCTCTTTCAGTTGCATGTGTCCAGAGATCCCTTTTCGTAGAAGAACGGACAGTCAAAAGGTGAAGGGACAGTATTTGTAAACGGGGAATTGGTTTAATTCACAGGTGAAAAATAAAATTGTTTCCCAAATCAGACTTCTCAGGGATGTTAATATGTTAGCTAAGCCTGGAGCTGCTTACTGTTCTGACATAAACATGTAGGCTGACAAAATATCTCAAGAACTGTGCAATTAAGAATAATTCAAGCAAACCGGCTTCATTCGTGTGACTGGGGGCTTCCACCTTAGCCACAACTATCAAGGTGGACTTTGATGACTGGAACCAAGCCTCATTGTGTTTTGTGGCAGTTAACAGTGGAGTGGTTAGCTCCAAATGGATTAATAATGAAAAAGAGTCAGATCGCGCTCAACATTAACTCTCTTTCTTCACGTATACTGCACGCCTGTTGAATTGCTTCAACGCCGCTTCTACTTTGATAGTAATAATGGGTTTTAATGGTGTTCTTTGTTCATGGCTCACTGAAGGAGACATCTCATTGCCTAGACATTTGAGATGACTTGGTTAAAATGTTCATCCAATGTAAGGAATGTGACAGCCACAGAAATATGATGTAAGCCTTTGTCCTTTGGTTACTGCTGGTCAGAACTTTCCAGATATTGTGGTCAGCTGGCATCATGCGATCAGTGGCATCCATGTTTGCTGGTTCAGCAGATGTCCATTTGCAAGAAAATTTAAGGAAGACAATATAGTTAAAAACAACAATTTATTAGAGGGATCGAGTTCCGGAACCAAGAGGTTATGGTGAAGCTGTACAAAACTCTGGTGCGGCCGCACTTGGAATATTGTGTACAGTTCTGGTGACCGCATAATAAGAAGGATGTGGAAGCTTTGGAAAGGGTGCAGAGGAGATTTATGAGGATGTTGCCTGGTATGGAAGGAAGGTCTTTCAAGGAAAGGCTGAGGGACTTGAGGCTGTTTTCATTAGAGAGAAGAAGGTTGAGAGGTGACTTAATTGAGACATATAAAATAATCAGAGGGCTAGATAGGGTGGACAGGGAGAGCCTTTTTCCCAGGATGATGACGGCGAGCACGAGGGGGCATAGCTTTAAATTGAGGGGTGAAAGATATAGGATAGATGTCAGAGGTAGTTTCTTTACTCAGAGAGTAGTAAGGGAATGGAACGCTTTGCCTGCAACGGTAGTAGATTCGGCAACTTTAGGCACATTTAAGTTGTCATTGGATAAGCATATGGATGTACATGGAATAGTGTAGGTTCGATGGGCTCCAGATCGGTATGACAGGTTGGCACAACATCGAGGGCTGAAGGGCCTGTACTGTGCTGTTACGTTCTATGTTCTAAGTTCTATTATGATTGCACTCTTCCTGCCTCCTGGACATTACGTTAGCAATATCCCACATCAGGCAAATGACAAATTGATTCCGAGATCCTTGATGGCTACTGCCACTGCTTCGGCTTTTCCCAAATTTTAGGAGGTTTCCAGATTAGTCGAAGTTGTGAAATGACTTGCTGTATCCAGTTGTATCCTTTACGGTGTCACTCAGGTTACATACAACAAAATGAACCCATTAAACTAGAAGGTTTCAATACAAACCATCAGGCAGCACCCTGTGATGCAGTTGGTTTCTTCAGTACCTGGCACATCCATTCTTGCTTCTGAACCCACTTTTCAATCTTCTCTCCATTTCCGAAAAGACAAGCCATTACTTAATGAAATGCTCCAGCGACTGCTGTAAATCTTCCTCTCCATGCCTTGCTGAATAGCCAGCCTTACATTTATTAACTGGGAAAATTTCCAACGCTTTGATCTCCCTTCACCCACTCCCACCCCCTTTCCCCTCCCTCTCCCCCTCCCAGAATACAAACAGCCGGGAGTTTCTGTCATTTTATTCTCTTCGGACCACAGCTGCACCAACTTAACAGAATTTCTTAAATCCAGGCTTTCTACAAACCCGTTGTAGGTTTCCTGTAATGACAGGACCACACTGAATGAAATTTACATACTTGTGGTTTGGTATTTGTAACAAATAATGAGCATTGCCTCCAGGACATTTCTCCAATGCATTCCAATTCTTTCATCATTTCAATGCCATAGAAATTTCTATCAACCTGTTGGATCTTGTTTTGATTCCAAGCTTTGCAGATGTCATGGCTAAAGATGTAGAAGAGAAAGTTTTGTGAAGAGGAGGGAAGCCAGTCGATCAAGTATCACTGAGCAGCTCCTAATACTGTGTGCAAATGATGGATTCATCATGAGCAAGCAGTGAAATCCATCTGTAAAGGAAAGAGAATGAATGACGCAAACATTTGATTCTTGAGCACATTCTAGTCAGAACAAATCCAACCCGGCCAATTACCGTCCCATCAGTCTCCTCTCGATCAGTAAAGTGATGGGAGGTGTCAGTAACCGTGCTATCAAGCAGCACCTGCTCAGCAATAACCTGCTCAGTGACGCCCAGTTTGGGTTCCGCCAGGGCCACTCAGCTCCTGACCTCATTACAGCCTTGGGTCAAACATGGACAAAAGAGCTGAATTCCAGAGGTGAGGTGAGAATGACAGCCCTTGTTATTAAGGCCACATTCAACTGAGTGTGGCATCGAGGAGCCCCTAACAAAACTGGAATCAATGGGTATCAGGGGACAAACTCTCTGGTGTTTGGAGTCATATCTGACACATCAGAGGATGGTGGTGGTTTCTGAAGGTTGGTCATCTCAGTTTCAGGACATCTCTGCAAGAGTTCCTCAGGGTAGTGTCCTCAGCCCAGTCATCTTCACCTGCTTCATCAATGATCTTCCCCTCCACCTTGCCTTTATTGGTCAGTACAGTGAGTATAGGAGTTGGGAGGCCATGTTGCAGCTGTACAGGACATGGGTTAAGCCACTTTTGGAATACTGCGTTCAGTTCTGGTCTTCCTGCTACTAGGAAGGATGTTGTGAAATTTGAATGGGTTCAGACAAGATTTACAAGGATGTTGCCAGGTTTCGGAGGGTTTGGGCTAAAGGCTGAATAGGCTGGGGCTTTTTCCCTGGAACGTTGGAGGCTGACAGGTGACCTTATTGAGGTTTATAAAATTATAAGGCGCATGGATTGGGTGAAGAGCCAAGGCCATCTTCCAAGGGTAGAGGAAACCCAAACTAGAGGGGCACAGGTTTAAGGAGAGATGAGTTGAACTGAAGGGTCTGTTTCTGTGCTGCATGGCTGTATGACTCTGTAAGGTCAGAGAAACCCACTGATAAATACATGATGCTCAACACCATTCCTGATGACTGAGATACTGATGCAGTCCATGACCTGGACAATATCTGGGTTTGGGCTGACAAGTGGCAAATAACATTCACGCCACACAGATGCCAGGTTAGAACCATCTCCAGCAAGAGAGAATCTAACCATTGACCCTTGATATATAATGGTATTGCCATCACTTATCAAAATCCTGGGGATTTCCATTGATTGTTAACTGAACTGGACCCTTCATATAAATGACAGGGGCAGCAAAACCAGGTCAGAGGCTGGGAATTCTCTGGTATGTAACTCACCTCCTGACTACCCAAAGCCTGTCCACCATCTACAAGTTACGACGTTTGCTTACTCTAGGTCAAGTTGACATAAGGAAGGAGGAAGTGTTGGGATCCTAAAAGACATTAAGGTGGACAAGTCCCCAGGTCCGGATGGGATCTGTCCCAGGTTCATGAGGGAAGCGAGAGAGGAAATAGCCGGGGCCTTAACAGATATCTTTGCAGCATCCTTAGACAGGGTGAGGTCCCGGAGGACTGGAGACTTGCTAATGTTGTCCCCTTGTTTAAGAAGGGTAGCAAGGATAATCCATGTAATTATCGACCGGTGAGCCTGACATCAGTAGTTGGGAAGCTACTGGAGAAGATACTGAGGGATAGGATCTATTCCCATTTGGAAGAAAATCAGCTTATCAGTGATAGGCAACATGGTTTTGTACAGGGAAGGTCATGTCTTACCAACTTAATAGAATTCTTTGAGGACGTGACAAAGTTGATTGATGAGGGAAAGGCTGTAGATGTCATATACATGGACTTCAGTAAGGCGCTTGATAAGGTTCCCCATGGCAGGCTGATGGAGAAAGTGACGTCGCATGGGCCCAGGGTGTGCTAGCTAGATGGATAAAAAAACTGGGTAGGCAACAGGAGACAGAGAGTAGTAGTGGAAGGGAGTTTCTCAAATTGGAGACCTGTGACCAGTGGTGTTCCACAGGGATCTGTGCTGGGTCCACTGTTGTTTGTGATATATGTAAATGATTTGGAGGAAGGTGTAGGTGGTCTGATCAGCAAGTTTGCAGATGACACTAAGATTGGTTGAGTAGCTGATAGTGAAGGGGACTGTCAGAGATTACTGCAGAATATAGATAGACTGGAGAGTTGGGCAGATAAATGGCAGATGGGGTTCAATCCGGGCAAATGCGAGGTGATGCATTTTGGAAGATCAAATTCAAGGGGGAACTATACAGTAAATGGAAAGGTCCTAGGGAAAATTGATGAACAGAGAGATCTCGGTGTTCAGGTCCATTGTTCCCTGAAGGTGACAACGCAGGTCAATAGGGTAGTCAAGAAGACGTATGGCATGCTTTCCTTCATTGGACGGGGTATTGAGTACAAGAGTTGGCAGGTCATGTTACAGTTGTATAGGACTTTGGTTCGGCCACATTTGGAGTACTGTGTACAGTTCTGGTCACCACATTACCAAAAGGGTGTGGACACTTTGGAGAGGGTGCAGAGGAGTTTCACCAGGATGTTGCCTGGTATGGAGGGTGCTAGCTATGAAGAGAGGTTGAATAGATTAGGATTATTTTCATTAGAAAGACGGAGATTGAGGAGGGACCTGATTGAGGTCTACAAAATCATGAGGGGTATAGACAGGGTGGATAGCAAAAAGCTTTTTTCCCAGAGTGGGGGACTAGTTGTCATGGGTTCAAAGTGAGGTGAGGAAAGTTTTTGGGAGATATGTGTGTAAAGTTCTTTACACAGAGGGTGGTGGGCACCTGGATCGCGTTGCCAGCGGAGTTGGTAGACGCAGACTCATTAGTGTCTTTTAAGATATATCTGGACAGGTACATGGATGGGCAGGGAGCAAATGGACACAGACTGTTAGAGAATAGATGACAGGTTAGACAGAGGATCTTGATCGGCGCAGGCTTGGAGGGCCGAAGGGCCTGTTCCTGTGCTGTAATTTTCTTTGTTCTTTGTTGTTCTTTGTTTACGTGAGTGCAGCTCCAAAAGCAAAGTTTGACAACAGCCAAAGCAAAGCAGTCTCATGGTTGACACCCCATCCATCAGTTTAAATATCCATTCCTCCCCCACCGATAATCAGTAGCAGCAGTGTGTGCTATCTATTAGGTGCCCTGCAGAAATTCACCAAAAATCCTTAGAAAGCACTTTCCAAAACCACAACCACTTCCATCCAGAAGGACAAGGGTAGCAGATACATGGGAAACACACCTTCTACAGTTTCCCCTCCATGTCACTCACTATCCTGACTTGGAAATTTCACCATTCCTTCACTGTCACTAGATCACAATCCTGGAATTTCCTCCCTAAGGTGCTGAAGGAGGCCAGTCAGCCCATTTGTGCCTGCACTGGCTCTATCACCCAGTGCCAATCTCTTGCCCATTCCCCACTTTCCTGCAAACCGTTCCTACCCAAAAAAATTCCCACTTGAAAATCGTTTCGTTTCAAAGTGAGACTGGGAAATCTTCTGTTGTGTCCATCATTTTGAATGGAAATCTACTGAGTATGAGTGTTTGCACTGGGATCACTTTTCCAGTTGCCAAGAACTTTTTTAGCCTTTGTAAAAACAACAGAACAATACAACCCATTAACTCTTGATTTCCTTTTATCCCAAAATGTTCTTATACACAGCTGAAAAATTTTCCCCATCACCAAATCATTCATAGTATGTGTTTTCCAGCCACTAACCATACCATTACCTCTTGACACTCTGTGCTACATTTGTTTTCGATCATTCAAAACCTACTTGTTTTATTGGAACTGGAGAGATCTTTGTTATTCTAATTTCCAAACCCAATGGATGCTCACCATTTTACGAGGTGCAACTGCTGGAGCAGTTGGTCAATTCCAAAGGAGGTGACCTTTGCAAAATAAATTGTGCAGACATTATACATCACGGTTACATTGTGAACTGGACCAAATCAAACCTGCAAAGTACACAGCAATATTTTACCATTAGCCTGAAAATTGCATGTATGCCCTGGATTGTTTCATGATGCATTAACCAAACTATCACATCGATATTATTATGTCATCAAATCCCAGAGGCACAATTTATTTTTCATAGCTGCTGCATTGAGCAAGGATAATCTGTTCCTAGTAATGATGCAATGTCTAATGTCTTTTGTTGAATAAGATAAAATATTTGCATGTATTCACTTCAATCAAAAATAATTCATTATTTAAAGGAATGTCCACTCATTCAACATTCTGCAAAAATTAGTTATTGAACACTCACTTACTTGGTAACAACACAACCAGCAGGTGGCAGCAAACTACAAACCAGCTATTCATCACCTCCAAAAGTTGACCTTTGCAAGAAATTAATTAAAATAAGGATATTCATTCTGGTGCAAATTTTGTAAATCTTGCGAATTTTTTTTTCCTGGACAGCAGCTGTTTTGCTCTCCTAGGAAAAGCAACTGGCCTGCTCAACAAATCTGTCTCACTGGTAATAAACCCCTAGGAGTGGCATTTTCCCTGTCCCTAAACGATGTGGGCACTGGCAATGTAGGTGGGCAAATAGGGTGAGATTGGCAGAAATGTGATTCTTGACATCAACAGAAAAAGTTCTGACTTTCTAACTGTGTTGAGCAACAAGACAGGAATCTTGGTAGGGAACAGTGATTATCTAATCTCACCTCATTTCTATACAGTTTGCTGTGCTCCCAGGCAAGGGAGAGAAAGTACACAGCTCACTGGTATCTTTCCCAGGTATATACCCGACCTGGCCAGGATTCCACAGCATCTCAGGACACACTTCATGGGCAGAGACCACCTGCAAACTTCATCTGTGGAATTTGGCATTTTCAAAGGACCAGTCCCATTATATCATCATGGTGTATCTCAGGCTAAACTGTACTTTTATTGCAAGTTTCAGCACTTCACTGCAGTTTATAAGGTGCCATTCAGCTCCAATGTAACGCTGCTCCCAGGCTGCTTTGTGAGCAGAGACAGGGGCATCAATCAGTGGAAGGAGTATCTCACAGCTCTTAGCTTTGTGCTCACTAATGTTGTGTCTACTTGGATGCTCACAGCTTCTCTGCCTTGCCTTGGCCTGGCTTTTTTGTGCTTTGAGGGCTCACTGCACTTCTGTTGTGCTTTTTAGTACCAACACACAGCCAGGCAGCTCCTTGTGTTTGACAGTAACGTCAGGTGAGGGGCCAAAAGTGTCGGTGCCTGTGGTATATCAACATCCTAACTGCAGCATGTGCCAGCAGCTGATGTGACAAACAAATGGCCACATCAGAGAGTCTACAGGGAGTAGTCCTCAGTCAGTTCAAGGGGCCGATTGCTGTTGGTCGGTAGGCCCTGGTCTAGTCCATCAAGGGATTTAGGTGATCCCAGTCTAGGGTCGTATGTGCGCACGTGCAATACAAAAGATATATTTACATATTCCAAACTGTGTTAATGGCCTTCACATCTTAGTTTGGTTGAGAAATAAATCGGCTCTTTGTTGCTGACTAAAGAAACCAGGCTGATTTGTTTTCAAAATCTCCCCTCCCTCTACGGCATCCCAAAACCAGCCCAGCTCATCCCCGCCTCCCTAACCTGTTCTTCCTCTCACCTATCCCTGCCTCCCAGCTCAAGCCCCACCCCCACCTCCTACCTATCAGCCTCATCCCACCTCCTTGACATGTCAGTCCTCCCTGAACTGACCTATCACCTCCCTACCTCCCCACCCGCATTCACCTTTACTGGCTCCATCCCCGCCTCTTTGACCTGTCTGTCCCTCTCCACCTATCTTCTCCTCTCTCCATCTTCTATCTACCTCCCCCTCTCTCCCTATTTATTTCAGAACCCCCTTCCCCTCCCCGATTTCTGAAGAAGGGTCTCGGCCCAAAACATCAACTTTCCTGCTCCTCTGATGCTGCTTGGCCTGCTGTGTCCATCTACACCTTGTTATCTTTAATTTGTTTTTAACACTGCATGTGTAATTAGCCAAATCACTGAGCAGGTTCAATTTGAAAACGTATTGTGGTTACTGACTTTAGTCTGACTGGTGTACTATACCCTGGCTTGTTGCAGTTACATTTGCATGATTTTGTTTTTATCAGTTTCTCAATCAAATGCCCCATTTTCCACATACAGCATAAAAACAGGCTCTTTAGCTCAACTCGCCCTTGCCAACCCGGTTTCCTAAACTTTAACTAGTCCCTTTCCAATCCACATAAGTAGCCAAATGCCCTTTAAATGTCATAATTGTATCCACTTAGAATCCGTACAGCGTGGAAACAGGCCCTTCGGCCCAGCAAGTCCACACCAACTCACAGAACACCCCACCCAGACCCATCCCCCTGTAACCCACCTAATCTACACACTGCTGGACACTATTGGCAATTTAGCCTGACCAATCCACCTTGTCTGTACATCTTTGGAGCAGCTGGAAGGAATCCACGCTGACACGGGGAGAATCTACAAACTCCACACAGACAGCTACCTGAGGATGGAATTGAACCTGGGCCCCTGGCACTATGAGACAGCAATGCTAACCACTGAGCACCGCCCACCAGCCCCCCCCCACTTCTTCTACTTCCTATTTAAAACTTTAATTCCTAAAACTGAAAGTTACATATAACATATGAACTAGGTGTTCACAACAATAAGGTGATAGTAATTTTGTTTTTAAGGTGAAGGTTTTGCAGTTCACTGATTTCTCTTTACTTTTCAAATCTATAATCAATAATCATAATCTTCTGAAATTAGAAAATTGCAAGCAATTATTTTTAGACTTAATTTAATACTAATGCTTCTGACAATTGCCAGTGGTAAAAACATGTTGCAGCAAAATCCAAATTTCAAAGCCTGAGTTTCTATGTAGAATTCTAACAGGCATGAAGCCATAGAGCATAGAAACAGGCCCTTCAGCCCACTGTGTCTACGCTGACCAACAAACACCAAACTAAATTAATCCTATTTACCTACACTTAGTCCATAGCCTACTGCACCCTGGCATTTTAAGTGCTTGTCCAGATACTACTTAAATGATGCAAAAGAACCTGAAGTGTTCAGAGGATGAGAACGCACTCAGTTTAAATGGGTAGCATTACGCTGATTATTATATTATTAGTTTTTACATTCACCTGAAGGAAGTTACCTTGAGACATGTGAGATATCAAAGAGTTGAAGAAGTATTACTAAGAAAATATTTTGAAACTTCTGATGAGGATGGAAGAACTAAGGAGATCGGGAGATTGACAGCAGCAACAAACCTCAGGCACTGGAAGCATGTGCAGGTTTGGCTGCTGTGAGGCTAATTAAGATGGTATGCACCAGACTAATTAATTTCAGCCTAAATGAATGGATTACAATTACAATGTGGAGTTGAAGCATGTTTTTATTCAGCTGGAACTTTGGTAATGACACCCTGTATAAAATATTCTGATGCTTCAATGTTTTTTTCAGTTGGGAACACTTTAACGTAGTGCTGCTTAGGAATAGTTCCCCATTTCTTACAGAAGACAAACTAGCCAGTGATTTCAATGCTTGTTTGCGGTCACAGATATGTCTCTAGTCATCAAACCATTACAGTACAGACTCAGACCATTCAGCCCTTTCAGTTCATGCTGGCTCTCAGATTAACTCAGTAGATCCCATTCTCCCTCTCGACCACCAAAGCCCCTGTCAGTTTATTTCCCTCATGTGCCCATCTAATTTCCTTGTGAAATCATAACTGCAATAAGTTTTTGCCATTTATATTCTTTATGTAAATTTGTTTGATGTTACAACATGTAATGATTGTGGAGAGTGATGTTGTAAAAATAAACTAATAGAGTTTCATGGCACTTGAAAGAAACCATTTGGTCTATCATAACGGCTGGCTGTACAAACAAACTCTCCCGTTATTCCCCCCCTCCCACTTCGTTCCCTCCCCCCACTGCACCACACAACCAGTCCAGCTCTTCCCCCCCACCCACTGCACCCCAAAACCAGTCCAACCTGTCTCTGCCTCCCTAACCGGTTCTTCCTCTCACCCATCCCTTCCTCCCACCCCAAGCCGCACCCCCATCTACCTACTAACCTCATCCCACCTCCTTGATCTGTCCGTCTTCCCTGGACTGACCTATCCCCTCCCTACCTCCCCACCTATACTCTCCTCTCCACCTATCTTCTTTTCTCTCCATCTTCGGTCCGCCTCCCCCTCTCTCCCTATTTATTCCAGTTCCCTCTCCCCATCCCCCTCTCTGATGAAGGGTCTAGGCCCGAAACGTCAGCTTTTGTGCTCCTAAGATGCTGCTTGGCCTGCTGTGTTCATCCAACCTCACATTTTATTATCTCCCATTATTCCTGCTACTCTGCTTTCTCCCCTGCAAATTAAATCAATAGCAACCAGCAATATGGCATTGGAAGGTGTCACCTCCGTACGGGTAGAACTGAGGGATCGCAAAAGGAAGCAGTCCCTGATGGGAGTTGCATATGTGCCTCCTAGCAATAGTCAGGATGTAGGGGAGAAAATAAATCACGAGGCAGAAAATATATGTCAGAAAGACACTATTATAGTACAACCATGTGGGTATGGGTGTTGGGGAAGGCCTTCAAATGCAGGTTGGCTGGGAAAATGAGGTTGGTAGTGGATCTGAAGCAATTTGTGGGATGTCTACGAGATTTTTTTCTAGAGCATATTGTAGTAGAAGTCACCAGGGAGCAGCAATTCTGGATTTGGTGGCATGTGATGAGGCAGACTTGATTAGGGAGCTTAAGGTAAAGGAACCTGAAGAGGGCAGTGTCTGTAATAAGATAGAATTGACCCTGCAGTTTGAGAGGGAGAAGTTGGAATCAGATGTAACAGTAATTATAATTGAGTGAAGGTAACCACAAAGCCATGAGTGAGGAGTTTGCCAGAGTTGATTGGAAGGGGAATCTAGCAGGAAAAACAGTGGGGCAGCAATGGCAGAAGTTTCTGGGGGTAATTCAGGAGGCACAGCAGAAATTCATCTCAAGGAAGAAGAAACTTAGGGGGAGGACAAGGAAATCAGGGACAGCCGATAAGCAAAAACAGAAAGCATGTAATGTGGTGAAGATTAGTGGGAAGCCTTTGAAAACCCTTAGAGGATAAATGAAAAAGGAATAAGAGGGGGAAAATGGAATATGAGGGAAAGCTAGTTATAATATAAGAAACAATTACATGAGTTTCTTAAGATATATCAAAGATAAGAGAGATGCAAGAGTGCACACTGGACCACTGGAAAGTAACGCTGAAGAAGCAGTGATGGAGAACAAAGAAATGGTGGAGGAACTGAACAGGTACTTTGCACCAGTTTTCATGGTGGAAGACACCAGCACCCAAGCAGAACCTCGAGAGTCGGGGGCAGTGGTGAGTGCAGGGGGCATTACTGAGGAGAAGGCACTGGAGAAGCTGAAAGGTCTGCAGGTGGATTAGTCACCTGGACCAGTTGGACTACACCCCAGGATGCTGAAGGAGTTAGCTGAGGAGATTGTAGAGATAACAAAGTGTGAAACTAGATGAACACAACAGGACAAGCAGCATCTTAGGAGCACGAAAGCTGACGTTTCGGGCCTATTTCCTCCAGGATTCACTGGAGTCAGGGAGGGTGCTGGAGGACTGGAAAATGGCTAACGTAACACCTCAGTCTAAGAACAGAGAGAGGCAGAAGGCAAGAAACAATAGGCTGTTTAACCTGACCTCAGTCATAGGCGTCCATTATTAAGGATAAGATAGCAGAGTACTTGGAAGTGCATGGTAAAATAGGGTTGAGAAAACACAGTTTTGTGAAGGGGAGATCATGCCTGATAAATCTGATAAATTCTTTGAGGTGGTAATGAGCAAGTTAGACAAATGAGAGCCAATGGACATGATCTCCTTTGGATTTCCAGAAGGCCTTTGGCAAGGTGCCACACGGGAGACTGCTCAATAAGATCAGAGCCCACTGTGTTAGGGGTAAGGCACTGGCATGGATAGAGGATTGACTGACTGGCAGAAGGCAGAGAGTAGGGATAACGGGGACTTTTTTAGGATGGCAGTGATTAGTGGAGTTCCGCACAGGTCTGTGTTGGGACCACAACTATTCACATTATACATTAATGATCTGGATGGAGGAACTGAGGGCATTGTTGCTAAGTTTGTAGATGACACATAGATAGACGGAGGGATGGGTAGTATTGAGGAAGCAGAGACTCTTCAGTAGGACTTGGGCAGCCTAGGAGAGTGGATAGAGATGTTGCAGATGGAATGCAATGTGGGAAAGTGAGATGTTATGCACTTTGGTAGGAAGAATAGAGGCATTGATTATTTTCTAAATGGAGAAAGACTTCAGAAATCTGAAGCACAAAGGAACTTAGGACCTAGTTCAGGATTCTCTTAAGATTTAACATGCAGGTTCAGTTGGCAGTTAGGAAGGCAAATACAATGTTAGCATTCATTTCAAGAGGGCTGGAGTACAAGAGTAAGGATACACTGCTGAGGCTGTATTAGACTCTGCTCAGACCACATTTGGAATATTGTGAACAATTTTGGACCCCGTATCTAAGGAAGGATGTACCGGTCTTAGATGGGGAATCAGAGGTCGTTCTCAAGAAGCATGCTGGGGATGAAGGGTTTGTTATATGAGGAGTGGTTGAGGACTCTGCATCTCTCCCCAGTGGAACTTTGAAGGATGAGAGGAGATCTGGGTGAAACTTAGAGAATACTGAGAGGCCTGGGTCGAGCAGACATGGAATAGATGTTTCCAGTAGTAGGAGAGACTAAGACCTGAAGGCACAGCTTCAGAATGAAGGAACATCCCTTCAGAATTGCGATAAGAAGGAATTTATTTAACTAGCAGATGGTAAATCTTTGGAACACATTGCTGCAGAGGCCTGTGGAAGGTGAGTCATTGAATAACTTTAAGACAGAGATAGCTGGGGCCTTGATTGGTATGGGCAACAACATATAAAGGAAAATGGCAGGAGAATGAGGTTGAGAAGCATATCGGCCTCGATTGAATGGTGGAGCAGACTCGATGGGCCAAATGGCCTAATTTTGCTTCTGTATCTTATAGTTAAACGTCAGCATTTTTTAAAAAGTTACTTTTAAAAAATTATATAACCTTTTTTTTAATGATCCTGTTCAGAGATGTTATTAATTATCTCTGAAGAAGGTGCGAGTTGTGCCCAAGCTTCCCAGTCCAGGGGTAGGGACAGTACCACTGCACCACAAGAAGTTACTTGAATTTGCTTACACCATTCTTTCAGGCAGTGTCCCTTTGAGACTGTTGTATTTATTTAGCCACTTGTACTGGCATGAAGTGATGTCAACTTAGCTAAAGCTGACCAGGTTGAGATTCCGCCTATACTGGTCCTACTATCTGAGCCTCCAGCCCCCAGATAAATCATGTTTCTCCTCTTTCTGGGTAACGTGAACAACTCATGAGGGACTATAGTTACCTCTTTGCTGTGAAAAGTTCTCCTGCAAACGGAGCTGATATTGGCCTAGCTCATTGACAGCAAATGTCCTCAAAGCTGAGAGGAAACTTTCCCTTCCAGACTGAGAATTTGAATGGGAACAGACTAAATGCCCATATACCTCAGTAATTTCAATGGCTCCAAGATAAGATCATTTCAGGTTTCAAGATAAAGAAATGAAGGAAGTACAAAAGCAATTCTCTGTCTTATTACTAGAATTGGTTCAAAGTATATTGTACCCACAGAGCATCAAGGACTAATTTTCCAATTTCAGACATCAGGAGAGATTACCACTGAACTGAACAGAGAGTGCTGATGCTATCCTCAGTTTTTCACCTGTTACAATTCTTGAACAGAAAACAGAGGTCATACTGCTGGCCCTCAGTCTAAACAGCAACTCTGTAAAAGTGATTCCTTGCCAGAATGTTATGCAAAACTGGGCAGGTTAGACTTCCCCAGGCAATTGTCTCCATTAGGGGAATATTAATTTGTGAAAAATATTTGGCAATTATTTTGTTGAGCTTTCTTTTGCTTGCCTTTGTGCACAAGAAGTATAATCAAATTTCTAATTAGTGCCTTCAAGAGACCCAAAAAATGTTTTGTGTGAAGTATTAGAATACCAGGGTCCTTCCAAATTCAAGACTTTGATTTATCAGTAATCTTGAGGAATATGGTAGGTGTACCAAATTAAACCCTGTTATTAATTAAATGAGATTGCAAATAGTTTGATTTGCTCCAAATGTAAGAGAGGTAATTTGTCACGTCCTAAACATTAATGCATTATCTTTGTTTCTCCATCCTGCTGGTCGTTACTGAATAAAGCTGATTCTACAAGCATTCTTGAAATTGTGGAGGTATGGGTTTGATTAGGTTGGTTTAGTGATGTTGATTTTCATAGCTTGATTCTGAAGTGAGTGCAATGAATCAGATTGTTACTTCTGAGATCATTTATAGAAGAAACTGAAATGCTAAATGACCCACAGTGTGTCCCTCCCCTCTTGCCCTGCCCCCCTCATCTCTGTGGCAAATTGGGGAGTGTGGGGGAGGAGAAGGGGAAATGGACCCACCCCTCAATGTGTCAACACAAAACCTCATCTAGTCATCTGGTGATTTGTGTTGGCATTCCGTCCCACATTTGCCTGAGTGCGCACAATCCACCCATTGTCGTCTTATGCACAGAAGTATAGTCTATTCAGAAAGAAACACATTTTTAGAAAGGTTAAGGAACTGTCATTAATACGCAGCATTGAAAGATTTCATTACTGAAGTGTTAGGTTCACATAGTGAATCAGCCGAATATTTAAACACATGTTAAAGCCATCATTCTCAGATTTTTAAGAAGGGGAACAGTGGATCTTCTCACTATGGGGCCTGACTTTGTTCCCGACAGGTATTCACTTGAAGGCAACAAAACTTTCTTTTGTAGACCAAAGTCTTCAAAAATACATACTTTGAAAGTTTGTTCGGAGGCTACTGGAAACACTTGCTTGCTGTAAGATCCATGTTTGTAGCCTTGGGTTATTTCGATAGTTGCTAACAAGTTGCAGACTTGTTTATTATCAGTTGGAAAAAGATAATTAACCAAGGGCTGCCGAAGTTCCTAATCCAATCTGCAAACTCTTTCTTTCATATTCAATATTAGAAATGGAGGTAATTTTACTTGATCTAAAAATAATTTGTATTCAAAAAGCTGCAAATGGTTATTTACATTTGAAACAGAGGGAGCATTCACAGGGAGTGACAGATTTATGTGGAATTACGACAATCCCACCTCATAATTTCCTTGTCGTATCTGCCAAAATCCACACTTCCAAACTGTTCACTTGGGCATGCCAACTGTTCACTTTCCCAAGACTGTCAGAGTTCAGAGTAGTCTCTGTGATTTGGAGTTGAGCTTCAGAGAGCACTTTGTTACTAAAACGCAGAGATTCCCACCAGGATTTTACTTGAAACTATTCCAAAGAATTAAAATTAAAGCAAAGATACTTCCCACTGTTTGTCTTCTTTACACATTCCTTCATCCTTTTATATTGCAAATGCATGTGCCAATCCTTGACTTCATCACAGAGCTAAAATGTCAAAGAAATGATGTGGTGACAACTTTGTATACCCGTCAATGTTGTAAGGCAAGAAATACATCATGATTCTGTAATGAGAGTATACAGAGAGAAAAATGATTCCTGAATCAAAATAATTCACTTCTTTTCTGTAGCAATGTGGTGTAATGAAAATGATCTCAAATATTAATTTAGAATGCCGTGAATTTAGAATATTGTGGACTATGGATATATCGATACATCTTGGATGTTTTGGAAATAAGATTTGTCAGTACAGAGGAGATTGACTGCAGCAGGGTGATGCTTTTACATTTTCAAAGGACACAAACTGTTCAACCAGAGTCAGAGGCTCTATAATAGCTTCAGAGACTGACCACGTGCCCTGGTTACTCAGTACAATAAAGTTATTGAATTTGAATGTACAAAGGCACAGAGAT
This sequence comes from Stegostoma tigrinum, assembly GCF_030684315.1. Classification (NCBI taxonomy): domain Eukaryota; kingdom Metazoa; phylum Chordata; class Chondrichthyes; order Orectolobiformes; family Stegostomatidae; genus Stegostoma; species Stegostoma tigrinum. The sequence continues at coordinate 9,590,848 of NC_081381.1, read as the reverse complement.
CATTTGTTGAAGCAAAAGTCTTTACCCTCTGTTTCTTTCTTTGAAATCGCTCTCATCAAAGGCTGACTTAAATCCCACTGGAAGGCCTCATCACGAGAAGCAGAGGGGTTCCCAAAGGAGAATCTGGAACCTACCACCTCCCTGTTTCCAGAAAAAGTGAATTAAGCCAGCCATAACTGATCCAGGAATAAATACTGATATCAGTGCCTTGTTTGGAAAATGCTTCCGCTACGGAGCAGTATCTCATGTAATCTATGAATAATTCTTATTGCCTGAAATTAACCACTACATGGTCAAAAATACACCTCTTTGAAGAGTTTTTTTTTGCTTCCTGAGACTGAGATTATTTGTGGAATATGCTTTTAAAGAAGTCTCATTGTATACATTTATGTAGTTTAATAGTTTTGTTTATAAACTTCTCAGTTTTGCTTGAGCAATTTTTTTCTGCTTGCAATGAACTAGTTCTTTATGTGTTACATATAAATACATAGAATTGGCAATATCATCTCCCTTTTTAAGTTCAAACTTTGTTGTGACCAGTGGAGGAGGTAGAAAAGGAATGCAATTGGTTCCTCTTTTGTTGTAATATTAGTGAGGTGGTGGCGTGGGCAGCAAACTGGCAGATGGAGTTCAGTTCTGATGAGTGTGAAGTAATGCATTCAGGGAGATCAAAGAGTGAAAGGAAATATGTAATATATGGAGAGGAGTAGATGAAGTCAGAGATCTGTGTTCACGTGCACAGGTCCCTAAAGTAAAGTTAGATAAGGTTGTAAAGAAAGCATATGGAATTCTCTGTTTCATTGGCAGAGGTATAGAATACAAAAGTAGGGACCTGGTGATGAAACTGTGTAAGACCTTGGTGAGACCACAACTGGAGTGCGGTTCTGGTCACCACATTACAGGGAGGACATAATTGCTCTTGAGAGAGTACAGAGGAGATTCCTAGAATGTTGCCAGGGCTGGACAATTGTAGCTATGAGAATGGAGTGGAGACGCTGATACTGTTTAACTATTTACACAAAGGAATTGAATGCAGTATCTCCAATTTTGCAGATGGCACTAAGCTGGGGGGGGGGGGGATGTGTGCTGTGAGGAGGATGCTAAGAGGCTGCAGGGTGACTCGGACAAACTGGCTTCATAGGCAAATGCAGTATAATGTGGACAAAAGTGAGGTTATTCACTTTGGTGGCAAAAACAGGAAGGCAGCTTATTATCTGAATGATTCTGTTTAGGAAAAGGTGAGGTACAACGAGACCTGGGTGTCATGGTGGAATAGCCGCTGAAGGTTGACATGTAGGTGCAGCAAGCAGTGAGGAAAGCTAAAGGCATGTTGGCCTTCACAGCGAGAGAATTTGAGTATCAGAGTAAGAATGTCTTGCTGCAGTTATACAGGGCCTTGGTGAGACCACAGCCTGAGTATTGTTTGCAGTTCTGGTTGTCTAGTCTGAGGAAGGACATTCTTGCTATTGAGGGAATCCAGTGAAGGTTCACCAGACTGATTCCCAGGATGGCAGGACTGACATATGAGGAATGATTGGATCGACTGGGCTTGTACTCACTGGAATTTAGAGGAATGAGTGGGGGATCTCATAGAAACATATAAAATCCTGATTGGAATTGACATGCTAGATATGGAAAGGATGTTCCCAATGTTGGGGAAATCCAGAATAAGCAATCACAGCCTGAGAAGAAGGGGTTAGCCATTCAGGACTGAGATGAAGAAGAATTTCTTCACTTAGAGTTGTGACCTTTTGGAATCTCTCTCCCAGGAAGTTGTTGAGGCCAACTCATTAGATATATTCAAGACGGAACTGGATTTGGCCTTGTGGCTAAAGCAATCAAAGGGTGTGCAGAGAAAGCAGGGAAAGGAATACCGGAGATAGTAAGAACTGCTGCTGCTGGAGTCAGAGATAACACAGTGTTGGAGCCGGAGGAACACAGCAGGCCAGGCAGCATCAGAGGAGCAAGAAAGCTGATGTTTTGGGTTGGGGCCCTTCTTCAGAAATTGCCTGATCAGCCATCATTGTACTGAATGGTGATGCAGGCTTGAAGGGCCAAATGGCCTATTCCTGCTCCTGTTTTCTACGTTTCTATGTTTTGCTTGGAACAGAGAAGGCTGAGGGGTGATACGACTGAGGAATACAAAATTTGATGACTGTCATTTGAGAGCTGCAGGACAGAAGAAACCTGTCTTTTTTTAACAGAGATTGTGGTGAGTGTCAGGGATTTCCTGCCTGCATGGATGATGGAGAGAAAGACCCTAGACTTATTTTTAAAAAGCACATGGATCTGCACCTTAAGTGCTGTAAGTTTCAGGTTCTGTTGCTTTTAACATTGAGCAAGCCAACAGCTGGTTAAATATAAGACTCTTCCTCTTGTCTGTAATCAGAGGAACAATCATCTGAAGGCAAATCACAATCATTCTTAACCATTTCCTCTCCCTCACACATTACCCTGTACCTACAGGAACAAAATGCCCATTTTACAACTGTTGGTCAGGTTAATCTGCTGCCTTTGTTTCTAGTGTAAACTGGTTGATTCTTGGCAATGTAGCACTGACAGTATAAACCATGAGGCAGACTCCATGATACATCAGGATATTACTCTCTGCATGCAAGAAAAGTGTTCCATTAACCTCAAATCATACATTGTGATTAAAATGGCAATGCTGTAAAAGTTGACATTTTGTGACATATGGAGGGTTTAACTAAAGACATTGACGATCTCAAACTATCTAAGCATTGTGTTCAATGTGTAAATGAATTACTGAAAGAGTTTGCTTGTGCTGGATGTCATATACAGCCAGAGATTTTGTAGGTATCTAAAGTTTATTTCAAATGGAATAATTTAACTCCTAACAAGGCCAACATTGTAATATGAAAATTTTTGTGTAAAATCTGTTGAAACGGTTAAAGTAAAAGACCTAAATATGCTGACAGAGTTAATTCATGCTCCTTCAACCTCTCTTCCAAACCAAGTCAGCAGTTTGATGGAAATTTAATGTGTTCTTTTAATGAACAATGCTAAGTGCTAGTGAGATAGTCTCAAAGGACATTAATACAATGTGATGTGATGGGATGTTTGACAGCTCCTGTTACGTGATTGTAAAACAGGCCTGTTTTTGGATAACAGAGACCTTAATTTTTGATTCATTTTGTAAAGAGTAGTCACTCAATAAAGCCACAAGGGGATATGGGAGAAAAGATTATCAAAGAGTAACACAGTGACACAGGCAATGAAAGGGAGAGTGTGAGGCAAAAGGGTTTTTTTTGTGGTGTTTGGAAATGGTCTGCTTTCAAATATTCTTGGACCAGATGTGAATATAAAAAAATGTTGCTTTCCAATCAGGTTTTGTATGTGACAGACAAAATTGATGACATTTTGTTTACAGCACCTCTTTTGTTTATTAAAAAAAATCTCACCACAGCACTCTGAATGCCCTGTCAATGCAGTTTGCTCCTGGTTGTTTGCAGTTGGTTTTATGAGTCATATCATCAAAGATTCTCTGCAAAAGGTCATTCTAACATTGCTTGCTCAATGGTCATTAAAGCCATTCCATTTTCCTTCCCATTCTCATAATGACTGTTGTGTAATGTTTGATGTAAAGTGTATTGACACCGTTATATCTGGGCAAAGATCTGACTGTAAAGTCAGTTGCACTTTTCTTTCTATTACTTTGGATGCCAAAGTACATGAGTGGGGAGGGGAGTATGCATGTCAATATCTGCAAAAGGATGATATGTGTGGGGGAGCCTGTGTGTACAGGTGGAATCTTCCCAGCATCCTCCATGGACGTTGACATTGGTCATGTACAAGCCTCACTGCACAACTCTGATCCAGCTGCAAGACAATGGTTCTCATCTTCTACACTGCACTCCAGCACTAACCAGCATTGCTCAATGAAAAGCTACTGCAGTTATACTTTGCACATAGGGATAGATTGGACGGTGTTATGGATCAGACCAAATCCCCTCAAAGTATCAAAGAAGATAGTCTAGACCCTATCTTTCTCTTGTTTCAAGGTTAAGTATAAGGCGTTGTGTTCTGTATGGAATTCAATTGGTCATAGCTACCAGGCTTGAAGGAAAATAATAGTAATTATTCATACGCTGTAATTAAAATGCAGCAAAAAATCAAAATAAAAGAATTGACTTAACTGTAACTTTATCAAAATGCTAAAACTAATATTTATATATTACCTAGTACTAATTAGCTGTTCCAATATAGTAACATCCCATAAACGCACCCTTGGCAAAGGCAAATTCACTAAATGGAAAGATTCTTGGTGGTGTAGATGTGCAGAGGGATCTTGGTGTCCATGTACATAGATCCCTGAAAGTTGCCACCCAGGTTGATGGTGCTGTTAAGAAGGTTTACGGTGTGTTAGGTTTTGAGTTCCAGAGCCGTGATGTCATGCTGCAACTGTGCAAAAAGCTAATGCGGCCTCACTTGGAATATTGTGTGCAGTTCTGGTTGCCCCATTACAGGAAGGATGTGGAAGCATTGGAAAAGGTGCAGAGGAGATTTACCTGGATGTTGCCTGGTCTGGAGCGCAGGCCCTATGAAGAAAGGCTGAGGGACTTGGGTCTGTTCTCATTGGAGAGAAGGAGGCTAAGAGGGGATTTAATAGAGACATACAAGATGATCAGAGGATTAGATAGGGTGGACAGTGAGAGTCTTTTTCCGAGGATGATGACTTCACCTTGTACAAGGGGGTATAGCTACAAATTGAGGGGTGATAGATTTCAGACAGATGTCAGAGGCAGGTTCTTTACTCAGAGAGTGGTAAGGGCGTGGAACGCCCTGCCTGCCAATGTAGTGAACTCAGCCACATTAGGGGCATTTAAACAGTCCTTGGATAAGCATATGGATAATGATGGGATAGTGTAAGGGGAGGGGCTTAGATTAGTTCACAGGTCGGCTCACAGCATCCCTGCATTGCTTTGCCTTTTTGAACGTTTCCCCACTCATCTGGAGTTTCAAGAATCACATTTGTTTTCACTTGCCTTTTAGTGCAGAGACGCAACCAGTGAGCAGTCAAAGGAGGAGAGCATGTTGCTGTCCAACAGCAAGTGATATCAGTGACATACCTATGCCAGCACCTGATGGAGTGAGAACACTGCCCATGTGCAGTGAGCAGGCAGGGGTCAGTGTATGAAGGAATTATCAGTCATCTCAAAGGAGATCCCATTCAGCCAGGAATTAGAGGGACAGTAGATCAAGGGTGATCTCTGATATCAGTGCAGGGGCTTGGCACAGACAGTCAGTTAGTGACAGTCCTGGGAGTGGGCCATAATAAACCCTGAGAGTCCAGTGCTCATTCCAGGGAGTTTCAAATCTTGCACAGGGACGTCCGTCCAGTCAAGTGAATGGGCTGCAGTAGTCCTGGGGGATCCAACCACAAAAAGTCAGGGTTATCAAAAGCCAATGCTGTGGGAGGGAAAGTGGAGAGAGATATTAGAACATACAACAGTACAGCACAGAACAGGCCCTTCAGCCCACAATGTTGTGCTGACTATTGATCCTCATGTATGCACCCTCAAATTTCTGTGACCATATACATGTCCAGCAGTCTCTTAAATGTCCCCAATGACCTTGCTTCCACAACTGCTGCTGGCAACGCATTCCATGCTCTCACAACTCTCTGCGTAAAGAACCTGCCTCTGACATCCCCTCTATACTTTCCACCAACCAGCTTAAAACTATGACCCCTCAGGTGAGCCATTTCTGCCCTGGGAAATAGTCTCTGGCTATCAACTCTATCTATGCCTCTCATTATCTTGTATACCTCAATTAGGTCCCCTCTCCTCCTCCTTTTCTCCAATGAAAACAGATCGAGCTCAGTCAACCTCTCTTCATAAGATAAGCCCTCCAGTCCAGGCAGCATCCTGGTAAACCTCCTCCGAACCCTCTCCAAAACATCCACATCTTTCCTATAATAGGGCAACCAGAACTGGATGCAGTATTCCAAGTGCGGTCTAACCAAAGTTTTATAGAGCTGCAACAAGATCTCATGACTCTTAAACTCAATCCCCCTGTTAATGAAAGCCAAAACACCATATGCTTTCTTAACAACCCTGTCCACTTGGGTGGCCATTTTAAGGGATCTATGTATCTGCACACCAAGATCCCTCTGTTCCTCCACACTGCCAAGAATTCTATCCTTAATCCTGTATTCTAAGCATCCTGTTCAGAGATGTTATTTCACACCTCTGGAGCAGGTGGGATTTGAATTTAGGCCTTCTGGCTCAGACATATGGACACTACCACTGCCTCCCTAGAGCCCAGTGAAGGTGGAAATTCAATACGAGGCAGCTGAAATGTAGGGAATAATAATAAAGGGAGGAAACTCAACATAAGGAGGGAAGGAAAGGAAAAGCTTGGGAGGAAATGGAGCAATGAGGGGAGGTGGTGCGTCTAATTGACAGTCAGGACCAGCCTCAGTTTGGGGGATTCTGTATGTGTGTCACTGGATGGGCTAACATTTATCACCCACAACCCTAATTGGTTCCAAAGGGCAGTTAAGAATCAACCACTTTGCTGTGGCTCTGGAGTGCAGACCAGGTAAAGATAGCAGATTTCCCTCTCTAACTGCATGAGTGAACCTGCTGGATTTTTGTGATAACTGACAATGGCATATGGTCACCGTTTAGACTAGTTTTTACTCTGTTTCTCAGTGAATCCACATTGCACCATCTGCCATTCAAACATAAGTCGCCAGAACAGCCAACATGGATTCTGGATTATGAGTATAATTACCACGTGAAAGACAGAAACATAGAAAATAAGAGCAGGAGCAGGTCATTTGGCCCATTCAAATACGATCAAGACTGATCATTCAACCCCGTCCCCTGTTCCCACTTTCTCTCCTGAAGTTTTGATCCATTTAAGCAGAAGAATTATACCTAACTCCTTCTTCAAAACATTCAATATTTGGCCTCAATTGCTATTAACGACAGAGAGTTCCACAGGTTTCCCAATCACTGGGTAAAGAAATTTCTCCCCATCTCAGTCCTAAATGCCCTACCCTGTATCCTTAGATTGTGAGCTGGTTCTGGACTCCCTGGTCATTGGGAATAGCCTTCCTGCATTTACACTGTATAGCCCTGTTAGAATTTCGTATTTTCCTATGAGGTTTCCCCCTCATTCTTATGAGCTCCAGTGAATATAATCCGAACTGATCCAGCCTAACTGATATCAGTCAAGCCGTCCCAGGATTCAATCTGGTAAACTTTTGCTGCCCTCCTTCCTTAACTCGAACATCTTTCCTCTTATAAGGACACCAAAACTGCGCACAATACTCCTGGTCTGGTCTTACCAAGGCTGTGAACAATAGTAGTAAGCAATCTCTGCTCTTGTACTCGAGTCCTCTTGCTATGAAGACCAACATACCATTTACCTGCAATCACGACCTGCTACAACCCACATGTTGGCTTTCAGTGACTGGTGTATATGGGCACCCAGGTCTTGTTGCAATATCCCCTTTCCCAGTCTGCCACCTTTTAGATAATAATCTGCCTTTCTTTTTTTGCTACTGAAGTGGATAAGTTCGCATTTATCCACATGACACTGCATCTATCATGCATTTACCAACCAAATCACACTGATGTATCTCTGCATCCACCTCACAGCTCACCCTCCCACCCAGGGGATATTATATATAGATCCATCTGTGTAATAAATAATATTTATTGTGAATAGCTGAATTGCAAGCATTGTTCCTTGACGTACTCACTGGTCACTTGCTGCCAGTAGGGAAGTGGCCCACCTATACCTACTGTTGGTGTCCTATCTGCCAGGCAGTTCTCTATGCATCTCAAAACACTTGCCCCAACTCCATGCACTACCACGACAGGATAAAGATCCCCGCCACGTATTAACAAAAGGAGCTGATGCAAACTTTAAAGAGACAAAATGTTCAGTATTCAATCACACACACAAACCCAAGGGCATTGAAATGGAAAAGATTTGATCGTAACAGCAATATACTGCTGAGGAGTCAGCTGATAGGCAGAACATCATTGAGAGGCCCTCTCTGTGTGGCATTCTATACATCTGCAGAAAGCTATACCCTGAACAGATTTAAAACAAAATAAATCCTTCCTTCCAACTGTGAATGGAAGAAGGAAGCAGGATAATGTAATGTCACGAATGATATGAATGTTTTACATGTTTTGCAGTTAAATTGGAGGTGAGTAACCAATGAAAGTTGAAAGCGAAATGGATGTAAATTCTGAAAAGTCTTTCTGGCTGTGTAGCACCACTGGATCAAGTGGTTCGACAGCTACAATTGAATCCAAACACCTGCCTGATGTTGTAAACTCAATTGAAGTCATCAAATTCAAATACATTACATCTGGGGCACCTTTTATTAGAATGGCTTCCCTAACTGATGCAAACATTTCTTCTTCACAGTTGTGATGAATAAATTAAATGAAACAATATTGTAGAGCTCAGCAGTGAAGTCAGCATTTGGAGCTTTGAAAATTCTGAGAGAGGGGAGCGGCTTAGTGGAACACCACTTTCTGTTTCCATTACCATGTATGGTCTCCTCTATGTGGGTATCCCTCACATCACCTTGGCAGCATGGCCCATATCAACTGCTTAATGCCCGGTGCCAATTTGTAAACGTGGATATAACTCTGAGCATGTGTTTATGAGCTGCATTACAGGGACCAGCTCCTTAGGCAAGTACAACTGTAACAATTTATTTAAAAGCTATAAACTGATGGGGGATGGGGAATGTTAACCGATACACACAGAATAGGTCACAGCACATGTATTGACACTAAAGAAAATCTTCCTCGGAGGACAAATCAACTTCTGCTCCATGATCTGCAGCAACATTGACTCAGTGATATTTTTACTTGCTTCGTTTGCCTTGAATTCAATTTTTATTCCACAGCTACTGAGTAACAGCAATTGATTAAGACAAATCTGAAGGTTATTGGCAACTTAGGAATCACCTGACTGTGCGTCACGCTTGTGTTGTGTCCCAGTTTGATTCAGTAACAGGCATATAGATGATTCAGCCAAGGTTCTTGCTCGTGATTACTACCCAGTGCATTTACATAGAGTCTGGATAGGGCCCAATTCATGTCCCAGTGAGGATTTCAAGTTCAAATAGCGTCCTGACGCTGGAGTGATTTATTCACTGTTGCAGAGTGACCATTCGTGCTGAAGCACAGCGGATATCAGAAACTTACATCTCAGCCTGCACTCAATCTCTGCAAATAAGAGATGAAAATGATGAAATCATGATGAGAATTGAACAGCAGTTGACTGGGTCGCTCTATGCTTGATTGTAAATCTGAGTTTTTCATGTTGCAGTATTCTTGAAGTTTTCCAGAAATTCAGTCATTTAATGTTAATGTTACAGAAACAGAAGCAATCAGACAGCTCCCTCATTTTCCATCACTTGACAATAGCACAAGAACAGGTTGTAGCTTTATATTTTTGAAACAAGTAAGTAGAATTTTGTTTTATCCATTATTGGGATGATGCATCATTGGCCATGACATAAAGAGACATCCAAGTGGTTGCTGTGGCATTTCAGAGGGCAATCAGAGCTGTGGGTTTGGAGTCGCACATAGGCTAGGCTGGGTAAGGACAGCAGATTTCCCTTCCTAAAGGACATTAATGAATCAGATGGGTTTTTAATAATTTTGCAGTTTTGTGATCACTACTCCTAATACTAACTTCTTTACAAAATTCCAGATTTGACTTGTACTTCTATGTCTGGGTCTTAAATCACTATTATACTAGTTCTATAACATTATTACACCAGCCCTATAACACGATTACACCAGTGTGATAACATTATTAAACGAGTTCTCCAATATTATTATACCAGCCCTAGAAGATTATTACACTGCTTCCACTCGTCTTTAATGAATATATTCTGATGAATATAAAAGTGAGGTAAATTAGGAGAAGAATGATCAGGGTAAACCAGGAGAACTGAAGTAAGGAATTGCATTAGATTAACAGAAGTATGGAGTGAAATGTTGAGCAAGTTTGCAATTATATTTACAAGTAAATTAAAAAGATTGAATTAGCTTGAATCCACAACCACAAAGTGACCTGTCAAGTAATTAAAGTACAGCAAATATATTAAATTAACTCTTCCTTTTCAGTGACTTGGGATATTTCCCAGTCCGCAAGCTGAATTTCCAGGTGGACAGCAGCAAGAAATAGAAACTCCAAACAAAGTAATCACTGGTGATCTAAGAAAAATAGCACATTGTTTAGAAAAGGTTACTCATAGGTAATGTGCTATGTGGTCAACAGATTTGATCATGTTCTTGTCACTATTGCCAAGAAACATAGAAGATAGGAGCAGGAGAAGGCCATTCAGCCCTTCAAACCTGCTTGCGATTCATCACAATCATGGTTGATTGTCTATCTCAATAGCCTTTGTCCCCATAATCTTTTATCCTATTCACCCCAAGTGTTATATGTAGCTGCCTTTTGAATATAGTCCATATTTTGGCATCAGCTACTTCCCGTGGTAATGAATTTCACAGGCTCACCACTGTTTGGGTGAAGAAATGCCTCCTCATCTCTGTCCTAAATGGTCTATCCTGAATCTTCAGACTGTAACCCCTGGTTCTGGACACACCCACCATCAGGAACATCCTCCCTGCATCCATCCTGCTGATCTTGTTAGAATTTTATAAGTCTCTCTGAGATTGCGCCCCCCCCCCCCCCCACCATTCATCTGAACTCCAGCAAAAGCAATGCTAACCCTAGTCAATCTCTCCTCATACATCAGACCTGCCATCCCCAGAATCAGCCTGGGAAACCTTCGCTGCACCCCGACGAGAGCAAGAGCATCCTTCCTCAGAAAAGGAGACCAGAACAGCACACAATGTTCCACGTGTGGCCTCACCAAGGTCCTGTACACCTGCAGCAACACATCCCTGGCTCCTGTACTCGAAACCTCTCACAATGAAGGCCAACACACCGTTTGCCTTCTTTACCGCCTGCTGCACCTGCATGGTTACCTTCAGCAGCTGGAGCACAAGGACACCCAGGTCCTGTTGCACACTCCCCTTTCCCAATTTACAGCCATTCAGGTAGTAACCTGCCTTCTTGGTCTCACTTCCAAAGTGAATAACCTCACATTTGTCCAAGTTTTACTGCATCTGCCATTGATTTACCCACTCACCCAAACTATCAAGATCATGCTGAAGGATCTCTGCACCCTCATCACAGTTCACCCTCCCACCCAACCTGGCAATCATCTGCAAACTTAGAGATGTTACATTTTGTTCCCACATCAAGATTATGGGAGTAATCACGGAGATTTGGAAAGTATGCAACATACCAGAAATCTTTACAAAGTGGGAAAGAGATGATAGATTTAATTCCAGACCAGTAAACCTGACACCTGCCTTCAGGAAAGGATTAGGACATATTCCAAAAGCAGGGACAGTGGGATAAATGGGGAGGAGTGGGCATTTATTTTGGTGGGGGGAGCCTCCTTGAATATATTCAGTGAAGTCAGCTGGGGAAATGGACAGTGCTCCTCACTGCAAAGAGAAATTCTGTGGTGGTGATATATTTAGAATTCTGTTAAGGTTTTTATTACTGCATCATGTGATTGATTAAGTAATGCAGTTGGAACTAGGTTTCTGAATGGAGCCAGGAAAAGCAAAGGTTGATTGTGAATGAAGGATATTTTATGGCAAGTTGCCATTGGTGGGGTTCCATTGGGCTCTGTGTTGGACCTAATAATGTGTACACCTGAAATGGAGTGGGGAATAGGATCAAACAGTTTGAGAAAAGCCAAACCAAACACAAGTGGACTTGTATAGCTTGGCAAGGTGGATTGATGATTGCAAAGTAGCATTAAGAGGGACCAGTAGAGGGTAATGGGATTGGTTAAGGTAAATAAACCGGGGAATATGCTTCTAATAGCAGAAGACAATGTGAAGAAAGGGCCAGGACTTTGATGTACAGTCAGTAAAACCAACTGCACATGTGTACAAGCAGCAAGGCAACTTAACTCAATCTTGAAATGTGCAGCTTACAGGACATGTCCCAGGAGATGATAATCCATCAGTACAAGACCCATGAACAGCCAATGCCTAGAATAGGGACAATCCTCTTTATCTCTGTACATTAAAGTAAGCTTGCTATCAAAGCCTATTACCTTTTACTGCATTGAGCTGACACGTGGCTCAGTAAATGACAATTGGTGTGTACAATAGCATTTCATTCAGCAACTTGAAATTGTGGTCTTTGATTAAATAAAGCTGCCAAGGTCACAAGCTTCAAATCTCCTGTGGACATAAGAGTTGGGTTAGCGATGACAGAAGTTCCAGTCTCTGCCTGAAGGTGTTTAGACAGGTTCCTCTGAAATACAATATAGAGCAGAATTTAAAAAAGGATATGTGGATTGCAATGGAAAAGCTGAAATCCCTGTGAATGCAGACACCTCAGATTCAATGTGACACTGCTTGATGGAACATGGGCTCACTCTTTGTTGCTTCGATACAGCAGAGGAAGCCACAGGCACTTTTCCAAATGTTCGAAGCTCGTCTTGGCAGAGGGTTGTGGTTACCATGAATCATGTCTGAGTTTCTGGTCTGTTTTTCTTCACTCTGCCCAACTTTGTGTCCTTATGGCTGAAGTGTGAGAAACAACGTTTAATGTTTTACTGAAATGCACACAAACAAACATTGCAAAGTGTGTAGGCTTCCCTCTGTCCAAGAAATGAAAGGTACCAATAGAAAGGAAAGACTTGCATTTATATAGCCTCAGAATATCCCACTGGGCTTTATGTCAATGACCCAAGCTTTTATGAGATGTGAAATATACCAAAGCCATGAATAAACAGTTTTGCTGGCATTTAGTGAGTGCTTGTCAGCATGGTTTGCTGTTTCTGTTGCTATTTGATTTTGATAGCTGCTCTTGTGTTGACTCGAGTGAAACGAGTTATGGAATTTGCACATCCAAGATTTGAATCATAAATATATTATGCAATGGGTTAAGTTCACTGAGATTGGGGATAGATTCATTCAGCTAGCTACAATAAGCTGAATGAAAACACTTGAGTATCTATCCTATGAGCTGTGGCTATTGAAGGTGATATTTCTCGAGCTGTGAAGGTGTGGCTGTTGTAAATATACAGTTAGCAAAATTAACGGTCAAGTTATACCGAAAAAAGTTGAATTGTTGAATCACGTTGTAAGTCTTGCCCAAGGATTTGTGGATGTTTTATACCAGAAAATAACAACAAGCTGCCATTGACAATAATCCCTTAATATTGGAAAGAATAAACAGTTATTTCACTGATTTGAAAGAGTCCTAGTTTAGCTAGTAAGCAGACATCATAATCAAGCCACCTTAGCAAAACCGTTTAAAGACAGCGGTCTATTAACTGCCACTGAATCGCACCATAATACTTATGCTCCTTTTGCTATGATCCACTCTGCTCAGGTGGTGGCTTCCTGCTGCTGTGAACCTTGATGAGCATTAGTAGAGCTCCCTCTTCCCTGAACCGTCAAACAATTCCACCTGCTCCAGCTCAGCAATGTGAGAACGCTGAGAAGGTTCTAATTGTTAGGTGCAACCCAAACACCCAGGCCTTTTCTTTATATCCATTCATGGCACATGGGCATCACTGGCTCAGTCAGCATTTATTGCCCACAGGGAAGTTAAAAGTTAACCACGTTGCTGTCTCTGGGGTCACATGTAGACCAGACCAGGTAAGGATGGCAGATTTCCTTCCCTAAAGGACATTAGTGAACCAGATGGTCTTTCCCCAACAATCAACAGCAGTTTCCAGGTCATTATTAGACTCTTAATTCCAGATTTCTATTGAATTCAATTTCCACCATCTACCATGGTGGGATTCAAACCTCAGTCCCCAGAACATTAACTGGGTCTCTGAATAAATAGTCCAGGATATTAGATCACATGCCAATGTTCTGGAGACAGCTGTAGGTGAAATTTGAAGTGAATTCATAAAGTTTGAGCTTGAAAACCATCAATGATTATTGTAAAACTTATTTGATTCATTAATGTCTTTAGGGAAGGAAATCTGATCTTACTTGATCTGGCCTCCAGCTGACTCCAGACTCAAGCAATAGTCATTTGAAATTGGTGACCAAGCCACTCAGCTCAAGGGCAATTAAGGACGGGTGACAAATCCTGGCCCTGCCCAAATATGCCCACATCCTGTCAAAGAATTTTTAAAAACTGTCATCCATACCCGATATCCACTTTCCATCAGTATCGCTGTTTTCCTGATTGGACAGCTCGGGGCTGGATTCTAGGCTGACCCTACTCCCAAGCACAAGGAAGCTGCAGTGTCACAGCATTATTCAGAGATTGGGGTAGTTAATTCAGAAATTAGGATCTTGTCTGACAGAATGTCTAAGAGATGGGTTGCTTGAGTTAATTGGGAAATTAAACTAAAGATTGTAAATCTGCAAAGGCAACTATTTAGAGAAATACACAGGGGTAGAGCAGTTACGGAGTGTATTAGATGAAAAGAAGAGACTTGTATTGCTAAAAAGATGAGTAGTCCTTCGGATTTCGAGATGGCGAAATAGTTATTAAGATGATGAAAGTAAACCAGCAAATATGAACACAGGTTATACGAGTTTTACAAGCATGAACATTGGAAGAAGTTAGCAAAAGTAAACTTGGTAAACACAGCAGAAATTATAAAGGGGAATAAACACAAGGCAGAGACATTAATCAATTATTCTTTCCTTACTGGATGTTTTTTACCACAAAGGGCTGTTGATGCTGGCTCATTAGGGATATTCAAGCTGAGATAGATAGATGTTTATTCAGCAAGGGAATCAAGAATCATGGGAAAAAAGCATATAAGTGGAGCTGAAGATTACCAGAGCAGCCATGCTCTCACTGAATGGTAGAACAGACTGTAGGGTCAAACGGCCTACATTTGCTCTTACATCTCATGGTCATATGACAAATTAACATAAATTGTGAGGAATCAGGGGCTATTAAGAGTGAGGAACTGAAAATAAGTAACATTTAATGAAGAAAATATAGTACCGACAAAATTTAATTAAAAGCTAACAACAAATCCCAATGTCCTGATAACCTTCATCCCAGGGTTTTAGAACATGTGGAAAGCTTTATTCAGCAGATTGGAGCAAGGTTCCAGTTTTCAGTCTTTTTGTGGAAGTCTTGAAGCTTTCTCTATGTCCAGTGTGTCTATCTGAGTCTGGTGTGGGAGGATATGTCTGCCCCATTGCTAGTTGGGGTCCTTATCCCTAATGAGAAGTTGCCAAATTCAAAACACGAACTCTGTTTCTGTCTCCACAGATGCTGCCAGACCTGCTGAGTTTCTCCAACACGTTCTGTTTTATTCTTTATCCCATACGATGAGCCCAAGAAACAAAGTGGCTGTGTTTATGTGCAGAGTCCCAGTGTTACACTCAGTACCTGATCGTGGGACCTGACATTGGAAAGGGAAAAATGCCCCTTAAAAGCCAGCCCTTGCTTTTTGATCCCCTTGTCACCCACCTCTTTCCACAGCCCTCACCCCTCTCTCACTCACTGGCAGCCTGGGTTCCTGACTGATCCTGTGCCTTGGGCATGCAGTGCTGGCCGCTACCACCACTCCCTTGGTGGGTAGTGAAGAGCCTCAGGCCTATCATTGGCCACTAGCTTCTAGAGTGTGGAATTTATTTGCCTTTACTGAGGGTTGGCCTCCCCAAAAGGAAGCGATGAAGGCCCCTCACCAACGCTGTAGATTATTTTCTAATGAACCTGATCAAGGATGTTGTGACACACCCCAAGAACAGGTGGGGCTTGAACCCGGGCTGTCTGGTCCAGAGGTAAGGACACTGCCAGTGTACAACCAGAGCCACCACCCTCTCTAGCTCAGTATCAGTAGGGTCAGACCACTGCCACTTGGATAAAGCTCCAAACTTGAGAAAGATGTTTCCTGAGGCAGTTCGTTGTGAAGGGACATGCAGATTGTGTTTGATATTGTTCATGTGTGTTTTTGTATCGGGAAGATTTTCGACATTCAGATGTACTAAAATTCAGGATGACCTGGATGCCTCTTTCTGTCTATCCCCTGACACCATCTTTTCACCCCCATCCCCCCCCTTGTTCCATATCCCACACCGCCAACTCCATCTCTATCCCTGTGCCCACCTGTATTCCTATCCCCTTCTCCACCTCTATCCCCGTGCCTGCCTGTATTCCTATCCCCATCTCCACCTCTATGCCTGTGCCCGCCTGTATTCCTGTTCCCATCTCCACCTCTATCCCTGTGCCCGCCTGTATTCCTATTACCATCTCCACCTCTATCCCAGAGCCCGCCTGTATTCCTATCCCCATCTCCACCTCTATCCCTGTGCCTGCCTGTATTCCTATTCCCATCTCTACCTCTATCCCTGTGCCCGCCTGTATTCCTATCCCCATCTCCACCTCTATCCGTGTGCCCGCCTGTATTCCTATTCCCATCTCCACCTCTATCCCTGTGCCTACCTGTATTCCTATCCCCATCTCCACCTTTATCCCTAACCCCACCTTCATAAGACATGGGGGAGAATTAGGCTATTCCTTTACCGATTAAAAATCTGTCTGCCCCTCCCACAATTCCCTCACATCCCATCTCCCCTCACCCCCATCGCTCCCATCCCTCATCCCATTTTCCCCAGTGACACTGTGGGTGTGACAGTCTAATCAGACCCGGGATTATGGGAATTTCGAGAACTGTAGCTGGGCTTCTTCTTGCTGATTGGATGGCTTGGAGGGAATGAGCTCACGGAGATCCTCAGCACTAGGATTGCTCAGTGGCTGAGGTACGGCAGTGTCTGGGAACACACGTTCTCTCACGAGAACATGGGGCGGTTAAGTTGGTTTGTTCTTAAAGTGAGGAATGAATAAAGAATTCTTGATACTGTATGTTCTTCGTTAAATGAGGACACAATGTTTAATTTCGAAATGACTTGTTTAGAGAGCCAGTGCAGACATGATGGGCCGAATGGCCTCCTCTGCTGTGGCAGTTGTGTGATTTATGTATAGGATTTTCTGTATGTGGTGTTGGTGAATTAATGCAGCCACAATTGCTCAGCTTCTGAATTGTGTTGATCTGGTTGGAGCTTGAAGCCAGCCTGGGTGTTGATGTTGAAGGAGCTATGGTTGTGAGTAACAGCAGCATACACTGGGAGCTTCTGTTGGCTCTAGCCCTGCATTGTTGTCTGGGTCAGCGCCTAGAATAGAGTGTGAATCTCTGGACCACACATTCCCAGCATGTTCCCATACAGCAGCTGTGTGTTAACCAGCGTCCTACCAGAACGGTCTGTATTAGCCAATAGCATGACCTTGGCGTGGTCCACCCATCAAACATTTCAAAGTATGAGAAAGCAAGAGAGAGGAGGGGGCTTGTCTTTGAAGGAAGAAGTGGAGGATTGATTCCCTGCTCCATGTGATTTTAACTTCTCATTCTGTGTGTGTATAGTCCACAGAGCCATGTTTCCCCATCCTCAGCCGTGGGACTGTTTCACCTTTCTTCTCAAAGTAATTGTAGCCTCCTGGAGGAGAGCGCCTGAGAGAGGGTAGGGTCATTTCTTTCATTGTGATCATCTTCCTGCGGAAGGCAGCAGCTCTCAGCAAACTGTGGCTGAGCCTGTCTTCAGTTTGGAGTGTGGGGAAGTTGGCAGCGCAGTTCAGCGGCTGCGGCTCGGGGGAGAGACGCACACGGACGCAGACAGAGACAGAAAGCTTACAGCCATGCCTGCCAGCAATATTAAAATCCGCGCTCTGGTCATCTTAATCAGCCTGCTTCACAGAACAAGGAGGAAGAAGTGTTTAAGGTACAATTGCTTTTTTTCCCTCCTTACTCCCTTTTTTTAGTTTGAGATGAAAGTTCCTGGGACTGATTCAATGCTGCAAATGGCTAAGTGAGGGGCGCCGGTCGCTGGACAAAAACACACGCAATGTTTCAAAAGCTCTGTGCCTTTCAGCGAGGAGCACAGAAAGATTGACATTGTGTTTTCGGATTGAAAACTGATTGGCTGTGTCCGATGGAATCACATGGGGAAATTCCCTAACAAACATTGTGCAAGTTCCTAAAGCTGGATTGACCATTTCCGAACCACAGAAGCTGGTTATTTATAACACGCGATATTTAGTGTTCTGTGCAATGTTTATTATTTTAAAATCACACACGCTATTCCTTTAGGGGATAAGTGAAGATGAACATCTGCACAATTGCACACCATTAAGCAGGACTAATCACCTGAGTAGAGTTGGCTCCAGAGTTCACTGAGTTCCTGTGCCTTAGTTTCTCAGCGTGAGAGAGGATGCGGACCGGGAAACCCTTAATGGAAGGGGGTTAAACTACAGCCCCCAGCTCACTTAACCCCAGCAGGAAGTGAAACTGGGGATCCAGCTTTTTCTTTCGGACTGACATTCTGCTTGTGTGGCTGTTGTGAGTGACTTAAACGTTACTTCCATAAATATAGCTCCTGAGGCTGGGACAGCTGCCCTTTGTCTGAAATCTTGTAACAAGAGCTGAGTTTGAAAATAGCTGCGATGCTGACTAAATTTTAACAGGAAGAAAAAATTATTCTTTTCCGAATCTAATTAAAGTTCTGGGATGTGGAGAAACATTTATCTCGCTGAATATTTTGGCAAGTGAGATCTACAACCAGTTCCTGTGGGTCACACAGTCACCAATACAAGGTGTGAAGTGAATTGCTTCACGATCAGGATGACAAGGCTGTCAGGAAGCAGAAAAGCTTCTGTTTAAAAGAACCGTCCAGGAGAGCTCTCCGTCTGTGGAATAAAATCAGCTAGGAAACATTTTTAAAAAAAAACGTGAAGAAAATTGAGTCTGTACGGAAATTCCATTGTGAAAATGCTCTTGTTTGCTTGACTTCGTTGAAAAATAAAAACGTTTTGTACAAAAGGATTTATTTAATGAATGAATCAGATGTTTCTTCTTCAGATTTGAACACCATCATTGTGATGTGCTTCAACAGAACTAGTGCAGTCAGAACCTTGACATATCATTTACCAATCAGAAGACAAGATTGTTCTTCTATATGTCCAGCAAAAAATCAGAAAATCTTAAAATAGAAACTTATGTTAAAATCATCTAAATTCACTGTTACTTAAGATGATTCAGGAGGCCTGATTGCTGATCTTAACATACAAGACTTCAAGGGGAGATCTGTGTCCTTCCTGACTGGGTTAGTATTAGTCCTGGTTATCCATTATTCCCTGTTTATTTAGTAGAATTAGAGGGCTGTTTCACTGCTGTAATGACTCTGACTGTGGGACAACTACTACCTATTTCTCTGGTTAAAAAACAGAAAATTCTGGAATCACCCAGAGGGTCAGGCTGCGCCTGTGAACGGAGAAACAGAATGAATGTTTCAGAATGATTAGAAAGGATCTGTTGAGAAGCTGCAATGTTCACTCTGTCTCTTTCTCTTCGCAGATGATGTTGGGTTTCTTTTTCCAGTAAATGCAAGTATCGTGACATCCTCATTGCTAGCACACAGCTTCCTTCATTTAGTCTTTTGTTGAGATTATTCTTTGCACCAAAAATGAAATCAGCGATGGACTGTGGGTCCAGAAGTGGTATGAGAACAGTTAGCTGAAGACAAAGGAAACTGCTATTTTCAATTTAAGCACAGCATTCCAAAAGCTTATGAATCCTAATAATCCATAAAACTAGGAGAAACCTATAAAAGAGGCCGAAGGGGCAGCTTGTTCACACAGAGGGTGGTGCATGTATAGAATGACCTGCCAGAGGAGGTGATGGAGGCTAGTACAATAACAACATTTAAAAGTCACCTGGATGGTTATATGAATAGGAATTACCCAAACTGAAGAACTGAAGAAGGGTAATACCTGAAACGTTGACTGCTCCTTTCCTCCAGATGCTGCTTGGCCTGTTCTGTTCTTCCACCCTCCTGTTTGACTACTTTGGATTCCAGCATTTGCAGTTTTTTAGTCTCAGAGTTTGCATCAGATTCCTGTTCTGCCTTTGAGCTGCATTAGTCACCTGCTGGATCTCTAATATCGCTGCAAGGGCAGCCCTTGTGAAAGTACAATATGTCAGGTAGAGAACAGTGCCATGTGGCAAAGTATACCAACCACTTAGAAAAAAACAGAGTGTCAGGACATCACATCCACTGTGATTGATACTCATGTTGTAGACCTACATCAGTAACATCAAAATTAGACTGGAAACTCATTTACTGCTGATTAATCCTGTTTGTATCAGATGTCTTATGCTGCTATGATGTGGAGATGCCAGTGTCGGACTGAGGTGGACAAAGTCAGAAGTCACTTCATCTGATGAAGGAGCAGTGCTCTGAAATTTTGGGATTTCAAATAAACCTGTCAGACTATAACATGGTGTAGTGTGACTTCTGACTTTGTGCTGCTAGTTATTGGTCACTTGTTGATAGCAGATTCATCACTTCAGTTAAAGGAGCTGCAGTCTGCTATCCATGTAAATGAGGAGTTCATTTCTCATGTGAAAAGTAGGGAAAGAAAGCCATCCTATGTCAACTGCAGAAGAACTTCTAAAACTTCTCTAAATGATTACTCCAGGTCAAGTCGGCATAAGGATGATTACTCTAGGTCAAGTTGACATAAGGAAGGAGGAAGTATTAGGTATCCTAAAAGACATTAAGGTGGACAAGTCCCCGGTCCGGATGGGATCTATCCCAGGTTACTGAGGGAAGTGAGAGAGGAAATAGCCGGGGCCTTAACAGATATCTTTGCAGCGTCCTTAGACAGGGTGAGGTCCCGGAGGACTGGAGACTTGCTAATGTTGTCCCCTTGTTTAAAAAGGGTAGCAGGGATAATCCAGGTAATTATTGACTGGTGAGCCTGACATCAGCGTTAGGGAAGCTGCTGGAGAAGATACTGAGGGATAAGCTTGATTTCCATTTGGAAGAAAATGGGCTTATCAGTGATAGACAGCATGGCTTTGTGCAGGAAAGGTCATGTCTTACCAACTTAATAGAACTCTTTGAGGACGTGACAAAGTTGATCGATATGGGAAAGGCTGTAGATGTCATATACATGGACTTCAGTAAGGCGTTTGCTAAGGTTCCCCATGGCAGGCTGATGGAGAAAGACACAGTCACATGGGGTCCAGGATGTGCTAGCTGGATGGATAAAAAGCTGGCTGGGCAACAGGAGACAGAGGGTAGTATTGGAAGGGAGTTTCTCAAATTGGAGACCTGTGACCAATGGTGTTCCACAGGGATTTGTGCTGGGGCCACCATTGTTTGTGATACACATAAATGATTTGGAGGAAGGTGTAGATGGTCTGATCAGCAAGTTTGCAGATGACACAAAGATTGATGGAGTAGCAGATAGTGAAGGGGACTGTCAGAGATTACAGCAGAATATAGATAGACTGGAGAGTTGGGCAGATAAATGACAGATGGAGTTCAATCCGGGCAAATGTGAGGTGACGCATTTTGGAAGATCTAATTCACGAGCAAACTATACAGTAAGTGGAAAGGTCCTGGGGAAAATTGATGAACAGAGAGATCTGGGTGTTCAGGTCCATTGTTCCCTGAAGGTGACAACGCAGGTGAATAGGGTGGTCAAGAAGGCATATGGCATGCTTTCCTTCATTGGGTGGGGTATTGAGTACAAGAGTTGGCAGGTCATGTTACAGTTGTATAGGACTTTGGTTCAGCCACATTTGGAGTACTGTGTACAGTTCTGGTCCTCACATTACCAAAAGGATATGGATGCTTTGGAGAGGGTGCAGAGGAGGCTCACCAGGATGCTGCCTGGTACGGAGGGCGCTAGCTATGAAGAGAGGTTGAGTAGATTAGGATTATTGTCATTAGAAAGACGGAGGTTGGGGGGGGGGGCGACTTGATTGAGGTCTACAAAATCATGAGGGGTATAAGCAGGGTGGATAGCAAAAAGCTTTTTCCCAGAGTGGGGGACTCAATTACTAGGGGTCATGAGTTCAAAGTGAGGGGAGGAAAGTTTAGTGGAGATATGCGTAGAAAGTTCTTTACACAGAGGGTGGTGGGTACCTGGAACACGGTGCCAGCGGAGATGGTAGACGCAGACATGATAGTGTCTTTTAAGATGTATCTGGACAGGTACATGGATGGGCAGGGAGCAAAGGGATACAGAGCCTTAGTAAATAGAAGACAGGTTTAGACAGAGGATCTCGATCGGCAGGGGCTTGGAGGGCCGAAAGGCCTGTTCCTGTGCTGTAATTTTCTTTGTTCTTTGCTTTTTGTTCAACAGAGTATGGTGGAGAAACTCAGCAGGTCAGGCAGCATTTGTGCAGAGAGAAACAGAGCTAAGGTTTTGAGTCAAATGGCCATTCGTCAGAACTTCTAACTGTCTCCTTTTGAAAGCTTTAAAGCCTAATCTATTTTATGCATTCCCCTCTGTTACACTTTTTGCTTGAACCTTTTTCACACACATCCCACGACCAACATTCCGAAAGTAGATTCATTTTTAGTCTCTGCATGCTATCTGTGGGAGCTTGCTTTGTTCAGTTTGTATACTCTGTTTCCTAGGTGACCACAAAGCTTCAGCTTCAGAAAGAAAAGCTCATTGGCTCTTTGAGATATCTTGAAGATATGAAAACTGTCCTACAGATGCAAGGCTTTCTTTCTATAACATCTGAAAATAAATTTATTCTTCTGCTTGGACATCCGTAACTGTTACTCTCTTCACAACAAAGTGTAGTTTTTCAATGTCGCTGTTAAATCTTTAAATCAGTTAGAAGGTTTTAAATGATTAATATTAAAGTAAAACCTTCTAACTGATTAAAGATTTACCCGCATCTCAGGTTTGTTTGACACATCCTCATCAGTGGTGTGACCCTTTGATCTTTTAATTATAAATTCTGTGTCTGACCCCACCTCTCTCTCTAGTGCCTGAAGAAGGACCGAGGCTCTGAAAGCTTGTGTTTTCAAATAAGTCTGTTGGTCTATAACCTGGTGTTGTGTGATTTCTGACTTTAAAAAGAACGTGAAAGCAAGATAAGGTTCACGACAGTGGTTCCTGGAATGACTGCAGTGGAGTCGGGATCATTTGAGGCATTCAAGAGGGAATTGAATCATTATCTAAAAAGGATGGGATGCTTGGGGCTGGAGGGAGGAGGTGGGAGAGTGACAGTCAGGGTATTGCCCATTTGGAGAGCTGAGACAGTGAGAACCGGTGGAATGGGCTTGTGCTGAAACCATTTGGTGACTTGCCAGTTTTTTTTTGGTAAAAGTTCATCGTGCTTTCTTTGAGACTTTTTTGTTAGAATCATGCCAAATCATTCTGACCCAGTTTTTCAGGCTGAAATCATTCAGAAATGTAATTGTGTTGTTACTGATTTTTTACAATTTTTTTTATTGTCAGTGAAATCCTGGTGCATGCAGTAAAGGGAACAAGGTCAATGAGTTGGTAGCGCAGATTAAAATTGGCAGGTACGATGTTGTGGGGATCTCAGAGATGTAGCTGCAAGGGAATCAGGGCTGGGAACTAAATATCCAAGAATGTACGTCCTATCGCAAGTACAGGCCAGTGGGCAGAGGGGGCAGGATTGCTATGTTCATAAGAAATGAAATTAAATCGACAGCAGGAATTAAAAAAGAGTGGGAAAGCATAAAGTCTGTGTGGGTAGAGTTGAGGAACCACAAAGGAAAAAAAGACCTTGATGGGAGTTAATGTCCAAGACTCCTGACAGAATCAGGATGTGGGAAAAAATAAATTCAGGGACAGGAAAGTCATGAGAAAGATACTTTTACAGTATTCAGGGTGACTTCAATATGCAGGTGGGCTGGGAAAATCAGATTGGTAGTGGATCCCAAGAAAAAGTGTTCAAGAAATGTCTGAGATGTTTTTTGTTGGAGCAGCTTATGGTAGATCCCACTAGGGAATAGGCAAATGATGTGTGATGAGGGAGACTTGATTAGATGACATGAGAAAAACTATTGAGTACTTAGGGTCTGGAATGGACTGTTTGGAAATGTGGTGGAGGCAGGTTCACTTAAGGTATTCAAGAGGGGCATTGGATGATTATTTGGGTAGAAATGGTGTGGAGGGATATAGGGAAAAGGCAGGAAATTAGCACTGGTTAATAAAACTGGTGCATACAGAATGGGCCAGATGGCCTCCTTATGCACTGTAACAATTCTCTGATTCCGCGACTGCAGTTTCACCTGTTATTCAGCTCAGTAAAAACTTAATCTTCAAACATCCTCACAAATCAATTCCTTTGCACTTTGGACCAGATCAGGTCAGATCTCAGGAAGAAGAGCCAGCCATCTGGGTCAAAGGAAAGTTTGTCACTTTGAACTGAAGCTTGATATTGAGTCATTCAGCAATTCTCTTCGTTTGTACCAGAATCAATACCATTTTCACAGGAAGCAAACATTATCACTAATGGACTTACTGGGCTAAATGTGCAGACAGCTCTCAATATCACAGTATACCCCAGTGCAACATTTGCCAAAAGTTTTGCCATTTATTCTTTCAAACTACTCGTTTCATTTTGGTATTCTGTTGCCATATACAAATTTTATTTGAATGTTTAAGTTTGGTTAAAGGATAGATGAGACAGGGATGCAGTAGCCTCGAATCTTGAATGGCAGAACAGGCTTGAGGAACTCCTGTTTCTATGTTCATATGATACAAATAAATGCCTTCAGTATTAAGTTGCCTTGTGTAAGAGGATCCCTATTTACTGATGCTATTGACCAGTCTGTGAACTTCTGGAGGCAACTGTGTCTTAAATATGTGACAGAGAGATTAGGATAAATCATCAACAAACACACTGAGCACCTCACTGACAAGAATGACGTTGTATTAAATCTTTGCCACATTTCTTTCTGTTTTCCCCATGGACTGTGAATGTGACACTGCCTTCATTCAGCTGAGTGAAAGATTTAACTCATTCATTCATGGGATGTGGCATGTTTGGCTGTCTCAGCATTTATTGCCTCTCCCTAATTGCCCTCGAGTAGATTATGATGTTATCTATGCTGATTTCTTGAACTGGACAGTGGATCAAAATGCTCTGGTTCTGTAAACTACTGTGGGCCTCTAACCTGACTTTATTTGAAGAAGGGTCACTGGTCCTGAAATGTTAAATCTGCTTTCTCTCCACAGATGCTGTCAGACTGCAGAGTTTTCCTAGCAATTTCTATTTTCGTGACTGATTTCTAACACCTGCAGTTTTTTGATTTTCTATTTGTCTATCCATCTCGAGCAGTTCCGGAACAGTTGCTAATGGTCTGCTGGTCTAGTGCACTGCCCTCTCTCATATTGAGAGGGTCAGTTTGGGTTCCGCTGTGGTTAGCTGCCTTTGCTCCAGTGGGCGATGGGGCCTTTTCTGATTATTACAGCCTAAACTTCAGCCTGGTTTCCTGCTCCTCATTTCATAGGTAATAAGGCAGGTGTGATAATTAGATGATAATTAGATGCTTAAATCATGTTGTGTTTCTTCATGTTTAAATAGCACGGTGGGATTCACATCACAGCCTGCAATTGTACGTTAGGAATGATCATTTGCAGCACCGTTATCAGACTTAAGGAATGATGCCTTATAGCCAGCATCATCACCATCCCTGAATGTGTCATGCCCCACCAGCAGGATCCCATTTTATAAAATCAAGTTTCAAATTTATCATATTTTTACACTGATTTGATACAAGTGAATCATGTTCACCGTCACTATTCACAAGAAATCATTATCAGTTTTGACTGTGAAGAGTGTGAAGCAGTTGCCAATTTGCCAGCAGCCTCTATCTACATCTTCATAGAAGAAAAAAAGCCCAGACATGGAATAGCAGTTGATTGGCTTTCATCTATTGCACAAAGTCACTCTGTTGCCCCTTGCTTTGTGAACCTATCGAAAAGTGGGAGGCAGCATGCTATTCCATTGATAATTAAAACATATCTTGATCAGTCACTTGCATTGCAGGGTGTCTCCCAGCTGCTGTGTTGTTACTGTGATGGCCAGTGTGAATCCAAATCGGGGATGTGGCAGGTTTCGTTCCACAGCTGGTCTGTGTTGTAGTCAGGACAAAGGACCAGGGCTTAAGAAGCTGCTCAAAGTGATGGAGGAGGTGACAGTCAGCCGTAGCTCCTGATCATGCTGGTGGTCCAGTGACCTGAGCTGTCAAGTACAGGATTTATAATATCATATCCATTTCAGCCTTGGCTGTGATATCTCCCTATCTTTGGGCATTGGTGACATTTGCAGCCTAGGTTTTGTCCTGTTTTCAAAGCTGTTTAAAATAATATGAAACAGAATGTACAGCCACACACACAACTGATGTATCCCAACGTCTAGGTCAGTGCTACTGATATGATGTCCCACGACTGCGTTGTACTTTAGGTGAGGAGCAAGTTGTGGGAATTGTCCTTCAGCATGTTTGAATAGTTGCATGACTGGGATGAGTATAGGTGTTGAACTATCCTCTGGATTGAAGACCTTAGTTTGATGTTTTCTTTTGATATTGTACAATGTTTATTCCTGGAAATTTCAATGAAAACATTTCCTACAGTGTACTGGAAGACCACTGATTCTCAAACCTCTTCCAGTTTTATTTAATTGATATCAGTAAAACTTATAAATTGTTAACTGTTTTTTATAACTAAAAAATTAGGTTGTTTATAAAAAAAATCATAACAGTACAGATCCAGGTATGAACAAAATGAAGGGCAGGGAAAGTAAATATTTAAATAACACAAGGAAGAACAGGCATATAGGAGCCATCTATCCTGTTAATTTTAAAATTCTGACAGGTTTAAGAAAGGTAATGTAGCAGGGGAACAGTGTACAGTGTGGGAAAGCACCTGGTCAATGGGTTGAAGTGTTTACCTTTGCAAATGTGGGAGAGCAGGTTCCAGTTAATGGCTTCACAAAAGTAATGCAAATGTTTGTTGAAAGAAAACATTTGCTTGGATGGAAATTTAGTCTGGAGTCACTGGTTGAATATTTACACTGATGCATAAATTAAAATTGCCACTTCTGGAAGAGTCACTTTGTTTTTTCCAGTCTTGTACCTCTCCATCAACATTGGTTTGAATTTTCTGGCTTTGCAAATCCAAACAGGGCCCTAAAAAAAAAGTCCTTCCCACTGGCCTGACCTAAAGAAGCATCAACTGCGTACCTGGTAGGTATCAGTTGGTTAAACTTATAAACTTTGATTAGGGCCCTCAAGGATCTCTAGACCACCACTTTGACCATTTTGGCCATCACTTTACAATGGTCGGAATTAAGCCCAGCAGTAAGGGCATGCCTAATGCCCTTTGGAAATCCCATCATTGTTTGAAATCTATCTGTCTCACTAGTGTCCACTCTTCCATTGTCCTCAATTCTCATTGTGTGGGAGAAAACAAGCTGCTTCTCATCTTGTTCTTTTTACCAAGTTTCTCCTCTTAACTTTTGAAAGTGCTGAATCGTCTAATAGGGTTTGATTTGATTTATTTATTGTCACATGTATTTTGTTACAAAATACAGTGAAAAATGTTGTATAGTATTGCCACTCTCTGACACCATCTTAAAACCAAAAGAAATCAAAACACAGAATATAAAGGCAGAAAAATAAAGACACAAAGTTCAATGTTACTGTCCTACCTGTTAAATGTTCAGTCATTGGCCTAGAGTGGCCAGCCATGAGTCCCCTCACCATGCCACTAGAACAAGAGTCACCACTCCCTTGTGCCATCTCACCTCCACCAATACTGCCACCACCATGAGCCTTCGCTGGACCCCACCAGTGCAGCTGCCACCGATGACGCTGGGTCCTGCACCGAACCAAACTTGACTCCGCCGCCACCACAGCCAAGCGTACACTCTGGGCCCACATCACTGATACAGCTGTTGCCGATGCCAGCTTGTCTCATACTGGGCCCAAACTCACCTTTGCCACCACCTCCATGAGTCTGCAATGGGCCCAACTCACTGTCGTCATGACCGAGCTCTTCATAAGAGATAAGTAAATAAGGAAGAGAAAAACGACAGATGAGAAAAGAAAAGTAGACGGAACACACAATCTCCAGGCTTGGGACCTCTACTCTGCCACCATTTTGGATTTTGAATTAACAGTCTTGAACTTAGTAAGGCTATGGCTATGCAGGTACTCACAACCCCTCATTTGCCTCAGAGGTGTCATATGTAGGGGGACATTAATGTTTAATTCCATTGACTGATTTATTATTTAGGACTTTCATTTGAAAGGAAACATCTTTAAAGGAGTCAGACTTTTGTGTAAAAATGGCTGCAGAGGTCACCTGTTCTCCCAGAAAGGCTGTTTTCCAAAAAACCTTTGTAGATTAACCAGGGACATGTGTGCACAATTCCCCTGCACAATTTCACATTTGCCATTGTTTGAACTTTTAGAGGGAATAAAGGCCAAGCAACAATCACCTCATT
Source organism: Stegostoma tigrinum (assembly GCF_030684315.1). NCBI lineage: Eukaryota > Metazoa > Chordata > Chondrichthyes > Orectolobiformes > Stegostomatidae > Stegostoma > Stegostoma tigrinum. The sequence continues at coordinate 9,562,461 of NC_081381.1, read as the reverse complement.
GTTAGAAATTTCCAGAGACAAAGCAAACTTAGCAAATATGCCCAATGTGCAACAGAATACTGGAGATTGCTCCATTGGGCCCTTGAAAGCTTTAACAATTGGAGATCAAAGTTCCATCATTGCCCCATTGTGTGCCATTAGTCAGCAGTCATGTGTCCAAAACTCCTCTTTATGAAAAGCTGTGATTATAAATTTGTCTGCTTCTCACTAAGGCCTGCAGGATGAAATAACCTCAGCTTGAACAGGGGTAATTCTAGAAGAATGAAGAAATAGTTGTCTAACGTGGGCCAGGAAAGGACACTAAGGAGATGGTCAGTGATGAGCAGCAGATATTTCATAACATTTGAATCAATAGGAAGGACGGGATGAGAAGGATGAACCAAAGGTGCTTACTGAAGGCTGTCAAGAAGAATTTTTCAATCAAAATTGGGTGGTACAGTGGCTCTATGGTTAGCACTGCAGCCTCTCAGCGCCAGGGACCAGGGTTTAATTCCAGCCTCGGTCGACTGTCTGTGTGGAGTTTGCACATTCTCCCTGTGTCTATGTGGGTTTCCTCCAGGTGCTCCAGTTTCCTCCCACAGTCCAAAGATGTGCAGGCTAGGTGGATCGGCCATGCTAAAATTACCTATGGTGTTCAACGATTTAGAGATCATGGGGGGATGGGTCTGGGTGGGATGCTGCAAGGGGCGGTGTGGACTTGTTGGGCCAAAGGGCCTGTTTCCACACTGTAGGGAATCTAATCTAAAAATCTAAGACACATGAAATGGCACAAACTAGTGGGAGGTCAGAGGGTTCGAATTTTTTTGGGAAGCAGCTACGGATGACTGAAAAGTTAATAAAGATGGAGAGTTTTGATTATGAAAGTAAATTGTAAGAAGTATAAAATCCAACAGCAAGAGCTTCTGGAGGTCTATATAAGGTAGTTGAGGTCAGGGAAGGTGGTAAAAGAGGGGGAGGTGAAAGGCTAAGGGAACAATTACGTTAAGAGACGGAATATTCTACACAGGAAGTCAGACATTAGTCAGTCATGGTCATCGAGAGTTTGTGCTCCTTGTTCAGCTGTCTTCTCACTCTTGCATTTTTGCCCTATGCCATTCTCCTTCCTTCAAAACCAGTGACAGTACTGCTCACCATCATAGAAACTGCTCTCTCCCCAACATCCAGGTCAAAATCCATCTTGCTCATGAAGGTTTTCCTGGTATCTGACACATTCCCACTGGCTGCTCTGTGATCATTGACCAGTCCTGGTGGGAGTAGTAGGTATGGTCTGGAAAGCTGTTGTCTGCCTGCAGCCAGTGAGTACCCTCCAAGATGGAGGCAGGTGCCTTGAGAGTCGGATTGACCGTTTTTATAGGATCATTGGATCAGAATGCTGAAGTGTAATCAGAGTTGTAGGTTACACTGGAAAAAGTAACACTTACATGCCCATCCTTAAATAATAAAACCATCATTCTTTTTAACTAAAAGACTATTTTGAGTAGTAGTGCAATGGGGACATATTGGAGACCTGAGTCTTGAGAATGTTTTGAAATTTAGAAGTTCTTCCTCTGAATGGATGTGACTATAAGGACAATTGCAGCATTCAAAATTGATTGATTGATTTTTGTTAGATATTAAAGGACATTGAGGAAAAAGTAGGTGATGGTGATGTACAGTTCAACAAAGATCTATTTGGATGTTGAGCAAATTTGAAGGACAGCTGTAGTTCAAGAAGGCAGCTCACCACCACCTTCTTAAGGGCAGTTAGGGATCAGCAATAAATGTTGGGCCCAGTCAGTGCACCCACATGCTGCAAATGATTTTTATTTTAAACAATGGCTATCTCCCATTTCTTATGTTTTATGTAATTACTGAGGCGTGTGGGGTGGGGTGTGATGAGGTTTCTGAGCTGATCATCTTCTTTGCTGCTACAAAATTAATCTTACAACTGCTCTGCTGGACTTGGTTTCAGTTTGAAATGAAGACATTCAGACTAGAAGCAGTTGGTTCACAATGTGTGGTGCAGAAAGTGAGTCTTAATAAAGTCTGACACTTGAGGAGTTTATACATTAGTCAGTATTTTAATCCTGGGCTGTGATAATAACCTGAGAGACACCATCTATTGGGTTTGATAACAACTAATGACCCAAAACTGTTTCAACTCAAACATAGCTCAACATCTGAAAATTGCTTTAGATGACATGTGAGAAAGCAGTTAATCCAGAAACAAGGACATTTTTGTTTTGTGAAATGTAAGTCATAAATCACCAAACAAACCATTGAACATTAATGTTATCTAAGCTGTTATTTTGAAGAAACCTAAGAGAAGAACCAAGAACCTCTTGCACAATGTTTAAGTTAAAAGATCAATAAATCTAGGAGGTATTTGTTTATTGATATCTAACTTGACTTTAAACTATTTGTAGAGAGCAAGAGGAAAAGCGGTTGGAAGGAAATGGGGACACAGTTTAGAATTTGTGAAAAGGATGTTGGAGTAGGATACGCCGTGAGGATGGAGGGAGAGCAAATGTGTCCGATGGTACTAATACAGCTTAGCCGGCCCCAAAACTGACAGGTTTAGAGAGTCAAAAACCACAGGGGCACTGAAGAGTTAAAAACAAGGAACATTGCAGAGGAACCGGATGACTGGAGAAAACAAAGGATAAACTGATGTGGCGGGCAGTAAGATGGCTCAGTGGTTAGCACTGCTGCCTCAAAGCGCCAGGAACCTGGGTTCAAATCTGCCTCTGGTGACTGTGTGAAGTTTGCACATTCTCCCCGTGTCCGTGTGGGTGTCCTCCCATAGCCCAAAGATGAATTAGACAGACTGGCCATTGGTATGTGGGATTACAGGAATAGAGTAGGGGCTGGGTCTGGGTGGGGTGCTCTTTGGAGGGTTGGTGCAGATTTGATGGGCTGAATGGCCTCTTGCCACATAGAATCCCAACAATGATTAAAATAAAAGGCTCTGGACAGTTTTAGGACTGTTGTACCCATCGAGACCACATACTGGGAAATACAAGAGACTGTTTTCTCACCAATTGTTTATATTTTACATGTATGTAATAATGTTCCTTCATATATTTCATAGATTCTTGCAAAACAAACAGATAATTCTATTAATATTTTTGAAAGCAGCTTCTTCCTTTGATTAGAACAGCAACACAAGTAACGATCAGTTAGAATAGCGCATTTATCCAAAAAACTTCTCCAAACGTATAACCTGTTTGTGACCCTGATGCACCTGTTCTGTTGGGTTAAACATGTACATTTGAGGACTATCTGATCAAAAACAAATCCCAGTGTGTGTTCTCTGTGCGATTGCCTGTTAACATTGACTTAGTTACTAAATTACCACCTTTACTGCCTAGTCATTGGCTCAAGTACCTGGGATGTGACACAATATATTGTGCTCTATAATTAAATCCCCATAATTGAAGTAAAACTCTCATCTCACCTAAAGTCTCTCAGAAAAACACTGCCAAACTTACATTTATTGATTGAGAAGGAACCAACTGGTCTACATTTTGATAATCTTCACAAATCTCTGAAAATTTAATCTCATTCTATATGATCTCATTTGAATTCCTTGACACTGATGCCTTGCATAACTTCTCAGCACTCATTTAATTATTTTAAGTTTTATTTAGAGTCATAGGGAAGTACAGCACGGAAGCAGACCATATGGTCCAACTCATCCATGCTGACCAGATATCCTATATAAACTTAGTCGCACTTACCAGCATGTGGCCCACTTCCCTCTTTAAACCTTCCTATTCATATATCCATCAGATGCCTTTTAAATGTTGTCATTGTACCAGCCTTTACCACTTTGTCTGGCAGCTCGATCCATACATGCATCACCCTTCGTGTGAAAAAGCTCCCCCTCAGGTCCTTTTAAAGTCTTTGCCCTCTCACCGTAAACCTGTGCCCCTCTAGTTTGGGTTTCCTCCACCCTAGGGAAATACCCTTGGCTATTCACCCTATTCAAGCCCCTTATGATTTTATAAACCTCAATAAGGTCACACCTCACCCCTCAATGTTCCAGGGAAATAGCCCCAGCCTATTCAACCTCTGCCTTTTAGCTCAAACTGTCCAGTCCTGGCAACATCCTCGTAAATCCTTTCTGCACCCCCTCAAATTTAACAACATCCTCCCTGTAGAAGGGCAACCAGTATGTATGCAATATTCTGAAAGCGTGGCCTCAACAATGTCTGGTACAGCTGCAACATGACATCCCAACACCTAAACTCAAAGCACCGACCAATGAAGGCAAGTGAACCAAACACCTCCTTCACCACCCTGTCTACCTGCGATTCCACTTTCAAGGGACTATGCACGCACACCCTCAGATCTCTTTGTTCAGCAACACTCCCCAGGACCATACCATCAACCTGTACTGGTTTGCCTCACCATGATTGGTGTAGATATGACATGAGCAATCAGCTGAGCATTTACTGCATGGATTACCTGCACCTCCACCCAGCTCTGTTTACTGTTTTGATCGGATCAATGACCGAATGTAAAAGAATAACATGAGAAGACAGAATCAGATGACAATAAATCTTTAGTCAAACATTACTGTCCTTTCTGAGAAATGCTATTTGCAGTAATCATTCTAACAATCAGGAACAGCTGTTACTGTCATGAAACTAAAGCAAATAGCACAGAAGACTTTAAACAGTGACAATATAATAGCAACAGAGAAGTGACTCTGCAAGTGAGCTAAGAAGATGAACCATGTAAGTAAGCACTTGTGTTTCAAGATTGTAAGATCATTAGAAACAGCAGGAGCAGATCATTTGCCCCTTCAAACTCATTGCTACATTCAGTAAGATGATCCAGTTGTGGACTTAGCAGCACTTTTCTGCCTGCACCTCTCATTGTGTTCTTTGGTAATAAAGTGATCAGGACGTATGATTCACTTTCATTTGCTTCTAGTCTGTCTGCTGAGCTGACAGTAGAAACCGAGCAATCCTCCTTGGAGCTCAAAGCATCAGTGAAGCTGATCCAGATTTGTCTAACACACAGAGAATGCCACTTTGGTAGAAAATCAAGACCTTGTCAAAATGTTCAAATCTAAGTGCACTTTTTTTTTATGACACACAATATTTGGCTGTGTTTCTCAGCTAAAAGGCAAGTTGAGGAATGTTGGAGAATGAAGACTGAAGGTGCTGTGTCCCACTGACCTGCTCCTAATCCCTGAGCTGTTCCAGTTAGGAGCTCCGGTACGTTAGTCTGAACATCTCAGGAGACTGCAGGAGATGCTGCATTCCCCTATCCCACCTACACTGGAACTGACAATCAATCAGCCATGAATTCATTGCTTTGTAATATTTATTGGCTTCTTAATTAGATCCACTGCATGGCCCATGTTCTCTGATAAATGTGTTTTACAATTCAAACAAAGCTGAATCCATCATCAGCCAAGATAATAAAGTGTGAAGCTGGATGAACACAGCAGGCAAAGCAGCATCTCAGGAGCACAAAAGCTGACGTTTCGGGCCTAGACCCTTCATCAGAGAGGGTCTGATGAAGAGTCTAGGCCCGAAACGTCAGCTTTTGTGCTCCTGAGATGCTGCTTGGCCTGCTGTGTTCATCCAGCTTCACACTTTATTATCTTGGATTCTCCAGCATCTGCAGTTTCCATTATCTCCATCATCAACCAGACTGCTGTGTAAACCAGGATGTGAACCGTTCATTTACCTTTCTCGAGCATTGGTGAGATTCTAAATCATAACCATTGGCAAGACCTTATTGTAATCAGTCAGGAAGTGGGGAATGCATTCCCCAGTTTAGAGCAGTGTAAAGTGCATTTAATGTACTTTGATGCCTTTCACTGTTCTGATCACTTGAATGGGGTTACTTAGTAAGAACAATATCTGTGAACAGAAATGCAGTGTGCTACTGGCCTGCTATACCTCCAGAACTGTGCTTTTTAATCCCATCGCTGTAAACCTCTCTTCTTTTGCTGCATTTTGAAGTTACCTTCACTACTTAGGAGTGTATGAAGCAATAAGTTGTGTCTGATGTTGATTTGGGTATTTTCTAAGCAGCCAGCTCTGTGATGTTATTAAGGACCTCTGGAGCTGGGAGTTGAACCCTGGCCTCCTGGCTTAAAGGTAGGGACACGACCCTTACATAACAAGAGGCCGTTTGATTTGTTTTGAATGCAGAAATGCTGTTGAACACAAATGATTTTTTTCCACCAGCAAATTACCCAGGTTTTTTTTAACGTATTAACCATAACTGGTAAATCAGCCACATTTCCAATGATTTAACTGCAAAGCCCATTGATGGCAATGCAAACCATCAAAGGTTAGGGAGGGCTGGGGGAGGGGGAAGGGTTTAAATCAAAATGGAGTTGGAGGGGGAAATAAAGCCCTGTATTCCCGATGGTGCCCACCTCTCTCCAAAGGCATCGAGAGCATCGATGGATACCATGCGCTCCCGCTCCAAGGACATCCAAGTTTGAAAAGGGGTAGACAGTTGGCAGAAGTGACCCCCTCCACAGCCGACTGCTTGGACATGTTTATAGCCAGCCTGGCCAGGCCCAAGAGCAAACCCACAAGTGGAGCCCCTAACCTGCCCACACCCCCTTTTACCAGGTGCCCAAAGATCAGGAGCGTGTGGCTGAAGTGTAACCAAACACACAACGAAAGAGTTTTCAAATAACAACATTGTTTCAATCAACGATCATTTTCAGCTGAAGTTACTTGGTTAAAGCAAGAGTTATTATAGCATTGCTTTAGTTTGCCAGAAACAAGTGAAATAACAACATGCTTGGTATAAACCAGAAAATGATAGACGTTCTCAGCAGATCAGGCAGTATCTTGCTTCATTTGCTGTCTGTAGTATCCACAATATTGAATTTTTGCCACATGTTGGTGTGATTTGTTTTCACAATATTTGACTTGGGGTCCTGGGAATAAAGGGGATGGGGGTGAAGTGTCGTTGCTTGGCATTGACCCCAAAGAAACCTGCCCAAAAAGGTCCAGTGATCTCTGTAGTGTAGATATCCCTCTCCCCAGTGCGCGTATCGAGCACCAAGTCAAAGGGTTTTCCAGGCTTCCCGCAATAGTGAACTCATCAAATTAGGCCAGCAACTAATCACAGGAATCAAAACAGAAAGTAAACCACACTGATTATCCTTTGTTTCATCTTCTGCAAAATGCTATAGAATGTAAACTTTGGCTCATTTCTGTAAGATGCTGTGGTTCTGACTTAAACCATTAAACCCCCCATGGCCCTTCATTAACCACCTTTTGAGGGTTGGCCGGTTTGGATTAACAGGGATGTTACAACATAACTGGAAAGTTTGATATTGTCTCCAGTTCATATGGATTTTTTGTGTATCTCTAAAACATTCTGATTAGTGTTCAGCTCTTTGCTTTAGATATGGCAGTAGATCTACCATATGTTCAGATAACAAATGGAGCAATACAGAAAAAAGTTAATCTATCAATGTAAACAAAGGAAAGTCTGGCTATGTTCCAAAGGATGGGCAGCATCTGCAAATAAAAACCACAGTTAATAGTCCAATGTTTACAACAAAATGTTATTGTTGATCAATTTGGACCACAGGAGAGCTTGGTTTTTCAGGTATTTGGGAACTAATTTTGCTTGAAGTTTGTGTGTTTGTCAACAGATAATCTAGTCAATACTTTAATGTGCACAGCCATATTCTAAGTCTTATTTTTTTGTCCCTCCCTTTTAATTATATTCTGTTGGCAAACGAGGAAGCTTTGCCAATACCTTGGATTCTCTAACTTTCAGATCCAAGCTCCAACCCTAGACTGGCAGTTAATCATAATCAAGGCATAGGGTGTGAGAATCAGTCACAGTATATGAGCGAAATCATCCTATCAGATTGCACATGGACAAGATTCACTTGTTCAGTAATCTCTGTCTCTCACAGTGTTCAGAATAGTTGTTTGACAGGGTTTTTTTGCCTCAACTTGGTGTTGGCATTTTATTATCTAATTGTGACATGATGGGTTCAAATCCTGTACCTGACACTTGTGCACATGGTCTTGTGCTGCCTTGTTTGAAATGCTGCCAGTGGAATGATGGGTAAAGTCCTGACCTAGACTGTGCCCTTCAGATGGATTTGAAGAGGATGAGGTGTTCCTGCCAATATGTATACCCCATCCAACCTCATAAGTGATATTTCCTTACCCCCCAAGCACCAAACCATCATCTCCAACACCATCCATGACCTCATCACCTCAGGGGACCTCCCACCCACAGCCTCCAACCTTATTATTCCCCAACCCCGCACAGCCCGTTTCTATCTCCTTCCCAAAATCCACAAACCTGCCTGCCCTGGTCGACCCATTGTCTCAGCTTGTTCCTGCCCCACCGAACTCATCTCCACCTATCTGGACTCCATTTTCTCTCCTTTGGTCCAGGAACTCCCTACCTACATCTGTGACACCACCCATGCCCTCCACCTCCTCCAGAACTTCCAATTCCCTGGCCCCCAACACCTCATTTTCACCATGGACGTCCAGTCCCTATACACCTGTATTCCTCATGCAGATGGCCTCAAGGCCCTCCGCTTCTTCCTGTCCCGCAGGCCCAACCAGTCCCCCTCCACCGACACCCTCATCCGCCTAGCCGAACTCATTCTCACCCTCAACACTTCTCTTTCGATTCCTCCCACTTCCTACAGACTAAGGGGGTGGCCATGGGCACCCGCATGGGCCCAAGCTATGCCTGCATCTTTTGTAGGTTACGTGGAACAGTCCCTCTTCCGCACCTACACAGGCCCCAAACCCCACCTCTTCCTCCGCTACATTGATGACTGTATCGGCGCCGCCTCTTGCTCCCCAGAGGAGCTTGAACAGTTCATCCACTTCACCAACACCTTCCACCCCAACCTCAAGTTCACCTGGGCCATCTCCAACACATCCCTCAACTTCCTGGACCCCTCAGGCTCCATCTCAGGTAACCAGCTAGAAACTGATGTCCATTTCAAGCCCACCGACTCCCACAGCTACCTAGAATACACCTCCTCCCACTCACTCTCTTGCAAAAATTCCATCCCCTATTCCCAATTCCTCCGCCTCTGCCGCATCTGCTCCCAGGATGAGGCATTCCACTCCCGCACATCCCAGATGTCCAAGTCCTTCAAGGACCGCAACTTTCCCCCCGCAGTGGTCAAGAACGCCCGTGATTGCGTCTCCCGCATTTCCCGCAACACATCCCTCATACCCTGCCCCCACCACAACCGCCCAAAGAGGATCGCCCTTGTTTTCTCACACCACCCCACCAACCTCCGAATGCAACGCATCATCCTCTGACACTTCCGCCATCTACGATCCGACCCCGCCACCAAAGACATTTTTCCATCCCCACCCTTGTCTGCTTTCCGGAGAGACCACTCTCTCCGTGACTCCCTTGTTTGCTCCACACTGCCCTCCAACCCCACCACACCCGGCACCTTCCCTTGCAACTGCAGGATGTGCTACACTTGCCCCCACACCTCCTCCCTCGCCCCCATCCCAGGCCCCAAGATGACTTTCCATATTAAGCAGAGGTTCACCTGCACATCTGCCAATGTGGTATACTGTATCCATTGTACCCGGTGTGGCTTCCTTACATTGGAGAAACCAAGCGGAGGCTTGGGAACCGCTTTGCAGAACACCTCCACTCGGTTCGCAATAAACAACTGCACCTCCCAGTCGCGAACCATTTCAACTCCCCCTCCCGTTCCTCAGACGACATGTCCATCAGGGGCCTCCTGCAGTGCCACAATGATGCCACTCGAAGGTTGCAGGAACAGCAACTCACATTCCGCTTGGGAACCCTGCAGCCTAATGGTATCAATGTGGACTTCACCAGCTTCAAAATCTCCCCTTCCCCCACCGCATCCCAAAACCAGCCCAGTTCGTCCCGTCCCCCCACTGCACCACACAACCAGCCCAGCTCATCCCCTCCCCCCACTGCATCCCAAAACCAGCCCAGCCTGTCTCTGCCTCCTTAACCTGTTCCTCCTCTCACCAATCCCTTCCTCTCACCCCAAGCCGCACCCCCATCTACCTACTAACCTCATCCCACCTCCTTGACCTGTCCGTCTTCCCTGGACTGACCTATCCCATCCCCACCTCCCCACCTATCTTCTTTTCTCTCCATCTTCGGTCTGCCTCCCCCTCTCTCTCTATTTATTCCAGAACCCTCACCCCATCCCCCTCTCTGATGAAGGGTCTAGGCCCGAAACCTCAGCTTTTGTGCTCCTGAGATGCTGCTTGGCCTGCTGTGTTCATCCAGCTTCATACTTTGTTATCTTGGATTCTCCAGCATCTGCAGTTCCCATTATCACTGCTTTCATCTCACTGCTGTTTAGGTGTACAAATAGGCTGCCGCGTTTCTCTGCATTAAATTTGAGATTACACTTACAAATTATGATTTAGTTGTGAACCTTTCCATGTTACTTGAAAACTTGAAAGGTACAATGTAAATTCTTAATTCTTTGTTAAATATGAGGTGACTTTTTAATGCATCTCGGAGTTCACATTGTGTTAATTACCATACCGAAATATTATTTTGCTTCTCTACTAACTGCAGTGTGCATACGTAACAGAGCTAGACGGAGGTTGCTGTGCGAGTTGGATTTATTGCAGTAATTAGTTCTGGGTGGTGTATTAGTGACCAGATGTAATTGCTGCCTCAATCATCTCACTTTTGTAACAAATCGATTAGTAGCTCTGCTACTGTTTGTTGAGGGGGTTTCCCTTTGAGCAAGAAACTTTAGCTACTCATGCAATGGTACTTTGTACCTCCAGTCTCAGTGGTAACCAGTGTCGAACCTTTCGGACCTGTGTGAAACAGATCTCTGCAAACTTGTACTTGATGCAAACACAGGCCCCCTGATTCATTCATTGCTTGTATTCCTGTTGACTCTGCAACGTCTCTGTTTTTAACGCTAATTCATTTTGTTCCCGAATTACTTGCTTTTTATAATTATATGTTTCTCAGAATGATTTTTGGCAGCAAATCGGGAAATGTAGAAAATCAGATACTATAAATAAACAAAACTGCATTTTCACCTTGAATCAAACATTGATTAATTACAGCAATTAATGTTTCTTTATTTTAAAGTTTATTCTGTTGTTTTTGTTAGGTGACATATTATCTGGTTTATGATCCATTATGTAACCTTTGCCCCGCCATCTGAAAGCCCGGGAAAATTTAGAATGACATTCACTTTCTTGTTGGTCCGAAATCAAGTAATTTTTTTCGTAACATTCCGGTACGTAAAGTGGAGAAACAAGTCATTCCTCAGAGATAATACATTTCTAAAGACTTCAGATCACCAATACGACACATTTTTTTGCTTCCATTTCCTAAGTTAAACGCTAATTGTTGTGTGTGTGAAACTGCGGGTCATGTCCTCTCCAGCAAGACCCTATTTAATATTAATACAACCTAATGCTATTAAAGATTACAGTGTCAGCTGGGCTCTGTCGGTGTGGCTGTAATTACTGCTCTCCTGCATCACTGCGGTATCCAGGAGAATACAACTCCAAGAAGCCCCAAGGCAGCTGAAACTCGAAGCTGCCAAGACCATGGTTACCCCCCGCCCCCACAAAACACCATTAGCGCCAAATGCCCAGGTCTGATGCTGAATCCCAAAACCCGTTGTCATGACAGCACTCCTCCTGGTGAGGTCTGCTTAATTAAGCCACACTTAATGAAATGCAAAGCAAACTCTTACACAGTGCGTGCTTTACTGGGCTATTTCCATTTCTGGGGAAAGGCAGTGTGTAAAAGGGCAGGTAGCTTTCTGTCTCCTCCCCAGTAGGCTGTGCTGAGGATTTGAACAGGAGTTTGAACTGCGGCTGAGGGGCAATGTTTTGCTGCTCGTTGTAAATTGTTGGCTCGAATCTCTGCTGTGGTATAAATCTCACCTCTTCGGCAGTACCAGGTCTTTATTGGCTGCTTTAACAAAGTAAGTGAAATTTAAAAAGAACATTGCTTTATGTTTCACCTGCAGCAGGTCAGTGTTAAAGGTTTCAGCGTGCACGTGAGCCGTTTACATATGCAGCTATTTTGTTGTACCTAAGCCACGTACATTTCTGATCAGTTTCTCCTGATGTGTAAATGCTCCAGAGTCACTAAAATATCTCGAATGCATATTTAATAGTAATGACCATTAGTAGCTCTGAGGTAGAAAGGATGCAGGATTATCATTGTTGTTAAAGGTTGATTAATTGTTTTTACACTGAGACAGGAATTCTTCACAGTCGCAGGAACCCTAACTGGGTTATCATTAAGTTGTGACTGCCTTTCAACTGTACTCTTAAAATGAACTTCAGACTCACTTCAGTAATTTTGAGGATGTGTGTATTTTGCAAGTGATGGCTGCAAAAAGAGAAAATAAAATGCCCCAAATTAATCCTAGATCCTTGGATTCTTCAGCATCTGCAGTTCCCATTATCTCTAATCCTAGATCCAGCAGCTTTATCATGAAGGGAAATCTTCATTCTAATTTTATTCACATTCTCACAGCTTTTAAATGTTTGGTAATGTGCAAACAGGGTTAAGGTGCTTAATGCATTGTATAATTATTTAAATGGTGAAGAACCCAGTACCAGCTATTGAAGATTTCCAATGCTCCCTTTTGAGAATTGAACAAGATTGACTGCTGTACCTGTCTATTTGATCACTCCCATGTCAGCTATCCATTTCTTTTGGTTTCATTAAAACGCAGGAGTGCAGTGAAGATTATTTTACTAATGAGCAGCATACTGTTGAATGAGGGGGAAAAAGAAGTGAGAATAAAATTTCAAAAATTGTATTGGTTTAGGTAAAATTACTATTAAAACTACAATAGGATTTTCGACTGGTGTAAATATTTGAGCACAATTACATGGAGCAGAATTCCCTTGATACCGCCTGGAGCGGGACTGACTTGGAGACATTTAGAGCTGGCAGAGCTTTAGACCAGTCCCTGGGGTCTGTCAAATTAGATCATCCTCACCGTGTTGGCAGCAGGGGGATGTTATAATTGGTCTCTGTGCTCTTGGAAGAAAGAAAATCAAAAAATGATCCCACCTCAGGTTTGCTTGGTGATTTCCCCATTATATCAATAATTAAATCGATAATGTCAAAATGGTTACACTTTTAGCCAGATCTGCTCTGATCCCTGTTTCTCTACTGTATTAATACTATTTCTACTACTTGTGATAATTGTCCATAGCTCATACAGGGAGTTACCTGTGTGACCATGTTAGGTTTGGGGGAGGTTGGTCTGTCATGCTGTTGAGCGCAGAGACAATTTTTAATCATCCTGTTCGCAGGTACAATAACACACCTCTGGAGCTGATGGGTCTTGAACCTGCATTTCCTGGCTCAGAGGAGAGGACATTACCACTACATCACAAGAGTCCTGTTGTTATGTTCAGAGAGTCTACTGACTTACTGGACTCACCAATATACAGTCTGGTGGACATTAACTGGGGAATGTAGAATAGTAAACAGAGTAATCCATACCATGGAAACAGAAAGTGGTTTGCAGAGAAAATGGATTTCCCTCCCTAACAGCACTGTGGGTCAATCCACAGCAGGAGGACTGTAGTGGTTCAGGAAGGCAGCTCACCATCAAATTCTCAAGGGCAACTGGGGATGGGGCAAGAAATGCTGGCCAGCCAGCGACACCCACATCCCACAAATGAATAGAAAAAAATTGAAAGGCAATGGAGAAACATGGTTGCACAAAGCCAATAATTAATTTTCCTCACAATAGGAAACATGATGGAGGAGATCACAACATCTCCAACTCTTTAGAACCACCAAGTCCAGAATCTCAGCCTTCGTACTCTGCACGGTCGTATCTCAAGGTAGGAGATTCTGAAATCTCTTGTTGCACGTGAGTTGTGAATGTTTTGCAAAACTTCCCAGTTTGCATTGTGGAAATAATACATTTGTGTTTGGAAGTTTAATCTGTATTTGGAAGTTTAATCTGTATCTTTATTTTCTGGCTGCTGTATCAAGCCCAATGGCTGCAGAGTTTCTGTGTATATCATTCCATTGAGAAATACTCCAGGCCATGGGGAAATTATTGACTGGGGTAACTGCTGTGTCACACTGGCATCCCAGCCTCTGGAGGGTGTCTATCAGTGATAGTGCTATTTACAAAAAAAGCCTCCAGATAAAATGAAACATACAATACATTGACATAATTTAAAATTTTCAATGGAAACAGAGAAAGTGGTTTGCAGAGAAGGTGTCCACAAGCTGTCCACAGTCTTGCAGCCTCCAAAGGCAGAAATAACACACTCACCTCATTTTACTACAACCAAAGTCAGAGTGGCTACTGGTGGCAGTGACACACAGAATGTCACATTACAACAACCGTTCAACAGTTTCACTTACTGTTCATTACTGCTTATATAAAAGATGAGTGGAGATCCATGTGCCAAATGTCTATGTACAAATCACCCAAAAACTCAATGTGTTTCGCTGCCAAGGTGTAATGATATCTTAGAAAGATCACACGTTGAATGGCATGGGCTGGTCTTTGGGTTTCACATTAAAGGAGGGCTGTTAAGCCACAGAGTGAGGAAACCAAATTAATCTGCGAGTGTGCTTCCTCGCTGTTATAAGGAAATATAAGATAGATATGGAGAAATTTTTTTTATTGGGGACAGAGGTTGAAAGGTGATTTCAAGATGGTGTTAAAAATGATGAAAGGACTGAGACATACAAAATAAAATGAGATTGAGGCAAGTAGCAGAAAACTGACCTGTTTTGCTCCGGAGGTTAGCCCAAAGCTATGAATTGCATGACCATAGTTAGTGGCCCAAGGAGAGACCATCACGATATGTAAAATTGGGGTGGTTAAAGGAGAAGGAACTAAATGGATGGTTCCAAAGAGTAATGCATAGAATTTTGATTCTTGCTTCTGCAAAAGATGGAGGCCCAGGTTTTAGCCGGGACATGAGCCTGGAGAAGGGCTTGACTGTTCCAGGATTTGTGCTGCATAATCGATTATGTGACCCCATATTATCATAATAGGGTGCCTTTTAAGTGAAGAGATTGAAAGCTTCAGGTTATTGGAAAACACTAATTTTTGTTTTCATAAGAAACTAGTTTCAATTTTTAAATTATTTCAATGTTTTTATATTTCCTTTTACCTGGAGGGTTTTTTTGTAAATAGCACTATCACATATAGACACCCAACTTTTTTTTCTGTATGGTTCCTGCGGTGGATTCTAGGTCATGCAGGGTGAATGCAACAGGTGTTGGGTGAGGGTGGGACGTGGGTTGGCATGATGCACTAAGTTAGCATAGGGCCACAGCAATGGGTAGCTGCATGAGTTGGCATTGGGTGTGTGAGTAACACGGGAGGTGGGTACGGGAACAAAATTTGGTGTGGAGGGTATGGCATGGGGAACGTGGGTTTGGTGCAGAGAATGATTTTGAAAGTAGATTATGGGAGACCATAACGGTTGTGTATAGGGATGTAGGAGACAGAGGGGTATGCAGTAGCATCAGTTACCATGGATAGGGCAAAGGTGAGAGTGAGGACAGGAGGTGGAGAGAGGGATGAAAACTGGGGAGCTGTGTTTGCTTTTATTCCTTTTTTATATTAATCTTCCACACAGACCCAGTGTAGGGAAGTTAGCCTTGTGCTTATTCTGGAGTCACCTTGCCTGGCTCCTGGGACCTGTACCACACTGGAATGAAAGTGTGATCTGGTTTGATTTGTTGTTGTGTCATTTACCTAACTACAGTGAAAAGTTTTGTTTTGCAAGCAGTACAAGCAAATCATAACATGAATAGAGATACAGATCATTGAGTGTTTAGACAAAGTGAGGCGTACAGGGTTACAGCTGTCCAGGAGGTACACAAAAGCGAGATCAACATTAGATTTGAAATTAGAGAGGTCCATTCAGCAGCTAGTAACAGCAGGGAAGAAGCTGTTCTTGAACCTGTTGGTGTGTGTGTTTAAGACCTCCCAGGATTGGGAATTCCATCCAAACACACTGAGCCCAGGAACAAAAATCTGGGCTCATGACTACCGCGGGCTAAATGGGCTGAATTGGTTGTTCTCTCCTTTGTGCTCCTGTCACAAACATATTCAGAAAGTGTTGCTTGGTCCCTAAAATTAGGCCTTTATTAATGAAGGTGAAGAACTGTTCAGTTCTCATTTCGATTAAAAGCTTGGACACAATAACAGACTAAAACATAGAACATAGAACAGTACAGCACAGTACAGGCCCTTCAGTCCACAATGTGGTGCCAACCTATTATCCTACTAAGATAATCTACCCTGCATACCCTACATATATTTTCTTTTTCAAAAACTTACTTTTCACGAAGCAGCTTCAAACTGATGGGCCTTTAGTCCTAAACATAAGAATAGGAAGCTAATTATTGTTGTGCACTGAGATCCTTAGTTACCTCTAAGAAATAATCTAACTCCAAATAAATCTGACTATTTGCTTTAATTTGAATACTTCAGTCCAAGAGTTACTAGGTGTTGGGTGAGAGATGGGAAAATACCCCAAGTGATTCTGCACTATATTAAAATTGAAGACAATTATTATTCCTGTGCATGTAAACCTATGGCAAGATGTAAGTTTTGGTTTGGAAATAAACTTCTTGCTGTTAGAAGTCCCATATTCATGGTTGTCTATTTACAAAAGGCTGAACAGTGAAGTGTGAGTTATATCCATTTGGGTTCAAGACTTCAACAAATGAGGACAAAGCTGCCTTCAAGTTTAGCACTGAAGCATTCACAATGCAATAGAGGGAGCAGTAGGGCTGCATGTGTGATAGAATTGCAACAGTGCTGTTGATGAGAGGCATCAGTTTGAGACCTGTGCCTGCAATGCTCAGTACTACTGCACCATTCTGTGCTGGTTATGATATAATTGCAACGAAAGCAAACCTTTAGAAAAGCAGCACCTGAATCACCGGAGATAGTAGGAACTGCAGATGCTGGAGAATTTGAGACAACAGCGTGTAGAGCTGGCTGAACACAGCAGGCCAAGCAGCATCAGAGGAGCAGGAGGGCTGACGTTTCGGGCCTAGACCCTTCTTCAGAAAACTTATTTTCTGTGTTCATCCAGCTTTACAACTTGTTACCTGAATCTTGGAACTTTTGTTTTACTTTGTTTGCGAGAGAGGAGTCACACCTGATTAAAAATGAACTTGTGTTTCGATTCTAGCAACAAAAGACGTGTCCACAAGTGAAAACAATACACACACAACCGACCAAACAACTTGCCTGCCCAAAGAATTTGTTTTTTCCCTCCTCAGAATGTAAAGATCAAACTTCAGTTCAACTTGATCAGATCAAAACTGAAGGAGAGACAATTCCAAGCTTTTCTTGAAAGGAAGAGGGTGGAGTTTTATTACCTTGATAAAAGACAGTAAATTGCAGCAGCAAGTACACACACACAGGCATTGACACCATTTCAAGAGAAGCTTGTGAGAGCTGTACAGTACAGACAGGAAGGCAAAGGCAAAGTTACCGATCTTTGAGTCCCTTGAGTGTTGAGAATGAAAAGACCCGATTGCAAAGGTTTAGCTGTTGTTCTGTTTCTGTAGCAGAGGCAAAGTTTGCAGCTCTTGAGTTCTTAAATGAATGATTTTTACAAGTTGCTTTTTCACTGGCAATAGTCTTTATAATTGAGACTGGGATCAGAGAGGAGAGCATCCAGTATCCATGCTATTCTCAGTCCATGTTGCTTCCTCCCTATCGTACTTACTCAAAGGCTGCTGTTGAAATCCTATTCCTCTGCGGATTCTGGAGGATTTGTCATTGTTTCATTCCAAGTTAGATAATTGTAGGCAGCCCTTTCATCTCTCAACACATTGAAGACTTTGGTAGGAGTAGTGAACAGATCCACAACAGTAGCCACTCTGTTGATTTATAGCCTTTCCCACAAATAATGGGTGCTTGTAAAAAGAATAGAGTAACAATTATGCATGACTTTTATCCCAATCAACATGAAGATTATCAAATTGTAAAGGGTAGCTGTGACAATGAATTAATAGAGGACACTAAGAATAGTTTCCTAGAGCAATATGTCATGGGGCCAACAAGGGCTGTCCTGAATGTGGTAACGAGGTAGGTAGAATAAATTATCTTAGTTAAAGATCTCCTCGGAAGTAGTGATCATAACATGATAGAATGTAATATTCAATTTGAATGGGAGAAACTTGGGTCCAAAATAATTGTGTTTAACTTAAATAAAGGGAATTACAATAAAATGCGGATAGTGTTAGCTATAGTGGGATGGGCTGATAGATTAGCAGGAATGGCAGTAAGCAAGCAATAGAAAACATATAAGGAGGTAATGATGACTCTCAGCTAAAATACATTCCAGAAAGGGGGAGAGACTTGAAGAGAAAGATAAGCCAACCATGGCTAATCAAGGCGGTTAAGGACGATGTGAAATAGAAAGAAAAAGCATACAAGGAGGCAAGGTTGGTGATAGCCCCGAAGATGGGGATAAATTCAGAATCCAGAAAAGGAGGAATAAAAACATAAAGACAGAGGAAATAAACTAAGGACAAACTAGCATGGAATGTGCCGAATGGCCTTTCTTCCACTCCTATGTCTTATGGTCTTATGGTCTTATGGAATATAGAGCTGACAAAAAGAGCAGCTTTCAATATATAAAGCAAAAGACAGCTGTCACAGTGAAAATTAATTTCTCACAAAATGAATCTGGGGAAATGGTTATGGGGAACAAGGAAATGACAGAGAAGTTAAACAGATATTTTGCACCGGTCCTTACAGTGGAAGATACTTTGAGCATCCCATTAATACTGAACAATGCGAGGAAAGAAATAAAGTTTTGTTCTTTGCAATAGCTTGAGAAATAGTATTAGACAAACAAATGGGGCTAAAGGCAGAAAAGTATGCAGGCTCTGATAGCTCGTGTCCAGGATCTAAAAAGAAGTAAACTGTAGTGGATGGATTCGTTGTCATTTTCCTAAAATCCTTAGATTCTGGAGAAGTACCAGAGGATTGGAAAACTACTAATGTGACAGCCCCGCTCAAAAATAGAGGGAGGGGAAGAAGTGGATAAGCATAGGCTAATTAGCCTAACATCTATTGTTGGGAAAGTGTTAAAACGTAGAACATAGAACACTAAAATGCAGTACAGGCCCTTTCAGGGATCTGTGTACATGGACACCAAGATCTTTCTGCTCATCCACATTACCAAGAACCTTACCATTAGCCCAGTACTCTCTATTCCTGTTATTCCTTCCAAAGTGAATCATCTCACACTTTTCCGCATTAAACTCCATTTGCCACCTCTCAGCCCAGCTCTTCAGCTTATCTATGTCCCTCTATAACCTGCAACATCCTTCCACACTATTCACAACTCCACCGACTTTAGGGTCATCTGCAAATTTACTAACCCATCCTTCTACGCCCTCATCCACGTCATGTATAAAAATGCAGTGGCCCCAAAACGGATCCTTGCGGTGTTGGAATTAATTATTTGGGAAGTAACAGCAGGACATTTGGAAAATCATAGACTCACCGAGCAGAGTCAGCATGGCTTCATGAAAGGAAATTATGTCTGACTAATTTATTAAAGATTTTCAGGGAATTCTCAGACAGAGTGGATGGGGGGAATCTAGTAGATGTGTATATTTGGACTCCCAGAAGTGTTTGACAAAGTGCCACACAAAAGGTTAAGTCCTAGAGCCATAGAGTCATAAGAGAAGAGCCCATAGTGTTGGAGGTGGTATATTAACATGGAGAGAGAATTCATGAGCAGGAAACAGCAAGTGGAGATAAGGAGTTCATTTTCACGTTGGAACCAGTGGGGTTCCACAGGCTTCAGTTTGGGACTGCAACTGCTTGTAGCTTATATTAATGACTTGGAGGAAGGAGGTGAATGCACTGTAGCCAGATTTGCAGATGACACAAAAATACATGAAAAGGCACGTTGTGAGAGGGATACAAACAGTTTAGAGAGAGACATTGATCGATTAGGTAAGTGGGCAAAAAGTTGGCATATGAAGTATAGTGTGGGAAAATGTGAAGGTGTTCATTTGGAAGGCTGATCAAAAGAACACTGTATTGTCTAAATGGTGAAAAACTGCAGAAAGCTGTAACACAAATGGACTTGTGGGACTTGTGCATGAAACAAACAAACCTAGCACACAGGGGCAGCAGGAAATCAGGAAAGCTAATGGAATCTTGGTTCTTATGGTTTGGACTACGAGTGAGGAAGTCTTGTTGTAACTGTACAAGGTACTGGTGAGGCCACATTGGAAGCAGTGGCAGCAGCTTTGGTTCCCTTGTTTAGGAAAAGATATCATTTCATTGGAGAAATTTCAGGGAAGAATGATCCCTGGTTTGGAGGTATTGTCTTATGAGCAAAGGTTAAACAGGTTGGGACTCTACTCACTGGTGTTGAGAAGAATGAAGTAATCTCAATGAAGCATGTAGGATTCTTAAGGGTTTTTACAGGGTAAACGCTGAAAGGATGTTCCCGTCTTGGGAGAGTCCCGGACCAGAGGACACTATCTCAGAATAAAGGGGCACCAATTCAAGAGTGAAATGTGGAGGAATTTCTTCTCTGAGGGTTGAAAGTCTTTGGAACTTGTTGTCACAAAGAGCTGCGGGGGTAGAGTCTTTGTGAATATTTAAGGCTAAGTTAGATTCTTGATCAGTCATGGAATCAAGGATTACAGGGAAAGGGCAGGCAAGTGGATGTGAGGAACGTTGGCTCAGCCACAGTCCTATTGAATGGTGAAGCAAGCCTGAAAGGCCAAATGTCCTACTCCTGTTCCTGTTTCCTATGGTCTTATACATGAATGTATCGTGCAATTGAAAGTAAAATGAGACACGAGAATTTTGTGATGCCTCACTGAGTTTCAGCATCTCTTCATTCCAATGGTATTTCTTACAAGTGAGTTTTCTGGGTGCGGCAGTGCTCTCTGGTAACAGAGTTCTTCTTAAAAATCCTTTTCATGCTGCCAAAGTCTCTGGTATTAAAGTCGTCATGGAAGTTGAATATTGAGAGTCCATTTTCTTGATGATCCTAAGACTTCCATGAAGGTGCTGATTTAACCAAAGCATTGTTTCCAAGGAGATTTTCATCTGTCCACTAGATCAGCTCAGTGATCATTCTCGGTGTGTCAATCTATGTGGTAATTAATTTGCAGACTCCACCATGGCAGAGTAGCAATCTTTTCTTTGTTCTACTCTCTTTTTTTCATTTAATTTTGCTGCCAACATCTTCTGTCCCTGGTGAACCTCAGAATATAGCCCAGTCAGTACTGTCAGACTGTTGGACCATGTTCCTGAGAAGGAGTTAGATACAGTCCCCGGGGCTAAAGGGAACAAAGTATAGAGGGAGAATGCAGGAACACGGACTGAGTTGAATGATCAGCCACGATCGTATTGAATGATGGAGCAAGCTGAAAGGGCTGAACGGCCTCCTCCTGCTCCTATTTTCGATGTTTCTACGTCAAAGACCTGATGGTGCTGTGTGCCTGTGTTAATGGAAGGGAATCAGTGGATGGGTGTTCAGCAGCAGAGCTCTGATCAACCAGATTTCTTCCACTCTCTTACTTCCTTGGATGGTGCTGTAACCATTACAGTTCCTGACCAGCATCAAGATTTTGCAGTATAAGCCTGAGTTTATTTCATTTCATGATTTTTCAATATCACATTGCATTCATTGTTTGAACTACTTAAAAGATCAGGTTTGTCTGCGTAGCTGAAGTTCTAGGTTTTTATTGCATGTTTGTCAATCTGCCTTTTCTAACCTGGGAGGGTGCAGTTCATTATAATTCTGTCTATGGTCTTTATTTTAATGTTTTCTCAACTCACTCAGAAAAATCGATCCATGTTGAATTATATGAGTGTTCACTGTCTTTTTATACATAATGGAAAGATTTTAGAATTGGGATCAGCACTCTGATCCCTTATCAGCCATTGGAGAGAGTTGTAGGGATCAGCATTTTGCTTAAAATGGACTCCATTATTTAGTCTTCACCGCTGTGACCAATTAATACAATATTTCTCCTCTCTTGTAAGTAGGACATGACAGCTGACTGATAAGCAATCAATGAGTAGTAGCTGATTGAATAGGAATCAGGTTTTATGTTCTGTTTGAGCGATAATTTGAATACCATGGGAATTCTCTGGCCAGTCAGCCAAAGAGAGATCTCAGTGAGAACGGCCTTAAACATCATTCTTAACTTACCAGTACCTCCAATAATGGTCTTTGGCACTTTGCTGGTCTGTTGTTAATTCTGTCACTGCTCTTTCTAGTAATCAAGCATGCCATTGGGGGGTTTGTATTGTTATGGTGGAGGGAATTATTGCTCCAAGTCTTGAGTTGGAAAAGTGCATCTCGACATGTAAGCCCACGGTTATCTTCACTTATCGCAGTAATGAGGGTCCTCAGCTGGAGATTGTTCACAATGCCCCCTAAGTCTGTATTGATTAGTCCAGTGGGGTGCTGCACAAAAAGACACTTTTCAACAACGCATGAAACACCACCAAACAAGCAAAACACTGCCTTCTCCTCCTTCTATGATCTAATTTGAAGGGGTCGGAAGACACTTTTCATTCAAACTGCTCAGATTCTTCAATTGTGGAAAAGTATGTCTTACTGTGAAAAATCTTTGCAACACAGGAGACATTTACAAACACCCAGCCCCAAGGTTTGGGGGTGAAGTATCCATTCTAATTAGTTGGATGATCAGCCATGATCATATTGAACGATACAGCAGGCTTGAAGGGCTGAATGGCTTACTCATCCAGGGAAGCTCGCCAAATCTGTAGCACTTGAAAAACAGTGAACATTTCAGGCATTTGCTCTTTTGCTGTGCTTCATTGAGTCTATTGCAGAGTCATTTGCAATAATTTGATGTGTAAAAATTATGACAGGCTGTGTAGAGAATGGCTAATTTTTAAAAAAATGCATTATCACAAGGATTTCAATCTAATAGCTACAATGTCTACTCTGATCCAGGATGGATTGTAATGGCATTTAAACCTTTCCACATTGCTCATTTTAAGTCTTTTGGATATAGTTAATTCTCCTGTTGGGGTTTTACCATCAATATGGAGTTTATTGTCTAGGTCATCTTTGGAGCTAAATATACTCCTATCATTGCCCCAGACTGTTAGAACAGCAATCCCATCTGTGGTTTCTGCTACTTTCTCAGCTCTTTGTGCAATTACTATCCAGAGAGATTTGCTTTCATGCTGCTTTTCAAAATAACCATTGTTTCTTCATCACATTAATATCATATTCAAGTTTCTGGGTATAAAGAATGCTAAATCTGGAAATAATTCATTAAATGCTTTAAACAATATGAGGAACTCTAAGGACAGAGGGAGACAAATGATCATCTTGCATCAGTTTCTAACTGCAGCACAAATATAAAAGGGTTAAGTTTCCCCAATAAAAACTGAAAGAATTGTGGATGCCCTAAATCCGAAACAAAAACAGAAATCGCAGGAAAACCTCAGAACTTAAGGAAGGGTCACTCGCCCTGAAATATTAACACTGATTTCTCTCCACAGATGGCTGCCGGACCTGCTGAGTTTTTCCAGAATTTCTGTTAAAGTTCCCTGAATAGTTCAGTGGGTATGGATGCAATGTAATATTATACACAAAATGTTTTCACTTGATTTGAATGACTAAAAAATAATATGGGATATGAAATCCTGTGGAAAATACAATTGTGAAAAGGTTTAAAATGAGTGGTTTCTTCTGTTTCAGATGAATGGGAGAAAATGTATTTGGGGCAGATACCTTGCAACAATGGCAGGCCATTTAGCCCCTGAAACCTGTCCTGAATTTTATCGATTATACACTTGGGAACCAAACAGAAAATAGAGGACTCAGAGGGGAATTAAGAAAACAAATTGGAGAAGGAAAGAGAAAGTTTAAGGCGAGACTGGCAGCTAATGTACTTGGGGTTCCCTCATGAAATCCAGACTGAACTGTTTGCTTCTGTCAGAAATCACACACAGTTAATCAACAAAAAGAACTTTGGTATAATTCCAACTGGTGGTAATACTGGACAAATCAGATCCCAGGTTGAGACCTGGCTTGATAGAATATAAGCTTTATTTCCTGTTTGCCATGTTGGTCAGTTAATATACATGCAAGAGGCTATCAATGTGCTTTAACAAAATAATACAAAAGATTATTACACAAAAGAAAATTGAAAACTATGTTACACTGCACAAGAACTATATGAAATAGCTTAATTATAAATAACAGAAGGGAAGATATAATCATTTTACACTGACAACAACACTCACCCAAACCTGAGTGATGGGTCTCCACTTTAAAACTCTCTACTGAGCTGGCGTTACTGTAATCAATTTCATTTTGAAAAAAAGTCTGCATTCACTTGGTACTATTTTCATTAGTTAATGTTGCTTCAAAAACTGTTAAATAATTTGCTAACTCAGCTCACTTCCTCCTTACGTTCTTCAACCTTATGACTTCAATAATTTTGTATGATGCCGTCCTCTCTGACACCTCACAACCTTCTGCTTTTGGTTTGTCCGAAGTAATTTTCAACATTCTCCCCAGCCCATTGGACATAAGGCTGCTAATAATAACAACTTTGCAATGATAGGCCTCCTCTTTCATCCGACCAGGAGCAGCTAATTTTCCCCCTTTTTCTCATGCTTTGTTTCTGCCTATCTGTCCCTCTCTGTCAGTTCACTCTGTCAGACTATGTCCCTCTCTCTCTGTCTCTCTCCCTCTTTGCCTCTTTCTCTCTCTCTCCACCTCTTAGTTTAACTGTCTGCCTTTCTCTGGGTTGTAAGGCTTATGTCAGCAAACACGCTAGCAATCATCATCTTGAGTTCCTTGCCATTTATTTATTTAAAGCCGTGTGATTTATGTAGGGGGAGGAAGAGAAGCAGCTTGAGGGACAGGAGGGTGGAGGAGTGATGAATAGAAAAGGAGAAATGGGAAAATAAGAATGCAACATGGTTTGGGCAGAGAGCTACAAAGATGATGTATTGTCGCAGAGTGCAGTGGAGGCCAGGACGTTGGATGCCTTCAAGGCAGAGATCGACAAATTCTTGATCTCAAAAGGAATCAAGGGCTACGGGGAGAGTGCAGGGAAGTGGTGTTGAAATGCCCATCAGCCATGATTTAAATGGCGGAGTGGAATTGATGGGCCGAATGACCTTACTTCCACTCCTATGTCTTATGGTCTTATGATGACAGGAAGCATTTGGAGAGTCCTGAGATCACGAGGGAGACAGTAAAACTGAAAGAAAACAGAGGAGGAGGTGTATATTTTATCCTAACAGTGAATCAACTAACAACAGATTAAAAGTGGATGGATGGCTGAAGGAACCAATGTTTCCAAAACACCGACTGGTGAAAGATCCTATACTGATCCTCAGGCCAAAGTGAGTGTAGTTAGTATCTGATCAAAGCTTCAAAGCAAAACTAGAATCTTGTCTCAGCTGTTTTAAAACATTTTTTTAGAGGATTAGTTGGAGCTTTTCAAAAAGCACTAAATCATGATTTAATGTGGAACTTGGAAAGCACAGTATTAGTTGCAGTGAGAATGTAAATACTGAGCTTGGGATTCTGTAAACTGTTCATTTTATAGCTATCCTTAATTAATTCTTACCGGTGGTTTATAAAAAGCTATTGATGTGCAATTTCTGCACATCCGAAAGATAGCCAGCTCTCGGAGAGTTCAGTCAGTGCCAAGTGTACATTGCCTGGGCTTTGTGGTGAAGTGTTCTGCAGTGAATCTGACAGCCACGTTTGGGGATATAGTCCCCTGGTCCTCCAAAGAGCACAATGTTTCAGCTTTCACCATTCGATTGTAATGATATAATTTCAGGGTCCTCTCCTCAAGTACCCACTAAAGCTGGCTGATAGGATGAATCTCACGCATTCTGATAATAGTTGTCGCCATGAAATAACTATGTATAACCCTATCCACTCTGAAAACGTATTTTACATGTGTGGAGTTTAATTTCATTAAATATTTAATCCCCCCCCCATCCAATAATCTGGACTGTGTTTCCCAATACTGTCATTAGTTCACTGAAAATACCTTGTTTAATTTATACATCCTGGTTTATAAGGGACTTCTAACTTAATGGTCATGTTGCTGAATTTGCAATCTGGAGCTCTGAGCTCATGAACACTAGTTTAAATCCCATGACAGTGACTACGGAATTTAAATTCAATTCATTAAATAAATCTAGAATAAAATGCCAGTCTCAGTAATTGTTAACATGTAACTGTTGTATTATCATAATGAAAATTGATTTTGTTGATATCCTTTAGAGAATGAAATCTGCCTCCCTTACCTGGTTAACAAAGTGTGGAGCTGGATGAACACAGCAAGCCAAGCAGAGCTGTCTGGTCAGGTCAAGGCTCTTCTGATGCTGCTTGGCCTGCTGTGTTCATCCAGCTCCACACCTCGTTATCTCAGATTCTCCAGCATCTGCAGTTCCCATTATCTCCCTTACCTGGTTTATATGTGACTGCAGACACACTGCTATGTGTCTGACTCTGAACTGGCCTCTTAAAAGGCTTAGCAAATGGTGCAGTTAAAGGCCATGAGAAATGTACAATGAATTTGACCTTGCCTGTGATGCTTTCACTTTGTTAATGAATTTAAAAATACCTCCTTTCCTGGTTTAGACTCTGTGTATTTCAGAAAGGATTCATCAATCTGATTGGTTCAACAGCCTGGTTTTGACCCTGAAAGCAGTCACTGATTAGATGTTGGATCAAATAAAGCCAACAACAACATTGTCTTTATTTAGTACCATTAACAGGATAAAACGCTGCAAGATGCTTTGCAGGAATATTAGTAATTATGAATAATAAAGTCTCCTCAGGAACTATTAGGTCAGATGAGCAATGGCCAGGTCAAAGAGGTAGATTTAAGGACCATCTTAAAGGAGGAAGGGGAGGTGTTGGGAATGAATTCAAGAATTTAGGATACAAGCAACTGAAGATATATGAACATACAAGTTAGGAGTAGGCCATTCAGCCCCTTGACCCTGCTGCACCATTCAATGTGATCATGGCCAATCTGATTGTGACCACCTTCCAACGCTGCACAATATCCTCTCACTCCCTGCCTAATCGAGAATCTATCCATTCCTGCCTTAAAATGGATGAAGGGACTGGGGACATTCTGGCAAAGTTTGATGATATGAAGATAGGTGGACAGGCAGGTAGTACTGAGGAGGTGGGGAAGCTGCAGAAAGATTTAGACAGTTTAGGAGGGTGGTCCAGGAAATGGCTAATGAAATTCAACATGAGCAAATGCGAGATCTTGCACTTTGGAAAAAAGAATACAGGCATGGACTATTTTCTAAGCGGTGAGAAAATTCATAAAGCAGAAGTACAAAGGGATCTGGGAGTGCTAGTCCAGGATTCTGTAAAGGTTAACTTGCAGGTAGAGTCCGTGATTAAGAAAGCGAATGTAATGTTGTCACTTATCTCAAGAGGGTGGAATATAAAAACAGCGATGTGCTTCTGAGACTTTATAAAGCTCTAGTTAGGCCCCATTTAGAATACTGTGTCCAATTTTGGGCCCCACACCTCAGGAAGGACATACTGGCCCTGGAGTGTGTCCAGCGGAGATTCACACGGATGATCCCTGGAATGGTAGGTTTAACGTATGATGAACGGCTGAGGATCCTGGGATTGTATTCATAAGAGTTTAGAAGGTTGAGGGGAGATCTAATAGAAACTTAGAAGATAATGTATGGCTTAGAAAGGGTGGATGCTGGGAGGTTGTTTCTGTTAGACGGGGAGACCAGGACCCATGGGCACAGCCTTAGAATTAGAGGGGGTAAATTTAAAACAGAAATGAGACGACATTTCTTCAGCCAGAGAGTGGTGGGCCTATGGAATTCATTGCCACGGAGTGCAGCGGAGGCTGGGACGTTAA
Source organism: Stegostoma tigrinum (assembly GCF_030684315.1). NCBI lineage: Eukaryota > Metazoa > Chordata > Chondrichthyes > Orectolobiformes > Stegostomatidae > Stegostoma > Stegostoma tigrinum. Next base: position 9,534,573 of record NC_081381.1, on the reverse strand, counting down.
ATGTCTTCAAGGCAGAGATTGATAATTTCTTTATCTCGCAAAGAATTAAGGGCTATGGGGAGAGAGCAGGTAAGTGGAGTTGAAATGCCCATTAGCCATGATTAAATGGCAGAGTGGACTCGATGGGCCGAATGGCCTTACTTCCACTCCTATGTCTTATGGTCTTATGTCTTAGGGTGTAAAATAATACATTGACTACCTCACCCATTCTCAGGGAAGGGGTTCCAAAGACCCATAACCCTTTGAGAAATAAATGTTCCATATTGGTGCCTGGCCACTGATGGAGGGTGTTAATGATTGGGAGTGTATTAAAGTTCAATATTGAAGGAACACAGAAATTGTGGGGCTGGAGGAGGTTACAGAATGGAGGAGGGTCAAAGGATTTGGAAATGAGTATTTCAGGATTTTGCTTGACTAGAAGCTACTGTAGATTAGTGAGCGATAGGGGTAAAAGGGGATCAGGATTTGCTGCAAGATAAAGGCAGCAGTTTGCATTTCTAGCTACTTCCAGTTCGAAGTCCTTGCACACTCTGGCCACCTCACTGCTGATGACAACATTCTGCGAATGTGTCCTCCCTTATGCATCTCACCATCAATGTGAGATTCCTGTTTCTTTTCAGGGTGACAAATACAGCACTTTGTGCTGAATGTTGTTCATGGTTTAAGGTGCTCTTGTTGGAGGATGCAGACCAGCTAAGTAGCTGAAATAGGTGTGTTTACACAATGTACTGTGGGGTTTCAGCATGCTGTGATCCTCTGGGTAGCTCACTCAGTGCAATTTTGTCAAAAGTAAAATGGAAGTTCCAGATTCCAGATACTGTTAGTTGCTAGTTACAAAATCAGGGTTTGAATTATGCAGGCTTCTGCATCATCAACTGCCCTGATGGAAGCAGTCTCCCGATGCTAGTTAAATGTTAATGTTAGCAAGTGGCTAACTGACCCCTCTGCTCTTCACTAACATTCATAAATATATTAAATATTCCTCATTGCAGCGATTTGTCAGGAGAACCTAACCCTGGCTGCAGTCAGACTGCAGCAGATGAGAATCTGACATGCAGCCAATCAGCTTATTTGGAACGATCTGTGCACAAGCCAGCACCATGATATCCTGGGACTTTGTGTTCCATCTTAATTCTACCAATAAATCAAACAATAAACCTAAAACCAAATTTTAAGAGAAGTGCAGAAGACCAAGGATCAGTTTAATTTGAACTTAGCGTAGATATTCTCTCTGAGAAATATCGGCAGCAAATGCTGCAGTATGTAAGGGGTTGCTAATTTGGATGGTGCCTGCAGCGAAAGAGTTGAAGAAGCTTTGCATGTTTACAGCAGGTGAGCTATGGGGGAATTGCAGCAATCTGTGAATGTGAAATACCATTGCCTTGTAGATGTAAAATCAGCCTCATGAAGCATTGTGTGTGAAGCTCTGTATAAAACACAGATGATCAGTGTGCAGACAAATCTGTTATGAAAGGTGGGAAGGAATTAAAACTGAATCCATCCAGTAACTAGAATGATTTGCACAGGACAAAATTCCTTTACCATCACTCTGAAAGATAAGTAACAGTCATACTTTTGGGACGGTTAGTGGCTGGCAGAATGGTGTGATGCAAAGAACAGATTAATGTTATATTTACAAGAGACCAGAAGCAGCAGCACCTCAGATTTGTAATTTCATGAAATAAAACAAACACTACCGGGTTTCAGAGATATAAAATGGAAGGTTAAAAACTGATGTTACTGAGGAATCTGTATAAAACTATTATAAAATTGCTATTACGGTATTGTGCGCAGATTAAGACTGTGTCCCATATGAAAGACATTGGTGCAGTGGTGAAATCACAATGGAAAATTATTAGGATGTTGCCTGTTTTGAGGAAATAGAAGCTGAGGAAATTGAGTTGTTGTTTTGTGAACAAAGAATGGGAGAACAGCAGAGATTGTTTTGTGATGTTTTACATTGACCATGAAGTTATTGACATGTAAAATGTTGCACAGCTCAATCTCTCCCAGCTCTTAACAACTTTTGTTTTCACTGCCTCTTCCTCTCTGCCTCAAGATATGTGTAAAATCTACATGTAAAGATAATGTATTAAGCCATTAATTATCATAAAATATCAACTATCAGATTAGATTAGATGTCTATAGCTTGAAATGCCATTTCAAAAATGCCAATAAAGGAAGACCTAACTGTAACATAAAAAACTCAAACCAATTAAACTGCTAAAGCAAACTGAATACTTTCCCACCATGTCAAAGCCAAATCCCTCCCCTGAGAATTGGCTGCTCACTTAGTTTGTAATCATGATGTTATACTTCGCCCTGAGATGACCGTATCATCATCCATAAATGCCTTCGATCCTCCAGTTTTGACTGTCCCTCAGATCCATCTGCAGTTGAAATCCTTATCTATGCCTTTGCTGCCTCTGGACGTGACTTTTCCAACAAAGGTTTCACCTGCTGTCTCGTTTAACACAACAACGTTCCATTCACCCATAACCTCTGTGGTCACTGGTCTATATTGTTAAATAAGGCTTCAGTTTTAAACTTTGAATTCTTGTTCTCAAAGCCCTCTGTGACCTCTCATCTCCCAGTCTCCCCTGTACCTTTGGAGATATTTATATTTTTTCAGTTTTGGCCTCTTGATCATCCCCAGTTTTATACATCTCATCATTTCTGGCCATGTCATCACCAGCCTGTGCCCTGAAAACTGGAATGACAACCTCTCTACCCATCTCCCTCACCTTCCTTCAGTATATTTGACCTTTCTGAACAAAGCTTCTGGTTATCCAATCTAACATCCCCTTCCACAAATTTGTTTAATAGTTTCTGTGAACACCTTGGAATGTTTCAATGCATTCAAAGTGCTATATGAATGTGATTCATTATAAATCTTCTGGCTCTTCATCTTTGTTATGTTCCTGTTTAAACATCTTTGGCCATCCTTCCTTTACAGTAGTAGTCTGTGTTTTTGTCCCTTCTATCTCTGTCAACTATTTTAGTATGTCTTTTCTAATTAGAAACAATACAGGAATGCTTGCAAAAAATAAAACAAAGAACTGCAGTTGCTGGAAATCTGAAACAAAACTTGAATTGCTGGAGAAACTCGGCATGCCTGGCAGCATCTGTGGAGAGAAAATAAAGTCAGCATTTCAAATACAGTGACTCTTCTTCAGAACTGCCTGCCATTGATATTGTGTTGGTCTAAACAATTTTTTTTCAGAGGCAGCAATAAATCTGTGACCAGCATGAGACCATTTGAAGGAGTGGTCTTGAGCCAGATGAGATCAATTTCAGCTTCAGTGTACTCTTTATAAATTAAAAACTTACAAATTCCCTCATGACTCTTCAATTTTTAATTTCGTCAGGAGCCAATGGGCTAGTTTGGTTTTGTTTATTGAAGACATGACTCCAATGGCCTGTAATTAATCTGCACTCAAGCAGTGAAATATGTTACGTGTTATACACAGTTCCACTTTGATTAGAGCCTGGTAGGAGACAGGTGCAGTAACAGCTTGTCACCTTCAAAAGCACACTTCTTTTTAACCAAACTGCTATCTGCAGTCTCGTCTGTCTTCGTGCTATCACTTAACCTCAAGATTTCATTAACATTTATAAATAACCTGGGTTTGAACTTGCAATTTCAATCTGGTCATTATGAGCTCAATACCAGCACAATTGTGCAAAGTGAACTTTTAAAAAAGTAATCAAGTCAGTGAGTGAGCCACTATCCAATGTTGGGTCAGCAGAACTGCTCATGAACAAAATCTTAGTTAGAGAGTCTGTGAGAATGCAGCATCTTCATATAGCTATTAATATCTGATATTACAGAAACTTCTTTCCAAAAGCATAAGCACAAGGTAGTTTAGTGAACCTTTTAAACAAATATACACCGCAAACTTTGAGCAGATTTGAATGTTGATGGGTTGCCGGCAGTTTAAGCTACACAAAGTTTTGTTGTTATGACACGTTGTCATATAATACTCATAAGATTAGTTTGTGGTGACAGTTTGTATCATCTCAAATAGTAGAATAGGTTTTCGCTGCACACATATGAAGCTGTGAAGAGTAATATAGTATTTAAGTGACAGGGAGATTAACACAAACTTAAAGCTTTGCAGCTGAGAAATGAACAGAATTGGAGTTTTGCTGCCAATTACTTGTTTGCTGTTGAACGTACTTGGCAACAGAAAGTTAGAAATTCCTGAGTCAGTTTGGCAGGCAGCCTTTTGAGTTGTTAATTTGCCTGTGGTATAAAGGCATTTGGCCTGCTGAAACACAGTGCTATGCTTGGTGCAATGGTTAACAATGTCTACATTGAAGGGCCAAATGTCTTTAATGGAAAGAAAAACACTGATTAATCACATCAGAGGGAAAACATTGTTACAGTCAAGTGAATGAGATTCAAGTTCATGATGTGTAAATTCTTGCATGATTTTCAGGAATTGAATAACCCTGATTTTAGTCACACTCCCTTCAGTTGCCTGAGTCCTAAGCTTTGAGATTTACTCCCTTTCCCTGCATGCCTGTCTCTACCATTCTCCTCCATTAAACCATTGCTTCAAACCTCCTTTTGTTGAACAGGTTTTTAGCACTTGTTCTAATATCAGTACCACCATGTTAGATTTTCTCCAATGGATCAGATCTAAGCTCTTCAGTTTCGCTACATCCAGTCATGAATAATGGAGGTCAATTAAACAACTCACTGGAGGAGGAGGCTCCTCAAATATCCCCATCCTCAATGATGGAAGAGCCCAGCACATCAGTGCAAAAGATAAGGCTGAAGCATTTGCAGCAATCTTAACCCAGAAGTGCTGAGTGGATGATCCATCTCGGCCTCCTCCAGTGGCCCCAGCATCACAGATACCAGTCTTCAGCCAATTTGATTCACTCCACGTGATATCGAGAAATGGTTGGAGACACTGGATACTGCAAAGGCTATGGGCCCTGACAACATCCTGGCAATAGTACTGAAGATTTGTGCTCCAGAACTTGCTGCTCCCATAGCCAAGCTGTTCCAGTACAGTTACCACACTGGTATCTACCTGACAATGTCCTGTACACAAAAAGCAGGACAAATCCAGCCTGACCTATTACTGTCCCATCAGTCTACTCTCGATCATCAGTAAAGTGATGGAAGGTGTCAGTAACAGCACTATCAAGCAGCACCTGCTCAGCAATAACCTGCTCAGTGATGCCTAGTTTGGGTTCCGCCAGGGCCATTCAGCTCCTGACCTCATTACAGCCTTGGTTCAAACATGGACAAAAGAGCTGAATTTTTAGAGGTGAGGCGAGAGTGACAGCCCTTGACATCAAGGCCACATTTAACCGAGTGTGGCATCAAGGAGTCCCAGCAAAAATAGAGTCAATGGATATTGGGGGCAAACTCTCTGCTGGTTGGAGCCATACCTGACACCTGGGAAGATGGTTGGGGTGGTTGGAGGTCAATCATCTCAGCCCCAGGACATCTCTACAGGAGTTCCTCATAGTGCCTCAGGCCCAATCATCTTCAGCTGCTTCACCAATGACCTTCCCTCCATCATTAGGTCAGAAGTAGAGATGTTTGCCAATGATTGCACAAACACTCAGATACTGAAACAGTCAGCGTCCAAAGGCAGCAAGATCTGGACAATATCCAGATTTGGGCTGACAAGTGGCAAGTGACATTAACACTACACAAATGCCAGGCTATGACCATCACTGAAGGAGTCCTCAGAAAAACAGAAAATTATTTTGAGCTCTGGAGGCAAATGTGTTTTGAATTTCATGTCAGATTTGTTGGGAGTTTGAAGATAAGATTGTAATGACAATTCCTAAATAACTTTCGGACAACAGTTTTGTTTAAATTCTGTAATTGTATGAGAGACGAATGTCTGAGCTGTCGCTATAAATTATTTGTTCAATTATTGTGCAGTGATTTACTTTCTACAATGCTGTCCCTGAGTCAGGATGAAAAGAAACTTCAGCCTCAGGCTTGCTGAAAGCATTTGCACTCTGCCGTTGCCCTGTGACTGATTGGAATTTAAAAGAGGATAGATTTTCTGCCCATTGATGGACGGAGATGCTTTTTCAGTGTACGTTCTCCTCTGATAGCCAGGAGAGGCAGTAAACATCAGAACTTGCTGATGTATCAAAAACAGAAGTTGCTGGAAAAGCGCAGCAGGTCTGGCAGCATCTGTGAAGAGAAATCAGAGTTAACGTTTCAGGCCAAGTGACCCTTCCTCAGAAATGACTGTTAAGCTGATGCCTGGCAAAACGTCAGTCTTCTTGGCTATCTAAAGTTGCTTAAAGGCTCTTTTGTTTGGAAAGCCCGTATTTGCGAGCAGAATATAATTCAGCCCTGCAGACTGTGAGCACTCACCTTGTGAACATGTAAGCAAAGGATGGTCAGTCAAGTGAATTATTGGAGGGTCTGCAGCAGCGATAAAAATCTCATCTGGATTGAGTCAGGATGTGTAGGAAGGGAGATGTGTAAGAAAGGAGATGAGACATGACCAGGGTCAAAGGAACAGAAGTAAGTCATTCAGATCCTGTTGTTTCACTGCTTCATGGTTTCAATATTTTGAACTCCATTTTCTACTTTTTCTCCGAATACTGTGATAGCCTAACCCAACAAAGATCCATCAATCTTGGTCTCAAAACTTTCAATTGCCACCCAGATTCCATAGCCTTGTAGGGAACAGAATTCAGATTCAGATTCGGATTCAGGCTTCGGCTGAGGATTATCTCCCATTTTCAAGTTACTCATTCTGAAATGATTGTTGTTGCAATATCAGAGGACCCTAATTATTTTCCAAAATGCAGGAATTGTTATCCTGGTTTACTGTCAGTTTAGCAAGTGACTTGTTTGTTTTTAATCTTAAATAATTACTCGATAATTAGTTGAGTATTACTGAAGAATAGAGGCTTACTACTGAAACCTTCTGTTTGTACCTGCCAGGACCAGAGTGATTGCCAAATAGTCTGGAATTAAGTGTCTAATGATGACCCTGAATCCATTGTCGATTGTCAGAAAAGCCCATCTGGTTCACTAATGTCCTTTGGGAAAGGAAACTGCCATCCTTACCTGGTCTGGCCTACATGTGACTCCAGACCCACAGCAATGTGGTTGACTCTTAACTGCCCTTTAGGCAGTTAAGGATTGGCAATAAATGCCACCCTGGCCAGTGACACCTGCATCCAATGAATCAATAAAGAACAAAAAAATTTCGGAGGGCTCAACAATTTACACTGCATGAGATTAGAGTGTAATTGGCTGTATAGTGGACGCTGGTCTATGCTTTGCCATGGAGAATACATCAGGCAATGGATATCCTGCAAGATTTTATTTAGTTGATAAAGGTGCAGTGTGTGGACATATCCTTTCTGTTTACAAAACACAAGTACCATGTATGAACACATGTAGCTTTTAGCATGTGTAAGTAAACCTGACTGACAATCTGATAATTAGCAAACCCTTGACCAATCAGAGTCAACGTATCTCGTTTGAATTTAAACAAAAGTTTGATACATTCTCCATGACGATGCATTGACCAATCACAGCCTACTTTCCAACCAATCAGCATCCTCTTCTCGTGCAGTAAAATTGTTGTTCCCGTTAAGATTTGGTATTCTTGTGACTCTGGACCAGTGCGTGCAGGCAAAAAACTTAAATTGTTTATCTCTCTTTTTGAGCAGTGCTCACTAATTTTAAATTTGTAAACATGGCTAGAATACGATTTTGCAGTTAGATTTTAATTTTTATATGAATCAATCTTTAATTGAATGTATTTGCAGTAAAATAATGATGTATAAAGTTTGTGAATGTATTTGCACAATAAGCAGTAAAAAGGAACAAAAATCTTGTTGAACAAAGCAAGTATTTGCGAAAAATTATCTTCCTTTGGTTTCCATGGTAACTGCTCACATATAAAAGTCTTGCAGCTTAGTTAGGTCATACTGTTCATATTTCCTCCTGGATACAACCTGTTCTTTTATTCAGATAATCCTTTTTAATACTGTTAACCCTTTTCACTATATTTTAACTCTTTCCTCTCCAAGCCTGGTTTCTATTTAAGAGCTGTCTTTTTTGTTATGAGTTAGCACAGCAGTACTCAAGGTCCACTGCGAAGCCTCTTCCAGGGATGGCTAACCTGAAGAAGTTACCCTCCTCCCTCCAGACCAACCTCATGGAATTTCTCTCCCACTGCAACTCTCTTGTAATCTCTTCCATCTTTGGTCCGCCTCCCCCTCTCTCCCTATTTATTCCAGAACCCTCTCCCCATCCCCCTCTCCATCCTAGGACAAACCAAACAGAGACACACATGAGAGTTCCTGGAGGCATGGCATTCCAACCAGAACTGCATCAACAAACACATTGATTTGGAGCCTATCTACCATCCTCTGAGACAAAGAAAAGGAAATGACATCACCAATGCAGGAAATGACATCACCAACCCAAGGAAACCTAAACAGATAAATAGAAAGCGGGACATAACACCAGCGCTTCATTGGAGGCTCACTGATGATGTTACCTAGAATGGTGACGAAACATCTGGGAACAAACCTTCCAGCTGAGTGAACCAGCTTACATCTGGAACAAAATAAAGACCCACTCTTCTGTGGACTGAGAGGAGGAGAGCACGACTGTGTTGGAGGTGGAAGGAAGACATTGGGTTGGCTGTGCACCCTTGCAACCGGTGGATCTTAATGCTGGCTTCGGCCTAACACACTTGCCGCAGCCATTGTTGCAGGTTGGCTGCTCCCCTGAACCAGCTCGTGTCCCAGGTCAGGGGGTCTGGAACACCAACCGTGTTTCCGTGAAGAAGGTGGAGGAAGGTGCACCTGTGGACCGCACCTTCTTCGTGAAGAGGGTCCTGTTGGACTGTTGTGGGTTCGCTGCTGCAGACATTTACTGCCTGCAGGATTTCCCCGGAGGAGGTTTTTACGATGAACCTTCAGGAGTGCCGAGCTTTGTGAGTGCTTCCTGGAGAAAGGAGAAAGGAGGTGAGGGACCCCTCTCTGTACAGACTGCTGTCCCACTGTTCGTAATGCCAGCGCAGAGGAGCCGTATAGTGACTATACACATGTACAACCCGCATGTGCCAGCAGTTGATGTCCTGACCTTCCTCGGAAGGTACGTGAAGGCGGAAGGGGACCTAACCGACATCATGGACCCCTTTGGCATCTGGACCAGTAAGAGGCAGGTCAAGGTGACGCTGAGGATGGACGCAGACGGGAACATTGTATACCCACCGTCCAGCTTCGCGATCGGCGGGAGCAAGGGCTACCTGACCTACGCAGGGCAACCTAAAGTCTGCCATGCCTGTGATAGGTCAGGTCACGTGGCGGCCGACTGCAAAGCCACTATCTGCAGGAACTGCAGGGAGGAGGGACACCTTGCAAAGGATTGCCCACAAGAAAAAAGCCGCAACCTTTGCGGGGAAGCGGGCCACCTCTATAGGGCATGCCCTGGCAGAGGACCACCTACGCCCAGGTCGCCGGCAGGGGCAATGCGGGGCCAGCGCCCCCCGCCCCCGGAGGAGAGGAGGGCACCAGGGCCCAGCAAGGACCCCACTAATGTGCAGGAGGTCCAGGTCGTGCAGGAGGGCCCAGCCCCACAGGATGGGCCCGAGGCCAGCAAAGCGCCCCTCCAGGCTCCACTCCACCCCCCGACAACGCGGAGTCGATGGAGGTGGCGACAGGGGAGTGGACGACGGTCCAGAAAGCGAGGAGGAAGGCGCGTCGGCGGGCCCAGGAAACGCAACCATCAGGCAGGAAGAGGCAGCTACAGGGGGGCTATAAGAGCTCCTCTGACGAGGGAGATTCGAAGAGGGCCCGCCCAAAGCAGGAACTAAAGATCTCAAGGGAGAAGGAAAGCAGCACCTCACTTCCAGGTGACGGGAGGCGTCCTAAGGCTCCCTCCGAGACCCAGTCACGTGTTGCTGGGGTCCTGGAAGGCCCCCCGGAACTTCCAGGCGGGAAGGAGGAAACAGCGTGTCCCCAGCCTGACCCAGAGCCAGACTCTGCTGCCTCCGTACCCCCGACAGGGGCATGCCACCCGGAAGGCAGCACGGACAGTTTCCTGAGCCCGAAGAGTGTCCAGCAGTTAGCCTGGGCAATGGGCATGAAGGGAAGGATGGAGGGGCTGGACCTTGGACTTGGGGAGGGTACTGTGGTCACTGCCCACAATGGGGGTACGGGTTGCGAGCATTAATGTGCGCAGCGTCAAGTCAACCGCGAGATGTGTGTCCACGTTGGCCTACCTGACCACCATCAAGGCCGACCTCCTGTTTCTGCAGGAGTGCGGGATACCGCACCTCGGCAGGTACGGGAAATGGTCGGGCGCCTGGACCTGTGGGCCTTCGATCTGGTCGGGGGGTAACGACTGTCGCTCCTCGGGCCTGGCTATTCTGCTGCGGGGGCGCAACTTCACCATCTCTCAAGTTCAGGAGGTGGTGGGGGGCGCCTCCTAGTGGCTGACGTCACCTACAGGAACGCTCCCCTGAGGCTGATCAACATGTACACCCCAGCGGTACGGAGTGAGCGGTTGGCCGTCCTGCAGCAGCTTCCACCACTGCTGGCTACGTCCAGGCCGGCCATCCTAGGCGGAGACTTCAACTGCATTGATGCAGATGGAAGATCCGGCGTGGGGACAGCGGGTGGGGGAGTCAACTGGACGTCACGCCCAGATTCCTGATGGGCACGGTGAAGGACACCAAGCTGCTTGATGTCTTCAACACCCCTGCAGACGGAGCGCAGCGGAGGTACACCTGGTCGCGGCCAGACGGGTCTATTCGCTCAAGGATAGACTTCCTGTTTGTGTCACAGGCGTTCTCGGTCAGGTCCACTGGCGTCGAGCCGGTGTTCTTCTCTGACCACTGCCTCCTGCTGACGGACTGTCACTTACAGGACGACCAGCTGGCCGGCAAGGGGACGTGGAAGCTCAACACGACTCTGTTGACCCCAAAGAACATCGAGGAGCTTAAGAGGGAGTACGCCAGTTGGAGAACCGTGAAACCCCTCTTTGAGTCTCCGGGCGACTGGTGGGAGACAGTGAAGGACTACATCAAGAGGTTCTTTGTCCTCGAGGGTGTTCAGAAGGCAAAAGAGAGGCGGGGAAAGCTGTCGCGACTCCAGAAAAGGGTGTAGAACCTGCTCCTTCTGCAGTTGATGGGGGTCGATGTCACGGAGGACCTCCGCGAGGTGAGGGGCCAGCAAGCCTCGCTGTTCGCCATGGAGGCCTCCAGAATAATCTTCCGGTCCAGGGTCCGCTCCGTGGAGCAGGACGAGACGTGCTCGCGTTTCTTCTTTCAGAAGGTGCACAAAGAGAGCTCTGTGCTTAGCCGGCTGAAGGAGGACGATGGCTCGGTGATGTCGTCTCGGCCCGACATTTTGAGGATCAGCAGATCCTTCTATGCCGGACTGTACGACACAAAACCCACGGACAGCATGGCCTCCAAGTCGTTCCTGTCATCTATCACGGATGTCTTAGACGACGGCACGAGGGAGTGGCTGGACCAGCCGATATCCCTGGACGAGCTGACCAGAGCCCTCAAGTCCTTGGAGAGGAATAAGACTCCCGGGAGCGACGGCTTACCGGTCGAGCTGTATTCTGCTCTGTGGGACCTGGTCGGCCAGGACCTGCTGGAGGTGTACGATAGTGCGCTTCGGGCAGGGGAAATGTGCAAGTCCATGAGGAAGGGCATCATCACCCTCATTTACAAAAGGAGGGGGGAGAGGGAAGAAACTAAGAATTGGCGTCCCATTTCATTATTGAACGTGGACTAGAAAATCCTGGCCAAGGTCATAGCCAACCGGGTCAGGTCTGTCCTGGAGTCGGTGATTCACCCTGACCAAACCTGTGCTGTGCCAGGCAGGAAGATCGCTGAGAGCCTCGTGCTCATCAGGGATACGATCGCCTACATACAGGACAGGCGGGTGGACACCTGCCTCGTCAGCCTGGACCAGGAGAAGGCCTTCGACAGGGTCTCTCATGCTTACATGAGGGACATCCTCTCCAAATTGGGGTTCGGGGAGGGCATCTGCAATTGGATCCGGCTGCTCTACGCCAACATCGTTAGCGCAGTCTCGATCAACGGGTGGGAATCGGACAGTTTTCCCGTCAGATCTGGAGTCAGGCAGGGCTGCCCGCTCTCTCCTGCCTTGTTCGTGTGCTGTGTGGAGCCCTTCGCCGCATCCATCAGGAAGGATGTGAGCCTGAAGGGCGTGACTATCCCAGGCAGCGGAGGCCTTCAGGTCAAGACCTCCCTGTACGTGGACGACGTCGCCATCTTCTGCACCGATCGTCGGTCGGTGAGTAGGCTGTTGGACATCTGTGGCCAGTTTGAACTGGCCTCGGGTGCCAAAGTCAATAGGGGTAAGAGCGAGGTCATGTTCTTCGGGAACTGGGACGACCGCTCCTTCATCCCCTTCACCGTCAGGACAGACTACCTGAAGGTGCTGGGTGTTTGGTTTGGTGGAGCTGGAGCCTGCACTAAGACGTGGGAGGAGCTTATCACCAAACTGAAGCAGAAGCTGGGCAGGTGGACGCTCCAGTCCCTCTCCATCGCGGTTAAGAACCTGGTTGTCAGGTGTGAGGGGCTTTCGGTACTGTTGTATGTGGCACAGGCCTGGCCTATTCCCTGGACCTGCGCCGCTGCGGTCACCTGGGCCATCTTCCACTTCATTTGGGGGTCGAGGATGGACCGGGTCCGCAGGGACACCATGTACAAAGTCCTGGGAAATGGGGAAAGGGCGTACCGAACGCCACCCTCGCCCTGATGGCTACCTTTGTGTGCGGCTGCATCAAGCTGTGCGTAGATCCTCAGTACGCAAACACCAAGTGTAACTACTTACTGAGGTTCTACCTGTCCCCGGTGTTGCGAAGGATGGGCCTGGCCTCGTTGCCGCGGAACGCTCCGAGTAGTTGGACCGTCCCGTACCACCTGTCCTTCGTGGAGAAATTTTTGAAGGGAAACACCTTTGACCACAAGGCCGTCAGGCAGTGGTCAGCACGTAGTATCCTCAGGACCCTTCGGGAAAAGGAGAGGGTGGATCCCGTCGTGTGGTTCCCCACGCAGACTGCCTCATCGCCAGAACTTTCAAACAAGCACAAGGACATTGCTTGGCTGGCGGTGAGAGGGGCTCTGCCTGTGAGATCCTTTATGCATGCCTGGAATCTCTACGCCACTGCACGCTGCCCTCGAGGTGGCTGCGGGGGCGATGAGACTGTCGATCACCTCCTTCTGGAGTGTGCCTATGCGCAGGAGGTCTGGAGGGGGATGCAGTGGTATTTGTCGAGGTTCATCCCGAGCAGCTCCGTGACATGGGACTCCGTGCTCTACGGGCTGTTTCCCGGGACGCACACTGAGACCAACATCAACTGCGCCTGGACGACCATCAATGTGGTGAAAGACGCTCTTTGGTCTGCCCGCAACTTGCTGGTCTGCCAGCTGAAAGAACTGACCCACTGACCCCAACCGAGTGTTGCAGACTGGCGCACTCCAAGGTCCAGGGCTACGTGCTGAGGGATGCGCTAAAGCTTGGGGCAGCCGCCGCCAAGGCGCGGTGGGGAAAGACCACGGTATGAAACCCCTCGCCCAGATTAGGAAAAAGGGCCCTATCCGGTAACTGGGCGCAGCTGGCGCCTTTCCCAACTGGTCAGGGGGCCAACTGGGACTGTGTGGGGTGACGACTGCTGGGGTATTTTCTTCGCTTTGTTTTTTTTTCTTCTTTGTTTGTTTTTTTCCTTTAGTTGGTGTACGTACGGCTTGCATGACTGGGTAGGTGTGTAAATATGTTTTATTTTTTGTACATCTTATGAATAAAGTATATTTTTTCAAATAAAAAAAAGTGACGAAACGTCTGAAAACGAACCTTCCAGCTCAGCGAGCAAACTTACATCCATTAGGAGTCATTTTCTGAAGACTGGTCTTGACCTGAAACGTCCGCTTTCCTGCTGTTCTGATGCTGCTTGGCCTGCTGTGTTCATCCAGCTCTGCACCTTGTTATTCTCTATTTACCTGTTTGTTTAGACCTAGATTAAGAGAAAGTGCGGGACTGTTTTCTGTATTTTGAGTATTAATATTTGCTAAATTTAAAAAGATTTAGCTACAGATAACAATAATGAACTGGTGATATATGTAGCTCTGACTCCCTTGTAAAATTACCCCTACATAACTTACTGACAGGCAGTAAATAGTATTATGAGTGGAGAGAAAACTCAGGAAGGCTGTTCAATGGTCGTGGTGCACAGGGTTCAGTACTTGCTGTTCTTCAGTCTTTCTTCTCCAGGTACTTGCAGGAGGCACAGAGCAGCTAGTTTACAAATTATAAAATCTCTGACTTATAAGTTAAAAGCAACAACTTGCAGTAACTGATGGGAGAAGAAAATTGGCTTTCTTTAGGCTTGAGGTGTTTTCTACTGCAGACACATATATCACCTCCCTTTCCAGAGCTCCAAGGCTTCTGGAGCCATCATTCACATATACAAGCTGTTCAGCTACTGAGCAGCCAGCCATTTAATTGTTGACCAGTTAACACCTACTGCCAGGCTATCTCCAACCACTGTTAACCAAAGCAGCATTGTAAACACCACTTACAATGAGTTATGGCAACTTTCTTTCAAAAAAAATGCATCAACCCCTTTCACAAACCTTGTGCACTGAATGTAACAAAATCAGCCAGGTGGATCTCATAGAATATGAGTTCCCTGATAGGGTTAATCTGGTCCAATCAGGGAGCCCTGGCTGACAGATATAAACAGGAGTGTCAGATATCCTGCTCAATCTGAGAACCGGCTCTGAGGGAACTGGATGAGTGTCAAGGACTCCCCATGTACAGACAAAGGGGGACTTGGTCACAGAATACCAGCCTCTGTGAAGCTATTTCACTTTGGGTTTTAAAACAGGGCTTTTTGCAATTCAGTCCAATCATAAATACAGATAAACTTAAAAAAAGGTATGGTATTTACACTGTACAGTTTACTATGGTACTTTGTCCCAGCCAGTTTTCCATCCTGAATATACTGATACCTCACCTGATGTGTGAGATGATTGTGCATCTTTTGAACAGTCCACGGTGTTCATGATCAAGTCACAAGATAGCAGAGGGGGTTCTGCTTCGACCGCGACATGAACTTTACACCAAGGTTTAAAACTGTGATAGGAGCTGGCAATAGCCAGGGAAATGCTATAACCTAATTCGGGTAGTGCCTACTGCCATTCTATCTGAGATGAAGACACATGACAAACCCTTCCTTCTGAATATGCTCAGAGATAATGGGAACTGCAGATGCTGGAGATTCCAAGATAATAAAATGTGAGGCTGGATGAACACAGCAGGCCAAGCAGCTTCTCAGGAGCACAAAAGCTGACGTTTCGGGCCTAGACCCTTCATCAGAGAGGGGGATGTGGGGAGGGAACTGGAATAAATAGGGAGAGAGGGGGAGGCGGACCGAAGATGGAGAGTAAAGAAGATAGGTGGAGAGGGTGTAGGTGGGGAGGTAGGGAGGGGATAGGTCAGTCCAGGGAAGACGGACAGGTCAAGGAGGTGGGATGAGGTTAGTAGGTAGCTGGGGGTGCGGCTTGGGGTGGGAGGAAGGGATGGGTGAGAGGAAGAACCGGTTAGGGAGGCAGAGACAGGTTGGACTGGTTTTGGGATGCAGTGGGTGGGGGGGAAGAGCTGGGCTGGTTGTGTGGTGCAGTGGGGGGAGGGGATGCACTGGGCTGGTTTAGGGATGCAGTAGGGGAAGGGGAGATTTTGAAACTGGTGAAGTCCACATTGATACCATATGGCTGCAGGGTTCCCAGGCGGAATATGAGTTGCTGTTCCTGCAACCTTCGGGTGGCATCATTGTGGCAGTGCAGGAGGCCCATGATGGACATGTCATCAAGAGAATGGGAGGGGGAGTGGAAATGGTTTGCGACTGGGAGGTGCAGTTGTTTGTTGCGAACTGAGCGGAGGTGTTCTGCACAGCGGTCCCCAAGCCTCCGCTTGGTTTCCCCAATGTAGAGGAAGCCGCACCGGGTACAGTGGATGCAGTATACCACATTGGCAGATGTGCAGGTGAACCTCTGCTTAATGTGGAATGTCATCTTGGGGCCTGGGATGGGGGTGAGGGAGGAGGTGTGGGGACAAGTGTAGCATTTCCTGCGGTTGCAGGGGAAGGTGCCGGGTGTGGTGGGGTTGGAGGGCAGTGTGGAGCGAACAAGGGAGTCACGGAGAGAGTGGTCTCCAACCCCACCACACCCGGCACCTTCCCCTGCAACCGCAGGAAATGCTACACTTGTCCCCACACGTCCTCCCTCACCCCCATCCCAGGCCCCAAGATGACATTCCACATTAAGCAGAGGTTCACCTGCACATCTGCCAATGTGGTATACTGCATCCACTGTACCCGGTGCGGCTTCCTCTACATTGGGGAAACCAAGCGGAGGCTTGGGGACCGCTGTGCAGAACACCTCCGCTCAGTTCGCAACAAACAACTGCACCTCCCAGTCGCAAACCATTTCCACTCCCCCTCCCATTCTCTTGATGACATGTCCATCATGGGCCTCCTGCACTGCCACAATGATGCCACCCGAAGGTTGCAGGAACAGCAACTCATATTCCGCCTGGGAACCCTGCAGCCATATGGTATCAATGTGGACTTCACCAGTTTCAAAATCTCCCCTTCCCCTACTGCATCCCTAAACCAGCCCAGTGCATCCCCTCCCCCCACTGCACCACACAACCAGCCCAGCTCTTCCCCCCCACCCACTGCATCCCAAAACCAGTCCAACCTGTCTCTGCCTCCCTAACCGGTTCTTCCTCTCACCCATCCCTTCCTCCCACCCCAAGCCGCACCCCCAGCTACCTACTAACCTCATCCCACCTCCTTGACCTGTCCGTCTTCCCTGGACTGACCTATCCCCTCCCTACCTCCCCACCTACACCCTCTCCACCTATCTTCTTTACTCTCCATCTTCGGTCCGCCTCCCCCTCTCTCCCTATTTATTCCAGTTCCCTCCCCACATCCCCCTCTCTGATGAAGGGTCTAGGCCCGAACCGTCAGCTTTTGTGCTCCTGAGATGCTGCTTGGCCTGCTGTGTTCATCCAGCCTCATATTTTATTATTCTGAATATGCTAACAGCTTGGTCAATGGCTGTTTCCGTTTGGATGAACTTGAGGTCTCTGTGGTGGAGCTTGAACAAACCACAAACAGCCAGTGAAAGATTGTTGAGGTGATACTGTTCTCCCAGCAGGAAGCTGCATTCACAGTGAGTGAAAATCGGAAGAGGTGGGAATTATATTTGCAATGGTGTATTTTAAGGACCTATCTCCTGAAAGCACGATTACACGTTTATTCTACTGTTTCTTATTCTTCAGATGTAAATATGTAGTATGCTAATGATATGAAACAGAGGCTGCTATTTGCTTAGTAATTTGATCTGGCAGATATCATTTAAACTGCTGCTTTGTATTGTTGCTGTGCGTAACTGTCACAGAGGAAGCATTTGCTGCATTGCTTTGGAAAAAATATATTTCTGTCACCTGTTAAACTAATGACTCTTCCACGTATTTGCATGGCCGAGTCATTTTCATGGGGAAGTAAACCTGTTTTTGGAAACTGTGTGTTTGTGAGGCAACAGCTGGGTGACTTATGAATTTCGATAAATTGTGGGTGAATCCATGGGCAGAGGCTGGAAATGGGGCTTCTATGAAAACCTCAAGAATGGCAGGTTTAAAATAATCCTTTTGTGTCTTTTACTTTCCTGCAGTTCTGCACAAACACCTCATGAATATCCATGAGTTACGGGGGGATAACCTCGATAAAGGAAAATATTTCAATCTGTTTAACATTTCGGGAGAGATTATTTATATGATTCTGAAATGTAGAGTGTTTTATCTGATTACACATCAGTCAGCATCTATAACGAAGCAGTTTCCACTGTTCCTTATTCCTTTGTCTCATTTATTGTGGGGATAATTCAAATGCTATTTTACGAAAGTAATGTACCAGCTGGGATTATGTGGTGCTAGAGATAGAATGGTCAGCGGTTACCTGTGTTATTCCACTGAAACTGACAGAAGCTTCCAGAGGCAGGACATGTGTAGAATCACCTGGCGGTGTGTGTGTGTGTGTGTGTGTGTGTGTGTGTGTCGGGGGGGTTGGGGGGGTGGTAGCTGTGCTATAAAGTATCCTGGAAACTTCAATCTTTAGGTGATCATGAATTGATAAGGATTTCCACTTTTCTGCTGTTAGTCTTGTTGCAAAAACACCAGAAACGTTGTATCTTTTTGATTGAAAGTTTAACTATGATTTAACAGCATACAAAGTTAGTAATTACAGCTACAAGCCCTTGTCAGAAAGCTAATTTAATGTTTGTGGAATGTCAAATTATCCCATTGTAGTAAAAATCTCTCATTTTGAAACCATAACTTTTTGTCTTGTATCTTTGTTTTAGTTTATATCTTAATTTAGTCACTTGATTTAAATTTTCACGTAATATAATCAACATAAATGAAGAATTGTAAGTGTTTTTAACTTTGATTTGCCGTGTTTGAATAATTCAGTGTGATTGGCTGCTTATCTGTTTGCTGACATCACTGCACTCTCAGACATCCCTAATTTGGTACCAAGTTTAAACTTGCGTCAGGCAAGGGCTGAGCCTCCGTAGCCCAAGTGACTGGTTTGCAATGTAGAGTGATGTAAACAATATAGGGTCAATTCCCACACCGATGGAGGTTTTCATGAAGGGCTCTCCTTCTGAACATCTCCCCTTGCCTGAGGTGTACTGACCCTCGCAGTAAACCGCCACCAGTAATCTTTCTGTAATGAGAGAGCAGCTCTATGGTGCCCCAGTACAATGCTGACTTTACCTTTTTGGCAACGTTCTTCTAGAGAGAAAAAACACGGAGTACTTTGATCAGAGTTAAGCAAGCGTACAGGCTAGTTTAAACACCAAATCCAGTTCCGTTTTTAATTTCATTAGGGAAGGAAACACAGAAGTAAGGAGGCAGTTCTATAGAAGTATACTACAGTTTGGTTGGTGTAAAATATATCGTATCCCATTTTCCCAATTCCTACATCTCCGTTAAATTTGCGCTTACAAGAAAACGTTCCCTCCGAACATCCCTGATGTCCGCCTTTTACAAACAACGCTCTTGTCCCCCCCCCCCGCCCCTGTCATCCAGACCGCCCACAGCCACACCTCCTCCATTCCCCACTCCTCAGCTTGAAACCAACTCTCTCCCCAACAAATTTAATAAAGAGATGGTCTCCCTTGTCCTCAATGTCCACCCCACCAGCCTCTGCATCCGACGTATCATGCTCAAACACTTCCACCAACTCCAATCACCCGTTTCAACCTCCCTCCCTACTCCCCCTCTGACGTGTCTTCAGCCTCCCCCAGTGTCACAGTGACTTGGAACTCACATTTCAAGAACAACACTTTATCTTCCGCCTGGGCAACCTCCAGCCCAGAGGACTCAACATTGAGTTCTCCAATTTCAAATAACCTTCCCATCCATCCCCCACCTCCCCTCCCAGTCCCACCTCTTCCATTCCATTCCACCCACCGACCCTCCCTTCCAGCCACCAACCTGATTCATCCCTCCCATCAACTAACCAAGTCTTACTGATCACGACCATTCCACCTCCACCTTCCCCCCCCCCCGCCTCCAATATCTGCAGCTCCCCCTACCCCCACACCCAGTCCTGATGAAGGGTAATACCTGAAACATTGACTGCTCCTTCCCTCCAGATGCTGCCTGGCTTGTTGTGTTCTTCCAGCCTCCTGATTGTCTACCTTGGATTCCAGCATCTGCAGTTTTTCTGTCCCAATCCCAGGAAACAATTTGTGTGGAGATGTAGTTTCAGCTCTCACCCTAATAATGTGCATCAATGAAATGTAATCCCTCTCCAGATATTTAGCATGTTTTCAGAAGGTAAATATTCCTGATGGGTATTTTTTTAGGCCTGAGAAAGGAAGTTGACATTGTTCTTCAGGGAAAACATTCAAAAGTTAAAGTTTCACATTCTCTTCCTTGCTCTCACTCTCTCTTATTTCTCTCTCGCGCGCTCTCTCTCTCTGTCTGTAACAAATTCTGGTCTGCCCTGAGTTTTTTGGCATCAGTCGCTCCAATAAATAGGTCACACACTTTACAAGATTCAACATCAACTGCACAGCAGCATAACACAAAAGCAGTACAGTAAACACCCTCCTTTGTAATTTACCCAGGATGTCTGTGTTTTTAATCAGAGTGCCAATATTCTGCTCCAGTTTATTCAGTATGAAATTAGTAACTTGAAGGCTAATATAATTTGTTAAAATATTTTATTTTAGAATCCAATTGACATGTTTTACATGAACTGCCTACAACCAGTTTAATTTGTCTTCATACGTTAAGATAACAAGTCTATTGTGTTTCCACCATGGCAACACACAGGACAGCAATGTACTGATTCAAGACATGATCTATATTGGGGAGAAAAGAATTGCTTGCATTTATATAGTACCTTTTCAGAATCACAGTACAACCCAACGCATTCTGTAGCTAACAAAAAACTTTTGAAGTACATTTACTGTTGTAATGGAAGAAACCAGCAGCCAATTGGTGCAGAGCAAGCTCCCACAATTTGATAATACCCAACCTTATGCTTTTGTCTGTTGTAGATTTTGAGGTCATCTGGGTAACATACATTCTCCTCTTTAATTAGTCACCTGGGATCTTCTCTCTCCACTTGAGAAAGCAGCTTAACATCTTATTTGAAAGACAGCACGAAGAAACATAGAAGATAGGAGCAAAAGGCCATTCAGCCCTTCTAGCCTGCTGTGCCGTTCTTCACAATCATGGTTGATCATCCAACTCAGTAGCCTAATCCTACTCTCTCCCCATAACCTTTGGCCCTATTTGCCCCAAGTGTTTATATCTAGTTGCCTCTTGACTACTCCAACAGTGCAGCCACTCCCTCAGTACTGAAATACGACTGTCAGCTTTGATTTGTGTGCTCAAGTCATGGAGGGGAACAACAAAAAAATCTTGCAAAGATGATTTGATGAGTGAGACTGGAAATGCTGAATGACTGTTCCTCCTGTTTGTGACAGCGTGTAGAGTGTCAGAAATCACACAATATCCAAAAATTCAATAACACGCTGCAATTTATTTTATTGCCTGATTCAATGGCCCTGATGGTTGGCATTTATTTAGAGTTGTTTTTCCATCATATTTTTTTTTAAACTTCCTTTGCCAGTTCTTTGTAGGACTGACTACTTATTTTAAACTCCTTAGTCAATGTCACTGAGTTTACTAAATTGTTGCATATTGAGACTTTGAGGTTCTTGCAATTTTTTTTATTTACTCACAGGGATATAGGCATCTCTGGCTAGGCCCAGCATTTATTGCCCCATCCCTAATTATCCAGAGTCTAGTTAAAAGTCAACCACATTGCTGTGGGTCTGAAGTCATATATAGGCCAGACCAGGTAAAGATGGCAGTTTCCTTCCCTAAAGACATTTGTGAACGAGATGAGGTTTGCCAACAGCTGATGATGGTTTCACAGTCGTCATTAGACCCTTAGTTCATGGTAGGATTTGAATCCAAGTCCCCAGAACAGTAGCTGAGTTTCTGGAGTAATAGTCTAGTGATA
The DNA here is from genome assembly GCF_030684315.1 of Stegostoma tigrinum. Taxonomy (NCBI): domain Eukaryota; kingdom Metazoa; phylum Chordata; class Chondrichthyes; order Orectolobiformes; family Stegostomatidae; genus Stegostoma; species Stegostoma tigrinum. Next base: position 9,512,960 of record NC_081381.1, on the reverse strand, counting down.
ACACCACCAAGAAATCACCTGCCCTTTGTCAATACAGTGTTCAGTGTAACTGTCTTATAGGTCAGAGATTAAGTCATTCCGAATTGATCTTTGAATCCATGTTACAAATTCCTGGGATGGAGTTAGTCCTTCTTGTGTGTTACCCAAGATTAATTCCATCATCTTAGTGTGAAAGTACAGCCTGAGCATTGATGTGATCTAACAATAGAGAGACCCTCTGAGACTCAACACTTTGGTCGGAATGAATTAATTCATCATTATGTGATATATCAGGACTTCAGGATACATTTTCTTCTGCTAATGCAATGACTAACATTATCTAATAGCTTCGATCAGATTCCACTACATTCCTTTGTAACTCCTCCTTGAATATCATAAGTGAGCCAAAGGTTTCAGTTTTCAATGAAAGCCAACCTCAATTGCAGAATATGTTTCAAAAACTCCCTAAAAAATAATACTTGAGAAGACCCTCATTAAATAAATAACAAAATTCTCCTGTCCTCCTGTCATCATGCATGAAGGCCCAGTTTCTGGCTGGATACTGGAACCAATAAAATAGTTGATGAGATACAACTGGATTTGTGTGGGTTACTTGAAGCATCTTTTCTTTGAAAAACATTATCCCACTTAGATTCCTCAGGTTAATTAATTTACGCAAGTGAGAATCATGCCAACAAAAGTGTTCAGAAGCCCTTAGAGATAGTAGGGATAGCAGATGCTGGAGAATCTGAAATAACAAGGTGTGGAGCTGGATGAACACAGCAGGCCAAGCAGCATCTTCGGAGCAGGAAAGCTGAAGTTTTGGGCCTAGGCCCTTCAACAGATAATCATTTTCAGATGAAGGGTCTAGGCCCGAAACATCAGCTTTCCTGCTCCTGAGATTTTGCTTGGCCTGCTGCGTTCATCCAGCTCTACACCTTGTTATTTCAGCAGCCCTTAACCTATTTTCCAATTGAAAGAAAATGCATGATGATTAAATAAAATTATGTTGTAGTGAATCTTAGGTTTGTGGAGAGGAAATACTAAAGCATAAAATTACCAAGTTAATTCAATTTTATAATCAAATGAAAAGTTAACCTTGGGTTCCCCTGATTTTGAAACCAACACTACTGGTATGAAGCAAAAGGACAGCATCTGCAGTAAATCAGGAACAAAAACAAAGTTGCTGGAAAAGCTCAGCAGGTCTGGCAGCATCCATGAGGGAATAAAACAGAGTTACCGTTTCAGGTCCAGTGACCCTTCCTTCTGGTATGCCCTTGTTAACATCAACACCCTCTCTCTAAAGTCTTGGTATCCTATTTTTATGATGGTGACCAGAACTGCACACATGCTCTTCAGGCTAACCATAACCTGAAATGGGTTTTTTTATTCACATATTCCAAAGATGTGGACATTGTGGCTAGATCAGAATTTATTTCCCATCGTGAAATGTCCCTGATTGACTCCAGGATTGGCTGATGAGCTGCTTTCTCAAATCACTGCAGTACTGTGGGATAGGGACATCCACAGTGCCCTTAGGAAGGGAATTTCAGGATTTTGACCCAGTCACACTGAAGGAACTGTTGTGTATTTCCAAGTCAGGATGATGAGTTGCTTGTGGGGGAGCTTACAGGTACATGGTATTTCCACGTATCTGCTAGCCTTGAACTTCTAGATGGAAGTGGTCATGGGTTTGGAAGGTGCTGTCCAAGGAGACTCAGTGGGATGCTGCAGTGCATTCTTTAAATGGAACACTGAAGCCACTGTATGTTGCTGGTGGATGGAGTGAATTTCGCAGATTGTTGCGAATCAAGTGGGCTGTTTGTCCTTGGTGTCAAGCTTCTTAAGTGTTGTCAGAGCTGTACCCATCCAGGCAAGTAGGAGTATTTCACTTTTCTGTAGTTGGGGGACAGGCTTTGGGGAGTCAGGAGGTGAGTTACTCCTAGACACTGACCTGCTCTTGAAACCCATAGTATTTATATTGCTAGTCAGGTTCAGTTTCTGGTCAGTGGTAACCCTCAGGATGTTGACAATGGGGGAATTTAGTGATGGTAATGCCATTGAATGGCATTTGTGTGGCCTGAATGTAACTTGCCACTGTCAGTCCAATTCTGGATATTGACCAAATCTTGCTGCATTTGGACATGGACTGTTTCAGTAACTGAGGACCATGAATGGTGCTGAGCATTGTGCAATCATTGGCGACCATCCCCACTTCTAACCTTTATGGAGGGAAGATCATTGATGAAGCAGCTGAAGATGGATGGGCCGAGGTCACTCCCCTGAGGAACTCCTGCAGAGATGATCTGGAGCTGAGATGATTGACCTCCAACAATTACAACCATCTTCCTATGTGCCAGGTGTGACTCCAATCACCGGAGAGTTTGTTCCTGATACCCACTGATTCCAGTTTTGCTCGGGCTCCTTGATACCACACTCGGTCGAATGCAGCCTTGATGTCAAGGGCTGTCACTCTCACCTCACCCTCTGGAACTCAGCTCTTTTGTCCATGTTTGAACCAAGGCTGTAATGAGGTCAGGAGTTGAGTGGCCCTGGTGGAACCCAAACTGGGCATCACTGAGTGGGTTATTGCTGAGCAGGTGCTGCTTGATAGCACTGTTACTGACACCTTCCATCACTTTACTGATCGAGAGGAGACTGATGGGTCACTAACTGGCCGGGTTTAATATAACTTCCCTACTTGTTAACCCTTTTCTGTTTGAGATAAAACCTGTTGATGGTTTGATGTTTTTATGGCCTTTCTTGCCTTTGACATCATATTTAGAATGTCCTGCTATAATTTGTTGCAGTCCTCCCCAATATTGAGTTCTTCCTGTTGATTATGACATCTTGCTGTTTTCTGACTTATTCTGTTCACTGTGTTATCTTCAATTCTGCAGCAAGTATTTTGAGGCCACATTGATTCACAGTTTGGTGAACTGCCTGATCTGGGTGACCTCAGCCATGTCCTGGGCTTTTCCTCCATGGCCTGTTTGTGAAGGAGGTGTAATGGACATGTTTGGAGCATATTGTTCTGACAAAATGTCAAGCACCATTTCCTTGCCCTGGGGAAACCTTCCAGTAGAGACTCCTCTGTCAGATCATTCTTCTGCTCTTTAGCGATGTTCCAGGCCTATGCCTTGTTAAAACAGGGCTCATTCCAAGCACTCGCAAAGTTTCTGAAAGACTTATGTAGAATGAGTCCCCTTCAATGTTGTCTGAAGGTCTTTGTGAATTGTAAATATTAACTAATGCTCATCAAGGGCAGGTCGTGTCTCACAAACCTGATTGACTTTTTGAGAAGATGACCAAGCATGTGGATGAGGGTAGGGCAGTTGACGTGGTGTACATGGACTTCAGTAAAGCCTTTGATAAGGTTCCACATGGTAGGCTGTTGGAGAAAATACAGAGGCACGGGATTGAGGGAGATTTAGCAGTTTAGATTAGAAATTGGCTTTCTGTAAGAAGGCAACGAGTGGTGGTTGATGGAAAATATTCAGCCTGGAGTCTGGTTACTAGTGGTGTGCCTCAAGGACCTGTTTTGGGACCACTGCTGTTTGTCATTTTTATAAATGACTTGGACACAGGCATTGCTGGGTGGGTTAGTAAGTTTGCAGATGACACTAAAGTCAGTGGAGTGGTGGACAGTGTGGAAGAATGTTGCAGGTTGCAGGGAGACTTGGCTAAACTGCAGAATTGGGGTGAAAGGTGGCAAATGGAGTTCAATGCAGATAAATGTGAGGTGATTCACTTTGGGAAGAACAATAGGAAGGCAGAATACTGGGTCAACAGAAAGATTCTTGGTAGTGTGGATGTGCAGAGGGATCTTGGTGTCCATGTACATAGACCCCTTAAAGTTGCCACCCAGGTTGATAGTGCTGTTGAGAAGGCTTATGGTGTGTTAGGTTTTATCGGTAGAGGGATTGAGTTCTGGAGCCGTGATGTTATGCTGCAACTGTACAAAACGCTAGTGCGGCCTCACTTGGAATATTGTATGCAGTTCTGGTCGTCCCATTACAGGAAGGATGCGGAAGCATTGGAAAAGGTGCAGAGGAGATTTACCAGCATGTTGCCTGGTCTGGAGCGAAGGCCCTATGAAGAAAGGCTGAGGGACTTGGGTCTGTTCTCATTGGAGAGAAGGAGGTTAAGAGGGGATTTAATAGAGACATACAAGATGATCAGAAGATTAGATAGGGTGGACAGTGAGAGTCTTTTTCTGAGGATGATGACTTCAGCTTGTACGAGGGGGCATAGCTACAAATTGAGGGGTGATAGATTTAAGACAGATGTCAGAGGCAGGTTCTTTACTCAGAAGGTGGTAAGGGCGTGGAACCCCCTGCCTGCCAATGTAGTGAACTCAGCCACATTAGGGGCATTTAAACAGTCCTTGGATAAGCATATGGATGATGATGGGATAGTGTAGGGGGATGGGCTTAGATGTTCACAGGTCGGCGCAACATCGAGGGCCGAAGGGTCTGTTCTGCGCTATATTGTTCTGTGCTCTATGTTCTACTTATAGCTTTACTCCCAGAAAAAAAACATTTGAGTATGTGGGAATGTTAAACTCAAGCCATCACTAAACTGTGAATGGGTGAAGGAAAGTGAGTGCAAGGTGGGTGTTAGGGCAGGGGTAAGTTTGCTTAGGGTGGGATGTGGGACTCAGTCAGCTGTGTGTTGGACGTGTCAGGTTTAGAACTCGCTGATTAAAATGTATCAAAAGGTGCAACAAAGTTTTAATGAAGAAAAATGCACTTTGTCACAGGTTTCCACATCCTCGGTAAAGGAATGATCTTTAAGGTTTTTGTGTATCTGACTTAAAGCATTGTTGTTCCAACATGCTGCCCTTTGTTAGGGCTTGCACAGTCAGTCCTGGCCAGGAGCCAGCACTTTCCCACAATGATCCAACTTTTGATATAGCAAACAGATAAAACGACTGGCACCGTGTGCCTGGGTGAGAAGCAAAAAAAGTTCAAACTAATGAGAGTAAGGAAGAGCAGATGCTTGCCAGCGTGCTATGCTTGTTGTGAGGAAGAACAGCGAGACCTTTGAGGTCAGTTAATGTGCCTAATCACCAGGTCGTGCCCGGGATGCCAGCCATGGAGGGAGCTGCCAGCTCTCCATTCCAGTACTGGACTGATGAAGTGAGTAGAACCTTGTGAATACCCACAGTCACTTTCCGGGATGGTCACATTCTGTCCCTGTGCTGGGAGAAATAAAACAGACACTGACATGCTGCTAGTGTTTTGTCCTGAGGGCTTGTAGCTGGGCATGGACCTTCCGGAACCCTCACGGCTGAAAGGGAAGTGTTAGTTAGGAATTAGGCGCTGCTTTTTTGAAAACTCCGTGCTCCAAACGACAAGGGTTTGTGAAGCTCACGATCTGCACCTACCCTGTAATGCAGAAAGGAAAATCATCAGCTATCTGGTTACTGTTCTCTGTGCAAGTGTTCGGGTTTTTGATGCGTGTGGTTAATGTCTTGTAAAATATAATCTGCTCAAAAATACCCTCTAGACAAATATTGCAGTGTATGAACGGTGGGGAAGTTGACGAGAGTTTTTTTTAAAGAAATACAAACCCGCGGAAATGTGGATGATGCCAGTCTGTTGTGTAGAAATACCTTTGCCGATGATCGTTTCACTTGGGGGACCCCCTGGCTCCTGCCCCGAAATGGGAAGCGTATCTTCGGCTGATCGCCCGCTGTGTTCCCCCGCTGAGGCCGGTCTTTCTGACTATTCAAGGCAATGGTGAAAGTTCCCTGTTTCAGGGAATAGATGTGATATAGTGGGTGGGGTGGGTGGGGAAAGCTGTTTGTACAGTGGTTAGCCAGGGCCATGTGTCTTTGGCCGCTGTATATCATGCAACAGGATGTCTTTGGGACACTGCTGCTGTCCACAGGCCGTCCTTTATAAACACGAAGAGAACCCTGTAGTTAGTGACACAGTTAGTTTGTCCAATGAAGACAAAAGTTGTTAAATCTTCTGAGTAGCCTCTGTGTGGAAAGCAATTCAGAGAAGATGGAGAGCGGAGTCAAACCGGAGCGGGTGGAGTGTAGGGACCGGAGCGGGTGGAGTGTGGGGACCGGAGCGGGTGGAGTGTGGGCGGGGACTGGAGCGGGTGGAGTGTAGGGACCGGAGCGGGTGGAGTGTGGGGACCGGAGCGGGTGGAGTGTGGGCGGGGACTGGAGCGGGTGGAGTGTGGGCGGGGACCGGAGCGGGTGGAGTGTGGGGACTGGAGCGGGTGGAGTGTGGGGACTGGAGCGGGTGGAGTGTGGGCGGGGACCAGAGCGGGTGGAGTGTGGGCGGGGACCAGAATGGGTGGTGTGTAGGGACTGGAGCGGGTGGAGTGTGCGGATTGGAGCGGGTGGTGTGTAGGGACCGGAGCGGGTGGAGTGTGGGTGGGGACCGGAGTGGGTGGAGTGTGGGCGGGGACCGGAGTGGGTGGAGTGTGGGGATTGGAGTGGGTGGAGTGTGGGGACCGGAGCGGGCGGAGTGTGGGCGGGGACCGGAGCAGGTGGAGTGTGGGGATTGGAGCGGGTGGTGCGTGGGCGGGGACCGGATGGTGTGTAGGGACTGGAGCAGGTGGAGGGCGGGCGTGGACCGGAGCGGGTGGAGTGTGGGGATTGGAGTGGGTGGAGTGTGGGCGGGGACCGGAGCGGGTGGAGTGTGGGGATTGGAGCGGGTGGTGTGTAGGGCCTGGAGCGGGTGGAGTGCGGGTGTGGACCGGAGCGGGTGGAGTACGGGTGTGGACCGGAGCGGGTGGAGTGCGGGTGTGGACCGGAGCGGGTGGAGTACGGGTGTGGACCGGAGCGGGTGGAGTGCGGGTGTGGACTGGAGCGGGTGGTGTGTAGGGACTGGAGCAGGTGGAGTGCGGGCGTGGACCGGAGTGGGTGGAGTGTGGGCGGGGACCGGAGCGGGTGGAGTGTGGGCGGGGACCAGAGTGGGTGGTGTGTAGGGACTGGAGCGGGTGGAGTGTGCGGATTGGAGCGGGTGGAGTGTGGGCGGGGACCGGAGTGGGTGGAGTGTGGGGATTGGAGTGGGTGGAGTGTGGGCAGGGACCGGAGCGGGTGGAGTGCGGGTGTGGATTGGAGCGGGTGGTGTGTAGGGACTGGAGCAGGTGGAGTGTGGGCGGGGACCGGAGTGGGTGGAGTGTGGGGATTGGAGTGGGTGAAGTGTGGGGACCGGAGCGGGCGGAGTGTGGGCGGGGACCGGAGCGGGTGGAGTGCGGGTGTGGATTGGAGCGGGTGGTGTGTAGGGACTGGAGCAGGTGGAGTGTGGGCGGGGACCAGAGTGGGTGGAGTGTGGGGATTGGAGTGGGTGGAGTGTGGGGACCGGAGCGGGCGGAGTGTGGGCGGGGACCGGAGCGGGTGGAGTATGGGGATTGGAGCGGGTGGTGCGTGGGCGGGGACCGGAGCGGGTGGAGTGCGGGTGTGGATTGGAGCGGGTGGTGTGTAGGGACTGGAGCAGGTGGAGGGCGGGCGTGGACCGGAGCGGGTGGAGTGTGGGGATTGGAGCGGGTGGAGTGTGGGCGGGGACCGGAGCGGGTGGAGTGTGGGGATTGGAGCGGGTGGTGTGTAGGGCCTGGAGCGGGTGGAGTGTGGGCGGGGACCGGAGCGGGTGGAGTGTGGGCGGGGACCGGAGCGGGTGGAGTGCGGGTGTGGACCGGAGCGGGTGGAGTGCGGGTGTGGACTGGAGCGGGTGGTGTGTAGGGACTGGAGCAGGTGGAGTGCGGGCGTGGACCGGAGTGGGTGTAGTGTGGGGATTGGAGTGGGTGGTGTGTAGGGACTGGAGCGGGTGGAGTGTGGGCGGGGACCGGAGCGGATGGAGTGTGCAGATTGGAGCGGGTGGTGTGTAGGGACTGGAGCAAGTGGAGTGCGGGTGTGGACTGGAGCGGGTGGAGTACGGGGATTGGAGTGGGCGCAGTGAGGGTGTGGACCGGAGCGGGTTGTGTGCGGCAACTGGAGCGGGTGGAGTATGGGGATTGGAGCAGGCGCAGTGAGGGTTTGGACTGGAGCGGGTGGATTGCGGCCTGGAATTCCAGGACAGTGGGTTGGAACTAGAATTCAGATATCTCTCGGCTGCCTGTTGCTGACAGTGCAACAGATCAGTTTCAGTGATCGTAGGAACTGCTATCTGGAGAATCTGGGATAACAAGGTGTAGAACTGGATGAACACAGCAGGCCAAGCAGCATCAGAGGAGCAGGAAAGCTGGCGTTTCGGGCCTGGACCCTTCATCAGAAAAGCATTTTCTCTGTTGCTGCTCGGCCTACTGTGTTCATCCAGTTCTACACCTTGTTCTCTTGTGACGAATCAGTTCTCCTCTTTTAGCCATCTTCCGTTGATGTTCTACCAGTTCCTGATTGCCATAAGAAACAGGAACAGTAGGCCATTCAACCCCTCGAACCTGTTCCACTATACAATAAGATCATAGCTGATCCAGTAGTGCTCATTCCCACTTTCCTGCCCTTTCCCTGTAACCCACATTTCCCTGACTGATCAAAATCTCTCTGTCTCAGCCTTAACCATACTCAAGGACTCTGCCCGCAACAGCTGTCTGTGGCAAGGAGCTCCAAAGACTCTCAACCCTCTGAGAGGAGGCTTTCCTCCTTATCTCATTCTAAATTGACACTTTCCATTGTGTGACTGTGCCCTCTGGTCCTAGGCTTTCCCGTGTGGGGAAACATCCTCCCGTTATTTACTGTCAAGCCCCTTAAGAATCCAGTATGTTTCAATGAGATCACTTCTCATACTTCTGAACTTCAGTGAGTAGAATCCCAACCTGTTTGGCTTTTGTTCATAAAATAATCCCTCCATACCAGGGATCCTTCTCTGAACCACCTCCAATGAACTACCTTTCCCTAAATAGGTGGACCAGAGCTGCTCTCAGTACTCCAGATATGGTCTCACCAGCACCTTGTACAGTTGCAGGAATCTCTTCTCCACCTGTCGCCATGGGATTTAACCACCAATGTATCTCAGCCAAAAGACAGTTTCTCATCTCTGAACAGCTGAATCATTGGTGACAGATTATAGAACACCACCAGCCTCCCAAACCAACCTGGTTCCATTCCCATCTAATGGCGATTCCTTACACAACCTTTTACAGACTTTAGCCAGGAGGGAGGTCCTGGAGATCAGGAGAAATATCCTGGTGTCATTAGCTTTGCATTGATAGATTCTGTTTTATAGTGAGAATGAGACAGAACAGGATCTCTGCTCCTGATCCTGCTGGAGTATAGGGGCTCAGACAGAAGCCATCCCATCGTCATAGACTCAGGCTATGTGACAATTTGGACTTAAGAGAGACATCGACTACCTGTTGTTGAAGAAATGAAGATAATATTCCTGCTTCATTGAGCCCAAGATGTAGTAATTCAGTTAGTGAAGTGTGAAACGATGGTGATGGGAATGCAGAAATGTGAAAGAAACTGATAGTGCAGACAATTGAATGAAGGAAGTGATTGAAATAAAGCAATAACAGATTGAGGCCCAACTTTGATTAAGTCATCAGTTGCTGAGAGATGTACTGAGAATCATTGAAAACATTGTACCAGAGAAGGAGTTTAAAAGAAGCCTGGACTGTTAAGAGGACAGTTCCTAATGTTTGTAGCTATGAAGCAGCAGAAAAGTTTACTGAAATATTTCTAATACCACAGTTTCTGGGTTAAATAGAGCAAAACATATTTCAAGATAATTACTGCCTCTTCTTTGCTCAAGATTGCTGAATAAGGCATACAGATGAACTGGAGATAAACGTAGAAGTCGGTGGAAAAGCTTGGTCGGTCTGGCAGCATCTGTGGAGAGTAATCACAGTTAATGTTTCAGATCAAATGATTCTTCCTCAGAACTAAGGAAAGTTCACTCAACCCAAAACATTAACTCTGATTTCTCTCCACAGGTGCTGACACACCTGCTGAGCTTTTCCAGCAATTTCTGTTTTTGTCTCTGATTTACAGCATCTGCAGTTCTTTCGGTTTTTACACAGGTGAAGTTGCCTGAATTGTGTTATGCCTGGGTTTCCTGCTCCATGTTCTGTTTGCTTGATCCAGATTCCCACCTTTCCGAATTCTGCTGGGAAAATACTGTTTTCCAAATGTGTCCTAGGTGCAGGCAGTCTGAATTTCCTGTTTGCTCAGACTAGTTATATTCTTTTTCTTTTCAGAACACTGACTTCTTTGAAATGATTGAAAAGATGCAGGTAAGTTGCTGCTTTTCAACTCTTTATGAAATAGTTCAAGATTTACACAAAACAATTACATGTGCTTTGTGTGTTGAATGTTAGAATTGCTTTTAAGCTCCTCTTTTTACTTTACCTTCACCTTCACAAAAACAATATAATGCTAGCATGTTTTATAAAATAAATAGTTTATTAATTGTGAACATCCAAAATCTGATAGTGAACCATTGTTGGCATGTGGCTACTGCAACAGCAAAAATGCATTGGATGGAAGCCTGTATCTATGTCCCTCAATACTATTTCCAGTTAGAAACACTGGAGGCAGGATCAAAGCTTTGAGTGACAGTAGGGGGAAGGGTCTAGGGTGTAGTCGGTCAGAGTCTGGGGAATGGACTTTGCAGCGCCACCCCTCCCACCCCGCTAAGCCACCCACCCCCACCACTTCAATGCAATGCTGCGTTGCTGTGCCCCATGACCACTTCCATCTGGAAGGACAAGGGCATCAGATATACGGGAACACCACCACATCCAAGGCACTCACCATCCTGACTTGGAAATACATCACCGTTCCTTCACTGTTGCTGGGTCAAAATCCTGGAATTCTCTCCCCAATGGCATTGTGCGTCAACCCACAGCAGGAGGATTGCAGCGGTTCAAGAAGGCAGATCACTACCACCTTCTCAAGGGCAACTAGGGATGGGCAAGAAATGCTGGCCAGCCAGCGACACCCTCATCCCACAAACGAATCATAATAAATGAAATCTAGTGGAATTTCCCCCTCATTGTGAGCTGATTGCTGTGAATTCCTCTGATTTAAGAACAGTTCCCAATGATCAGGCAATAGCAAACATAAACTTGTTAATTAAGAAAGGATGAGAAGAGAAGACGGGAAGTATGAATCCATTAGCAGTAGCAGGCAAATGCCAGCATTTAATATTGCGGATATGGTAACCAGATACTTGGAAAATTATCATTTAATAAAATAGTGTGGGTGGGAATTTGTGAAAAGGGAATTGTATTAGAGAAATCAGTTTTTTGGTGGATGTAATGAGTAGGATGAATTGGGGAGAATGAGTAGAGTCTTGATATACACTTCCTTTCAGTAAGATGTCACAGAAGAGGCTAATACATGAAAGTGGAATTCCTCGGATTAAGGATAATTTGTTACCGTGGATTGAGGATCAGTTGACAGACAAAAAAAAATGAAGTAGGAATAAGCAGGGTATTTCAGCCTGACAAGGTTTAACCACAGAGCATTGCACGGATTAGTACTGTGGTCTCTGATGTTTGCAATCCTTATTAATGGCTTGGATGAGGAAGCAAAGTGCACATTTCGCACTTTGCTGAGAGCATGCCATTGGGTGGGAAAGTACGTGAAGATGATAGAAAGAGGCAGCAGAGGACTAGTGACAGGTTGGAGACGGGCTGTAAACATGGCAGATGGGACATGGCAATGTGGAAGTGGGTGAAGATATCCGCTTTAATAGGGAGATGAAAGCAGAACATTTCTCCAGGGTGGCACTATGGCTCGGTGGTTAGCACTGCTGCCTCACAGCACCGAGGGCCGGGATTTGATTCCACCCTCTGGCGACTGTCTGTGTGGGGTTTACGCATTCTCCCCGTGTCTGCATAGGTTTCCTCCGGGTGCCCCACTCTTTCATCAGATATCTTGTTCTGTGTGCCAATCCGGCTCAAGTATTGGTGGGTTCAATCCCAGGATCTACAAAAGAAGTGTCTGAGGCTGCGTAGACAGCATCCCTGCTTGTTGCTTGCATTCTGTGGTGGTAGAGCTGAATGAGCCATGGGGAGGGCAGGTGCCAACATTGTACAGCTCTGGAGAGTCCCAGGTTGCTGCACCCTGTGCCAATCACCTGCCTTAGAGAGAAATTGACCACATTATATCTCTCTAGCTGTTGCTAGTTTGCATTGCAGATCAGGGACTGGAACAGCATCCTCTTTAGTTATTGTTTGATTCCTGTGGTATTAATGCATAATTCATGAGCTCCTATGTTTTTGTGCATTCTTGTGTGCTCTTCTCATTTAGGGATGCAGAATGGATGAACAGAGATGCCCTCTTCCACCACCTCTCAAAGTATGTGCAATCTCTTGCTGTTTCTTTCCAGATGTGTGGTCAATCAATTTTCAACTTAAGTGTTAACACATTTCCAGCCCCATAAAGATAATTAAGAGTGATTGACGTGCAGTTAAATTTCACAGTTTCACACCCGTCTACATGAGCCACTGCCAAGGTTTAGAGACAGGAAGACCTCAACAATCTGTCTCAGTGAGGTCCAAATCTTGCCTCAACAGTGAGTGTAAGCTGGGTGGTTCATTGACAATGTGGGTCTACCTGCTGCAGTGGGTCAAAAAGGCAGCTCACCACCACTTCGCTGACAGCAGCTAGGGTTTGGAATTAGCGAACGCACCGTTGAGCTGGAGGAATACGTCAGGCCAGGCAGCATCAGGGGAGCAGGAAAGCTGACGTTTTGAGTTGGGACCCTTCTTCAGAAATGGGGAAGGAGGAAGGGAGCTCAGAAATAAATAGGGAGAGGAGGGGTGGGGCTGGGGAAGGTAGGTGGGATGGTGATGGGTGAGTGCAGATGGGCAATAGTGGGGATTTGATCAGTGAGGGGGGAAGGGCCGATAGGTGGGAGAGAAGATGGACAGGTTGTATAAGGTAAAGGTCGCAGGAATGAGGGGGAGGGTCGGTCAAGGGATGAGGCTGGGGGTGGGGAATGACTGGCGAATTCCACGTTTAGGACATCGGGCTGTAGGCTCCTGAGGCAGAATATGAGGTGCTGCTCCTCCAGTTTGCGGGTGGTGTCACTGTGACACTGGAGGAGGCCAAGGATGGACATGTCACCCCAGGTAGTGGGAGGGGAAGTTAGAATGGTTCGCAACTGGAAAGTTTGGTCGTTTGTCACAAACAGAGCGCAGGTCTCTACAAAGTGGTCTGTGAGCCTTAGTTTGATTTCACTGATGTAGGGGAGGGTCACATTGGGATCAGCAAATAAAATGGACCACATTGACAGAGGTGCAGGTGAACCTATGTCTGATGTGGGAAGTTTGTTTGGGGCCGGGGATGGAGGTGCCGGGGGACACCCACCTGAATGAATTTAAAGAAAGTAATGCTACCCTCAAGTTATACAGCGACACACCATTGTTAAATGATCACACAGCGCAAAGATCCAGTGACATACACAGGAGTGCACACAGTTACACGGTCGCGCGCAGTTACGTACGCGCACACACCCAGTTGCACATGTGCACACAGTTAAACACATAGTTATACACACACACAGTTACATGCTCACAGTTACTCACACACAGTTACACACACCCCCAGTTACACATTCGCACACAATTACACACATACTCAGTTGCACACGTGCACACAGTTAGACACACACAGTTATGCACACGTGCACACAGTTACGCACACAGTTACACACACACCCAGTTACATGTGTGCACACAGTTACACACACCCCCAGTTACACATTCGCACACAATTACACACACACCCAGTTGCACACGTGCACACAGACACACACAGTTACGCACACGTGCACACAGTTACGCACACAGTTACACACACACCCAGTTACACGTGCGCACACAGTTACACACACCCCCAGTTACACATTCGCACACGTGCATACAGTTAGACACACACAGTTAGGCACGCGCGCACACAGTTAGGCACACGCGCACACAGTTGCGCACACAGTTAGGCACACGCGCACACAGTTACGCACACGCGCACACAGTTACACACACACCCAGTTACACATGCGCACACAAGTACACACACACCCAGTTGCACACATGCGCACAGTTAGACACACACAGTTACGCACACACGTGCACACGGTTACGCATGCGCACACAGTTACACACACACCCAGTTACACGTGCGCACACATACGTGAGCACACAGTTACACACTCACACACAGACACACACATAGTTACACGCGCACACAGTTACATAGTCAGACAGACATGCGCGCACACAGACATGACACACAGTTACGTGGTCGCACACAGACCTGCACACAGATTCACTCATGTCTGTGCGTGAGCATGTACAGTTACATGCACAAACAAACACATACACACCATTACATGCTCACTCGCCGAAATGAGCACACATTTACACGGCCACACACAGACTCACTCGCACAGTTAAACGCTCATACACAGACACGTGCACAGTTACATGCTCACACAGAAGCGAGTGCACAATTACATGGTCTCACACAGGCATACTTGCACAGTCACACGGTCACATGCAGACCCGCGCGCACGGTCACACGGTCACACGCAGACAGTTACATGCTCGCACACAGCTATACACAGACACACAGTTACACGCTCACATACACAGACATGCGCACATAGTTACACGCTCACTCAAGTATACGCAAAGGAAGTGATAACACTATCAATCACCAATTTTTGAAAAATGTTCCAATTCTAAATTGAATTCAGATTCTCAAGTTGTGATTGTGATGTCAGGTTCTGCTCTTGCAATTTTTCAGGCCAGTAATAAATGGCATCAGCATTAATCTCAAACAGTAATGCGATAGTTGAAAACAATCCCTTTGCCGGGTGACTTTTGGGAACGGGGTCACAGGCTGAATGCTGCCTCCAGAGGTGTTCCGTGTCCTGATGCACTGACAGAGATCCCCTGAGTTCATTCTGACGCCAGGAACATTCCTTGTCTTTTAGATTGTCCAATACTTGACTGAGTACAGCGTCAACCAGTAAACCAACCTGAGCAACTTTTACTGGAAAATAGTTATCAAAACAGTCTGTTTGAAGCATCCAACCAAGGACTGCAGTGTTCACATAATAAACTTACATTGTCTTCTATTGCAGACAGAAGAAGATTACATCCCTTACCCTAGTGTTCATGAGGTATGACACCCTGACTTTTTTCTTTGATGATGTCCTGATGATGGTGCTTGTTGCTGCAGTACTGGACAAAGTCTCTGATATATTGTAAAGCAGGTCTCAATTTCTGTGGTGAATCATCATTGGTTGGGACGCTCTGGATGCCTGTATGTTTGTCTGCACATGTAGCTACAGCTTTCAGTTGTCTCTGCATTAACCAACATTTGTTTTCATCTGTGAACTTCGTAGCTGTCAAACGTCCTGCTGTGGGGATGGAGGGCCCTGCACTTTTGATGGCTGTGCCATTGCTTTTTGGGCAGACCGGATATCAGCAGCAGTAAAGACTAAACCACGATTCATCAAAGGAGGTTCTGTACTTGATAAATGGGCCACAAGTTATCTAATAATGGAATGGTAATTTCACTGTACTGAGGAAAGGAAGTAATTGATGTGGAGAGGAGATTCACCAGAATATTACCTGGGATGGAGTGCTTTAGCTATGAGGGAGAGTCAATAGGCTGCGGTGGTTCTCCTTAAAGCAGAGAAAGCTGAGGGGAGCCCTGACTGATGCCTACAAAATTACAAAGGGGCATAAATAGGGTTGATAGATTGGAAAAGGGATTACTAACTGGGGGCACAATCTTAAGGTGAAGAGCAGGTGTTTTAAAGGGCATTTGAGGGAAATCTCATTGTGGATTGTGTGTATTTGGGAGCTCCCTGCCTGTAAGGGTGGTAGAGGCAGGAACCCTCATAACATTTAGATGAACACTTGAAACATCATATTGGCCAAGTGCTGGAAAATGTGATTAGATGAGATTGTAGCTTGATGACTAGCACAGAGTTGATGGGC
Organism: Stegostoma tigrinum; assembly: GCF_030684315.1. Classification (NCBI taxonomy): domain Eukaryota; kingdom Metazoa; phylum Chordata; class Chondrichthyes; order Orectolobiformes; family Stegostomatidae; genus Stegostoma; species Stegostoma tigrinum. Next base: position 9,497,060 of record NC_081381.1, on the reverse strand, counting down.
CAAAGGGCGTCTTGCAGAGCTGTTAATAAAATTTAAATCTACTGAACTGTCATCATGGGTGTGACTTCAGTGATACTGTTCACAGAGGTGAAACAGATTTTATATAAATAAAGGATTGAGATATTGTCTTTATGATGAGATTTGATGTTTAGGCTCTGGTGTGCGCATCCTAAATAATTTTGAAAGTGATCGAAGATGAAGTTTGAAAATATTCTGTTTAGGAGGCTGGGCTTTAGAAGATGAACATCAATGCCACCAAACATGGTTGAAGCAGATTTCAGAACTAGTTTTTCAAAACCAATTAGTTAGCTGTTTGGAAAAGCTAATGTTTTAGAGAGAAAGCTGTGAGGAGCATGAGCAATGAGGGATTGTTTCAGTGTTATGACAGTCAGTGGTTCTTAAAGCAGGTAACTGGCTGCTGGAACTAATCTGACTTCGATTTCTCGTCCAACAGGCAGTTTAGCTGATAGCAAACCAGACTAATGCAGATATTTTAATTTCAAAAATATACTTAATTCATAAAAAATATCTTTATCGATGTACATAGTCCCTAAAGCAGTTAAGTTCTGTGTAGCAGCATAAGAAGAAACAAACACACACTGGAGTTTGACTCTATCTAGCAGACAAACCCAAGATGTTCCTTACCTGTACAGGACTATATTTATATATATTTGAGGCAGTGGGAGGGCCCACTAGCTGTATGAACCCTCACTGTGCTTTGACAGTCAGACCTTGTCCAGTGTGCGTTGGCAGCAGCTGCCCCAAGCTTTACTGCATCCCTCTGCACGTAGTCCTGGGCTTTGGAATGTGCCAGTCTGCAACGATTGGTCGGGGTGTTGTATTGAGCCTTTTGCTGAGACCATCAGGAAGGATGTGAGCCTGAGAGGGGTGACTATTCCAGGCAGCGACGGCCTGTAAGTCAAAGCCTCCCTGTACATGGATATTGTTTTCTGCTCGATCCACTGCCAGTGCACAGACACACAAACATCTGCGACCAGTTTGAACTGGCCTTGGGAGCCAAAGTAAGTCGCAGCAAGAGTGAGGCCATGTTCCGTGAGGACTGGGCTGACTGATCACTTATCCCCTTCATCATCAGGACAGATTGGCTGAAGGTGCTGGGAATATGGTTTGGAGGAGCTCGTTGCCAAGGTAAAGCAGAAACAGGCCAGGTGGGAGCACTGTTGCGTCTTCATTCCAGGTAGAAGCCTGGCCAGCAGGTGTGAGGCACTCTGTTGTTGTACATGTGCAGGTCTAGCCCATTCCCCAAAACTTGCACTATTGCAATAACCCAAGCCATCTACCACTTCTTCAGGAGGTTAAAGATGGACTGGATCTGTAGGGACACAATGTACAAAACTCTAGATAAGAGAGGGAAGAATATAACCAATGCTGCTCTTGCTGAGATATTCTATAACCTTTGTGTGCGGCTGCATCAGGCTGTGCGTAGACGCTCGATACACAAACACCAGGTGTCACTACGTACTGAGGTACTACCTTCCCTGGTGATGTGAAGGATGGCACTGGCCTCGCTGCCGCGGAATGTTCTAGGTAGTTGGACTGTCCCGTATTGCTTGTCCCTTGTAGAGAAATTTACAAAGAAAAGCACCCTTGACCACAAGGCCATCAGGCAGTGGTCAGCACGTAGCGTCCTTGAGACCCTGGGGGAAAAGGAGAGGCTGGATCCTGTCACATAGTTCCCTGAGCAGACTGTCAAAGTCATTTGGCAGAATGCCTCATCACCAGGGCATTGCTTGGCTGATGGTGAGAAGGGCATTACCTGTCAGATCCTGCCCAGATCTCTGTGCCACCGCACCCTGTCTTCAAAACAGCTGTGGGAGGCGGTGGGGCGGGGGGGGGGGGGGCACGGAGTAGAGACTGTCATACATTTCCCTCCAGAATGTGCCTTTGCAAAGGAAATCTGGATGAAAATTCAACAGCTTTTGTTGAGTTTCACCCCAAGCCGCTCTGAGACGTGGGATTCTGTGCAGTACGGTCTCTTCCCTGAGACACACATAGAAACATGAAGATAGGAGCAGGAGATGGCCATTCGGCCCTTTGAGACTGCTGCACCATTCTTCACAATCATGGCTGATTGTCCAACACAATAGCCTAATCCTGCTTTTGCCCCATAACCTTTGATCCCATTCACTCCAAGTGCTATATTGAGCCACCTCTTGAATACATTCAAAGTTTTGGCATCAGCTGTTTCCTGTAGTAATGAATCCTACAGGCTCACCACTCCTTGGATGAAGAAATGACTCCTCATCTCCATCCTAAATGGCCCACTCCAAATCATCATACTGGGACCCCTGTTTCTGGGCACACCCACCATTAGGAACATCCTCCTGCATTTACTCTGTCTCATCCTGTTAGAATTTTTTACGTCTGTATGAGGCCAACCCCTACGTCCATTTGTCTGAACTCCAGCGAAAGCAATGCTAACCTAGTCAATCTCTCATCGTACATCAGTTCCACCATCCCTAGAGTCAGCCTGGGAAACCTTCACTGCACCCCGACGAGAGCAAGAGCATCCTTCCTCAGAAGAGGAGACCAAAACTGTACACAATATTCCAGGTGTGGCCTCACCAAGGTCCTGCACACCTGCAGCAACACATCCCTGGCTCCTGTACTCGAAACCTCTCACAATGAAGGCCAACACACCGTTTGCCTTCTTTACCGCCTGCTGCACCTGCATGGTTACCTTCAGCAGCTGGAGCACAAGGACACCCAGGTCCTGTTGCACACTCCCCTTTCCCAATTTACAGCCATTCAGGTAGTAACCTGCCTTCTTGGTCTCACTTCCAAAGTCAATAACCTCACATTTATCCAAGTTTTACTGCATCTGCCATTGATTTACCCACTCACCCAACCTGCACACTAGGACAAAAATCAACTATGTCTGGAGGACCATCAACTCAGTGAAAGATGTTTCTTTTCCTGAAACTTGTTGGTCTTCCAGAACAAAAGGAAAAAATATTGCAGTTGATGGAAATCTGAAAGACAAATTGGAAGTTCTGGAAATTGCAGGTCACGTGTAGGGGACAGAGAGAGTGTAAATGCTTCATTTTGAATATTATTGTTCTCAAGGAGGGCCATGTTGAATTGGAAATGATAATGTTGGGGTAAACAGCTTAAGGCAACACAGATATACTTACGTAGAATTTTCTGTTTATCCTTGAACACATACTAATTTGCATAGATTTAATCAAGTAATTTGCACTGGCAAATTTTCTTGTTTTATGGAAATGCATCAATTGAAAAACATTCTGGAGGATCTATATATTTATAAAATTTCAGTCATAATATTTGAATGTTTTAACTTTGTTATTGTCAAAATCAACCATTCCAGACAGACCCCATTGAAGGAAGTTCTAGAGATAGCCATCCACAGTGTACACGTGGTCACCTTCTCACTTCTGAAGGTGCCTGGTTTTAGTCAGGGCATTTAAAAGAACAATGTTCTCTAGTCTCCTGCCATAACAACTTAGTGAAAGGCTTGCTAAACCCCTGAGAAAACAATTCCGACTGCCAAAAAAAATGGTTCTGTTGTTTATCTGAAGGTTCTTCTGATGTTATTCGATGAAATCGGAGGAAGCAAATGAAATTCTCCCAGAAATTACTTGTCTCATCTCTATTCTCCAAATTCATCTTCTCATCCACAACTTTTCTGATCTCCCTGTCTTACTGGTAGCATTGTTAATGTAACACCTTAAGGAAGCAACATGCTCCTGGGAGCATCCCAGCTCAGGGTTCACCTGTATGAGTAACTGTTATTTAGGATCTTCGTTTCATGTTGTAACCACGGCACTGTACATTGAACATGCTGCTTAATGCTTGTGCTGTTGAAATGAAAACTCACTCGCGCTGTCTCTCCTGCTTCCCATACTCCTTCAATTTTTAAGCATTTTAAGACCCATGTTAGTTATCGCCAATCACCACCATTCAGGTCACATATCTTTGCATCTCTTTTCGATGTCAGGGAATCTGAATTGCAAATCTCCATCCAGATTTTGTCTTGTAGCTCGTATGTAATACCATACTATATTTCTGCTTATCAGCCCAGATGTTTGGCTGTAGTAGTGTTTAAGATCTGTATCCTTGCTTTCCACTCCTTGAGGGGAGGATGTTGGTTGAAATCTCTGGTCTCTATTTTAGGTCCTCCAACGCGAGACTCCTTATCCTATCATCCTGCTCCCTCAGTTTGGAGGTTACTGGATCGAGGGAACAAATCATGAAATTAAAAGCCCCCCTGAAACAGAGCAGCTGTCAACTCCTGCATCCAAACTCAAACTGGAATGTAACACAATCGCCAAACTCTACAGGAAACAGTTCTTGGGAAAGGTATAGAAAAAGTGATCGAGTTGTAACATATGGAAGAATTCTTTTCCTGTAACTATATAAAGTCTCCTACAAAAACAAAAGTTCAAAGTATATTCTAAAATGACAGAAATACGACATTGAAGGAAATTCTAGTGTCACAGTCTAGAGCATCAGTCCTGCTATTTACTTCATGTCCTCAGAGATGCCTCATTTTAATCAGTTGCGTTTTAATGTACATAATGGAACTCACGGTCTCCATTCCTAACTACTTCATAATGGTTGCAAACACAAGGGAAATGGTGTAAACTGTTTACTAAATTCATTTTCTTTGCCACGTCTCCAGTTTCACTTCTATTAAAGCAGTCCCATGAAATTGGCAAATGTACTCTGTGCTTTCAGTGATGTGTAATGGGAAGAGGCAGCTCTGTGAATTTCAAAATGAAAGCATGTAAGATGTGGAGATAGAAACCAAAAGAACTGTGGATGCTGTAAATCAGGAATAAAAACAAAGTTGCTGGAAAAGCGCAGCAGGTCTGGCAGCACCTGTAAAGGATAAAACAGAATTAATGTTTCGGGTCTGGTGGCCCGTCCTCAGAACTGATGATTAATGGGAAAACGTAAGATTATATGCAGAAAATAGGGAGGTGGGTTAGGTAGGGAGTGAACGATAGGATAGAGCCTAAAAAGGGAGAAAGACAGTCGGATAGATAAAGGAGTTGCCAACAATCAGGCTGGGGAGTGAATAGCTGTTTGTGGGGACGTGGAGATGTTGTTTCCCCTTGTGGGAGAGTCTAGGACCAGAGGGCATCATCTCAGAGTAAGGGATCACACTTCTAAGATAGAGATGAGGAGGAATTTCTTGTCTGAGGCTAGTGAATCCTTGGAATTCTTTACCACAGGGTGCTGTTGAGACTGGGTCATAAAGTATATTCAAGGCTTAGATAGACAGCTTTTTAATCAGTAAGGGAGTGAAGGATCATGGGAATGCGCAGGAAGGTAGAGTTGAGGATTACAGATCAACCATGATCTCAATGATTGGCAGAACAGACCTGATGGGCTGAATGGCCTACTTCGGTGTCTTTTGATCTGAGAACATAGAACATTACAGCACAGTACAGGCCCTTCGGACCTCAATGTTGTGCTGACCTGACATACCGATCTCAAGCCCATCTAACCTACACTATTCCATGTACGTCCATATGCTTATCCAATGATGACTTAAATGTACCTAAAGTTGGCGAATCTACTACCGTTGCAGGCAAAGCATTCCATTCCCTTACGACTCTCTGAGTAAAGAAACTATCTCTGACATCTGTCCTATATCTTTCATGCCTCAATTTAAAGCTATGCCCCCTCGTGCTCGCCGTCACCATCCTAGGAAAAAGGCTCTCCCTATCCACCCTATCTAACCCTCTGATTATTTTATATGTCTCAATTAAGTCACCTCTCAACCTTCTTCTCTCTAATGAAAACAGCCTCAAGTCCCTCAGCCTTTCCTTGTAAGACCTTCGCTCCATACCAGGCAACATCCTAGTAAATCTCCTCTGCACCCTTTCCAAAGCTTCCACATCCTTCTTATAATGCGGTGACCAGAACTGTACACAATACTCCAAGTGCAGCCGCACCAGAGTTTTGTACAGCTTCACCATAACCTCTTGGTTCCGGAACTCGATCCCTCTATTAATAAAAGCTAAAACACTGTATGCCTTCTTAAAAACCCTGTCAACCTGGGTGGGAAAAGTTTCAATAATGTGCGGACTGGTCCCAGCTGATGTGCACAGACTCGTGCTGATAAGTGCAGTTCGTTTGAAATATGACCTCAATCTCTTTATGAGTATTTATCGCCATGATTGTCCTTTTCCAACCAGGAACATTTTAATTATTACTGCATCGACAGTGCACTGGGCCATTTGGTGTTCTCTGTCAAATATGATGTCATTGGCGACCAGGAACACCTCAGGCTGCTGCTAAGGTATGGAAACCGTGTGTGTCTGTGCCTGTGTGTGTGTGTGTGTGTGTGCGTGAGAGAGAGAGTGTACGTGTGTGTGTACGTGTGTGTGTACGTGTGTGTGTACATGTACGTGTACGTGTGTGTGTGTGTGTGTGTACACATGTGTGTGTACACGTGTGTGTGTGTGTACACGTGTGTGTGTGTACACGTGTGTGTACACGTGTGTGTGTACACGTGTGTGTGTGTACGTACGTGTGTGTACGTACGTGTGTGTACGTACGTGTGTGTGTACGTGTGTGTGTACGTGTGTGTGTACACGGGTGTGTGCGTACGTGTGTGCGTACGTGTGTGCGTACGTGTGTGCGCACGTGTGTGCGCACGTGTGTGTGTACGTGTGTGTGCACGCGTATGTGTGTGTACGTGTGTGCACACGTGTGTGTGTGCACACGTGTGTGTGTGCACACGTGTGTGTACGTGTGTGCACACGTGTGTGTGTGCGCACGTGTGTGTGTGTGCGTGCGCACGTGTGTGTGTGTGCGCGCACGTATGTGTGTGCGCACGTGTGTGTGTGTGTACGCACGTGTGTGTGCGTACGCACGTGTGTGTGTGTACGCACGTGTGTGTGTGCGCGTACGCACGTGTGTGTGTACGCACGTGTGTGTGTGCGTGCGTACACGTGTGTGCGTACACGTGTGTGCGTACACGTGTGTGCGTACACGTGTGTGCGTACACACGTGTGTGTGCGTACACATGTGTGTGCGTGTGCGCGTACACGTGTGCGTGCGTGCGTACACACGTGTGCGTGCGTGCGTACACACGTGTGCGTGCGTGCGTACACACGTGTGCGTGTGTGTACACACGTGTGTGCGTACACGTGTGTGTGTGCGTACACGTGTGTGTGTGCGTACACGTGTGTGTGTGCGTACACGTGTGTGTGTGCGTACACGTGTGTGTGTGCGTACACGTGTGTGTGTGTGTACACGTGTGTGTGTGTGTGCGTACACGTGTGTGTGTGTGTGCGTACACGTGTGTGTGTGTACACACACGTGTGTGTGTACACACACGTGTGTGTGTGTGTGTACACACACGTGTGTGTGTGTGTGTGTGTGTGTACACGCACGCGCGTGTGTGTGTGTGCGTACGCACGTGTGTGTGCGTACGCACGTGTGTGTGTGTGAGTACGCACGTGTGCGTGTGTGCGTACGCGTGTGCGTGTGTGCGTACGCACGTGCGTGCGTGTGTCTGTACACGTGCGTGCGTGCGTGTGTACACGTGCGTGCGTGTGTGTGTACACACGCGTGTGTGTACACGTGCGTGTGTGTGTACACACACACGTGCGTGCGTGTGTGTGTACACGTGCGTGTGTGTACACGTGCGTGTGTGTGTACACGTGCGTGTGTGTGTACACACGTGCGTGTGTGTGTACACACGTGCGTGTGTGTACACACGTGTGTGTGTGTGTACACACGTGTGTGTGTACACACGTGTGTGTGTGTGTGTACACGTGTGTGTGTACACGTGTGTGTGTGTACACGTGTGTGTGTGTACACGTGTGTGTGTACGCACGTGTGTGTGAGTGTGTACGCACGTGTGTGTGTGTGTGTACGCACGTGTGTGTGTGTACGCACGTGTGTGTTTGTACGCACGTGTGTGTGTACGCACGTGTGTGTGTGTACGCACGTGTGTGTGTGTGTACGCACGTGTGTGTGTGTGCACGCACGTGTGTGTGTGCACGCACGTGTGTGTGTGCACGCACGTGTGTGTGTGTGTGTACGCACGTGTGTGTGTGTGTGTGTACGCACGTGTGTGTGTGTGTACGCACGTGTGTGTGTGTACGCACTTGTGTGTGTGTGTGTTTGTACGCATGTGAGTGTGTACACATGTGTGTGTGTACGCACGTGTGTGTGTGTGTACGCACGTGTGTGTGTGTGTGTACGCACGTGTGTGTGTGTGTGTGTGTACGCACGTGTGTGTGTGTGTGTACGCACGTGTGTGTGTGTGTGTGTACGCACGTGTGTGTGTGTGTACGCACGTGTGTGTGTGTACGCACGTGTGTGTGTGTGTACACGTGTGTGTGTGTGTACACGTGTGTGTGTACACACGTGTGTGTGTACACACGTGTGCGTGCGTGCGAACACACGTGTGCGTGCGTACACACGTGTGCGTGCGTGCGTACACACTTGTGCGTGCGTGCATACACACGTGTGTGTGTGTACACACGTGTGTGTGTGTACACACGTGCGTGCGTGCGTACACACGTGTGTGTGTGTACACACGTGTGTGTGTGTACACACGTGTGTGTGTACACGTGTGTGTGTGTGTACACACGTGTGTGTGTGTGTGTACGTGTGTGTGTGTGTACATGTGTGTGTACACGTGTGTGTGTGTACACGTGTGTGTGTACACGTGTGTGTGTAAACACGTGTGTGTGTGTGTGTACACACGTGTGTGTGTACACACGTGTGTGTGTGTACACACGTGTGTGTGTGTACACACGTGTGTGTGTGTGTGTACACACGTGTGTGTGTGTGTGTACACACACGTGTGTGTGTGTGTGTGTGTACACACACGTGTGTGTGTGTGTGTGTACACACACGTGTGTGTGTGTGTGTGTACACACACGTGTGTGTGTGTGTGTGTACACACACGTGTGTGTGTGTGTGTGTACACACACGTGTGTGTGTGTGTGTGTGTACACACGTGTGTGTGTGTGTGTGTACACACACGTGTGTGTGTGTGTGTGTGTGTGTGTACACACACGTGTGTGTGTGTGTGTGTGTGTACACACACGTGTGTGTGTGTGTGTGTGTGTGTGTACACACACGTGTGTGTGTGTGTGTGTGTGTACACACACGTGTGTGTGTGTGTGTGTGTGTACACACACGTGTGTGTGTGTGTGTGTGTGTGTACACACACGTGTGTGTGTGTGTGTGTGTGTGTGTACACACGGGTGTGTACACACGTGTGTGTGTGTGTGTGTGTGTGTGTACACACGGGTGTGTACACACGTGTGTGTGTGTGTACGCACGTGTGTGTGTGTACGCACGTGTGTGTGTGTGTACGCACGTGTGTGTGTGTACGCACGTGTGTGTGTGTACGCACGTGTGTGTGTGTGTGTGTGTACGCACGTGTGTGTGTGTGTGTATGCACGTGTGTGTGTGTGTGTACGCACGTGTGTGTGTGTGTGTGTGTGTACGCACGTGTGTGTGTGTGTACGCACGTGTGTGTGTGTGTACGCACGTGTGATTGCGCGTACACACGTGTGTGCGTGCGTGCACACGTGTGTGCATGCGTGTGTGTGAGAGAGAGTGTGTGTGCGTGCGTGCACACGTGTGTGCGTGCATGTGTGTGAGAGAGAGTGTGTGTGCGTGCGTGTGTGTGAGAGAGAGTGTGTGTGTGCGTGTGTGTGAGAGAGAGTGTGTGTGCGTGCGTGTGTGTGAGACAGAGTGTGTGTGCGTGCGTGTGTGTGTTTACGTGAGACAGAGTGTGTGTGTGTGTACGTGAGACAGAGTGTGTGTGTGTGTGTGTGTGTGTGTGTGTGTGTGTGTGTGTGCGCACACGTGTGTGTGTGTGTACGTGTGTGTGTGAGAGAGTGAGTGTGTATACTTGTGTGTGTGAGAGAGACAGTGTCTGTGTGTGTGTGTGTGTGTGCGAGAGAGAGGGAGAGTATGCGTGTATGTGTGAGAGAGAGTGTCTGTGTGTGTGTGAGAGAGAGAGGGAGAGTGTGTTTGTGTGTGTGTGTGTGTGTGTGTGTGTGTGTGTGTGTGTGTGTGTGTGTGTGTGTTTACGTGAGACAGAGTGTGTGTGTGTGTACGTGAGACAGAGTGTGTGTGTGTGTGTGTGTGTGTGTGTGTGTGTGCGCACACGTGTGTGTGTGTACGTGTGTGTGTGAGAGAGTGAGTGTGTATACTTGTGTGTGTGAGAGAGACAGTGTCTGTGTGTGTGTGTGTGTGTGCGAGAGAGAGGGAGAGTATGCGTGTATGTGTGAGAGAGTGTGTCTGTGTGTGTGAGAGAGAGAGGGGGAGAGGGTGTGTGTGCGTGTGAGAGAGTGTGTGTGTGTGAGAGAGAGAGAGAGAGAGTGCGTCTATGTGTGAGAGAGTGTGTCTGTGTGTGTGAGGGAGAGAGAGAGGGAGAGTGTGTGTGTGTGTGAGAGAGAGAGAGTGTGTGTGTGTGTTTGTGTCTGTGTGTGTGTGAGAGAGAGAGAGAGAGAGTGTGTGTGTGTGAGAGAGAGCGAGGGAGAGTGTGTGTGTGTGTGCCTGTGTGTGTCTCAGGGAGATGTGGAAGGAGGGGGGAGTTACCCAGTCGGGTGTGGGGGTGTGGTTCGGGAGGAGGGGTAGTTACCCTCCTGGGGGGTGGTGTGTGTGACCGGAGGGGCGCGTTACCCTATCGGGGGCGGGTGTGGGGTTTGATTCACCTGTGGCACACTATGCCCAGGAATGCTGGAGTTGTTTTTTGCAGTGCAGTTGTTAAGTAAAAATTCCTGATTTTTAGTAATAGTTTTAGAAATAGTCTTATGTTTGATTCTGTAAAGTTGGGGAAAGCACATTTGCCCCAAGCCGTCTTTGAGTTGAGGCTGTCATCATATCCCAGGAGCTTGGTTTAAACAGATGAATGTTCACTGCTGTGGGCTCGAGCTGGCGGTCACGCCTTCCAGATCATTGCTTTTATTCAGTCACTTTTCCCAGGCACGGAGTCACTCTTCCAATGTCTGATACTTGAGACCAATTTTCAAGCCAAGTTCTCTTATTTTTACAGTATGCTACAAGCCTCTTTAAAATGAGCGGATCTTGTTTATTTTACTTAAAGCCCTCATAAAATGTCTTTGGCAAAACAATTCTCCTTTGTTTAGAAACATAAAATTTAATGTTGTGAAATAATCCTGTGCATTGGTTAATTGAAATGTTTTCTTCACAGAACCAAACACAAAACCTATCAGGATGTTGTTCCGATATCTTGCCTCACTGAATTCCCCAATGTGGTTCAAATGGCAAAGGTGTGTATTTTTCCTAAGAAACAATAAAGTCTCTCCAGGTGCACTGTTTGAGGTGGATGCACTGCAAATGTGGATATGAAGCTTTGGGTTTCCTACGGCTAAAGTAGGTGCTGTTTGGGAAGTCATCATAACATTTGCACTCATAGAGTCGTATAGCACGCAAACAGCCCTTTCAGCCCATCCAATCCATGCCGAAAAGACAGTGATCAGACTTGACCTTCGAGTGGAGACAGAGAAAATCACACACAAAGGAAGGTCACAGCGAGCTTGTAGCAAACTTTCTGGAGTTTAACTTAAAGGTTGAAAACTGCCACTGGAGATGGAAGTGATTTTAATTATCTTCTGTCACCTGACCATTTAGAGCAGCAAGAAATAGCAGTATATTGGAGATTATTCAGAAATACTTCAGAACTCTGACCAACTTAAAGTTGAGGTAATTCCCATTTTTAATGACTTGGAGAAAGTAAGGACTGCAGATGCTGGAAGCTAGAGTTAATAGTTGACTTCCCTTCACTTCAGATGCTGTCTGCCCTGCTGTGCTTTTCCAGCTCCATGTTTATTGACTTTAAATTTTTAACATTGGTTTTCTGAAGACAGTGTGGAATTTTGTGAAATTTTAAAAGAAACTGGCACTGCCACAATATACGGGACTGGAATGCATGTAGTGCTGGTATCGAGCAGGTTCCAGAGCTCAGTGCTGCTCAGTAACTCACTCAATATCAGTCTCATAACATGGTTATTCTCACCTAACCTGCAACAGCAACACTCAAGATTATTTCAATTTTTCTGTTCTTCAAGCTATTTCTGTCCAAACTTATCAAAACACTTTGAGTGCCATTTAAGAGAATGAAAATGTTTTAGTCTGAAATCATCTAACAAGCAGCAACACCTTCGGTTAAATATCACTTGCTTTACATTGTGTGTGTGTGAGAGAGTGAGAGTGTGTGTGTGAGAGTGAGAGTGCGTGTGTGTGAGAGTGAGTGTGTGTGAGAGTGAGAGTGCTTGTGTGCGTGTGTGCGTGAGAGAGTGAGAGTGCGTCTGTGTGTGAGAGAGTGAGTGTGTGTGTGTGTGTGAGAGAGAGTGCTTGCGTGTGTGTGTGTGAGAGAGAGTGCGTGCGTGTGTGTGTGTGAGAGAGAGTGTGCGTGCGTGTGTGTGTGTGTGAGAGAGAGTGTGCGTGCGTGTGTGTGTGTGAGAGAGAGAGTGTGCACGTGCGTGTGTGTGTGTGTGAGAGAGAGAGAATGAGAGTGAGCATCTGAGAGAGTGAGACAGTGAGTGAGTGTGTGTGCATGCGTGTGTGTTAGCGAGAGAGTGTGCGTGCGTGTGTGTGTGCGAGAGAGTGTGCGTGCGTGAGAGGGAATGAGAGTGAGTGTGTGTGAGAGAGAGTGCGTGCATGGTGGGGGTGTTGTGTGTGGGCGTGCGGGTGGGAGGTAGTGAAGGTGCATGGTGGGGTCTGGGGTTAGGGTTGAGTGGGTAGTGTGGGCACGAGTGTGAGAATTGGGGTTTCTTCCAGCCTGTAGTGGTTTTCCAATTATTGATCAGCACTCACTGCAAGAAAGGTCCTAACGTCAGATCAATCTGTGAACGAGACTTGATTACCGAGGCTGAACTGATTTTTTGTTCTTCTATTTGCAGCTTGTTTGTGAAGAAGTAAACGTGGACCGTTTCTTTCCTGTTTTGTACCCAAAGGTTGGTCTCAGTATGGTTCAGGTTTCCCTCTAACTCTTCCAATGTGTTTTTCAGCAGCATGTTCTTGCCTGTGTTATTTGCCCTTGCTAGGAATGTTAATCCTGATGTGGAGGTGCCAGTGTTGGACTGGGGTGGACGAGGTCAGAAATCACATGACACCAGCTTATAGTCCAACAGGCTTATTTGAAAAGACAAACTTTCAGAGCCTCACTCCTTCAGGTGTCAGTGAGAGACATGGTATCAGACACAGCACTTAGATATAAAACATCAAAGGGTGACACCACTGGTGATGATGTAGTAGACAAACTAGAGATGTTGTTAAATCTTTAATCAGTTATACGGTTTTAATTGATTGATATGGATATTTAAATCCCTGAATTCCTTTGAAATCACTGTCCTGAGAGAACCAAGGGTTTTATCAGTATAAAGAAGAGGTGACATTTTAGGTCAGACAATGCTTGTTAGGTGTGAGGCCTTGTTTAGAATCTATGTTTTGGTTTAGACCATAAGACACAGGAGTGGAAGTAAGGCCATTCGGCCCATCAAGTCCACTCCGCCATTTAAATCATGGCTGATGGGCATTTCAACTCCACTTCCCTACACTTGATTCCTTCTGAGATCAAGAATTTGTCGATCTCTGCCTTGAAAGTTTCCAATGTCCCGGCCTTCACTGCACTCTGCGGCAATGAATTCCACAAGCCCACCACTCTCTGGCTGAAGAAATGTCATCTCATTTCAGTTTTAAATTTACCCCCTCTAATTTTAAGGCTGTGCCCACAGGTCCTAGTCTCCCCGCCTAATGGAAACAACTTCCTAGCATCCACCCTTTCTAAACCATACATTATCTTGTAAGTTTCTATTGATCTCCCCTCAACCTTCTAAACTCTAATGAGTACAATCCCAGGATCCTTAGCCTTTCATCATACGTTAAACCTACCTTTCCAGGGATCATCCGTGTGAATCTCCGCTGGACATGCTTCAGGGGCTAGTATGTCCTTCCTTAGGTGTGGGGCCCAAAATTGGACACAGTATTCTAAATGGGGCCTAACTAGAGCCTTATAAAGCCTCAGAAGCACATTGCTGCTTTTATATTCCAACCCTCTTGAGATAAACGACAACATTACATTCGCTTTCTTAATTACAGACTCTACCTGCAAGTTAACCTTCAGAGAAGCGTGGACCAACACTCCCAGATCCCTTTGCACTTCTGATTTGTGAATTTTCTCACCGTTTAGAAAATAGTCCATGCCTGTATTCTTTTTTCCAAAGTGCAAAACCTCACTTTTACTCACATTGAATTTCATCAGCCATTTCCTGGACCACTCTCCTAAACTGTCTAAATCTTTCTGCAGCTTTCCCACCTGCTCCTGCCTGTCCACCTAACTTCGTATCATCGGCAAACTTCACCAGAATGCCCCCAGCCCCTTCTTCCAGATCATTAATATATAAAGTGAACAGCTGCAGCCCCAACATTGAACCCTGCGGGACACCACTTGTCACTGATTGCCATTCCGAAAAAGTGCCTTTTATCCCAACTCTTCGCCTTCTCTCAGACAGCCAATCCTCAATCCAAGCCAGTAGCTCACCTTGAACACCATGGGCCCTCACCTTGCTCAGCAGCCTCCCATGAGGCACTGTATCAAAGGCCTTTTGGAAGTCTAGATAGATAACATTTGGAGTCAGACTGGTTTTAATTCTAAAGTAGGAATTTATAAAATGCCATATTGACTGTCTATAAATTGTGTATTTTTTGAACAAAATAGAATGCACCTGCAAATATAAATTCACCCCATAGATTCACATGTGTATGTAAATGGGAGATTGTGCGCATGTGCCTGTGTGTTTGTGCGTCTGTGAGAGAGAGCGGGCGAGAGATACAACTGAATGCAGAATTTTTCTTCCACCTTCTGTATTTTACAGGCCTCTCGGTTAATTGTAACATTTGATGAACATGTCATCAGCAACCATTTCAAATTTGGGGTTATTTATCAAAAGTTTGGCCAGGTGAGTGCTTTGTACTTTAGCAGGAGGCAACCAGGCCCCCTTGTTGGATTGACAGTGTAATTTTGTGAGGTTTCTAATGACCCATTTATTGTTATGTTTTTGGAGCTTGCCAGTCTAACATGCCTACTTTTTTTAATTTCAAAACTGTACTTTATTCATTAACATATCTTTATATACATAGTCACTAAAGCATTTCGGTTCTGCACGGGAGCATATGAGAAAACAAACACTGGAGTTTGACTCTCTCCAGCAAACCAACCAAAGGCTTGTACAAGAATTTATTTACGTATATTTGAAGCACTGGGAGGGTCCGATAACTGAACAGACCCCCACGTACCTTCAGCAAAAAGACCTCAGACAGTGGTCTTTCCCCACTACACCTTGGCAGCAGCTGCCCCAGGCTTTAGTGAATCCCTCAGCACGTAGTCCTGAGCCTTGGAATGTGTCAGTCTGTAACACTTGGCCAGGGTCAGCTCCTGGAAGACAAACAAGTTTCAGGCAGATCACAGAGTGTCTTTCCCCGAATTGATGCTCCTCCAGGCGCAGTTGATGTTGGTCTCGGTGTGCGTCCCAGGGAACAGACCGTAGACAGGGAGTGCCCTTCAGCCACGTGATATCTTGGTGTTTGCTGGAATGTTCCAGTGACACTGCACATATGCAACACTGGGGAAGGTAGAACCTTAGTACGTAGTGACACTTGGCCCGTTCATACGGAGGATCTACACACAGCCTGATGCAGCCAGGAAGAGGCCAACATTGAGTATGTTCTTGCCCCCCCCCCCAACCGCCGTCTCTATCCAGAGCTTTGTACGTGGAGTTCCTGAAGACCTGGTCTACTTAGGGCTTCCAGGTGAAATGGAAGATGAAACAGTGCAGGTTTGGGGAATGGGCCAGACCTGCACTACATACAGCAACAAAGAGAGTGCCTCACACCTGATGATTATCATAGTGAGAGAGCAATCACAAGATAAGAAAACAGTTAGCCTAGTCTAACATATGCAGCACCATTTTGAAACAGAGTGCAGTCCACGACAGAAGTTTAAAAATAGGCTGAGTTTCAAACTTCCCTCTGATTACAACCACTTCAGCATGGGTTTACAGCACAGACATCCTGTCATTACACAGGGGAATGTGACAAGTGATTGTTTATTCTGTACCAATCTCATCTTTTATCAGAGATAGTAGGAACTGCAGATGCTGGAGAATCTGAGATAACAAAGTGTGAAGCTGGATGAACACAGCAGGCCAAGCAGCAACAGAGGACCAGGAAGGCTGACGTTTCGGGTCTGGACCTTTTTCAGAAACCGTGTTATCTCATCTTTTCCCAGGACGAGTTTGTGTGCCTTTAGTGAAAGGTGGAAATGAAGGCGCTCATTATATTTTAAAGAGTATGAGAACAAAGGGTTGCGAGAAGAGTTACATATTTCCTTTTTCAAATTTAGTTTTACATAGCTCCAGAATGTTACAAATGGCACTTCAGCATTTCAAAGGAGCCTTCCAAATCTGAGCAGCATGAGGGTCTTCAAATGTGAACATTCAAACAATTGATTTTGTCCCATTTAAATGCATTTTCCTTCTCTGTATATAGCCCGTCTAGATCTTTCTTCAGTGTCAGTGAATCCCCCACTAATTCAGTAGGATTTAAAGAACGTTTCTTTGTATTAGCAGAGAAAGACTCAGCAGCGGCAGTGTGCAATTAAGAGTTTAATCACAAAATAATTTGAATGTTCAACATTAATAATCAGTGCGTTAAATCTATACCGTCCTGAACATGTCACTTTTACTTCGTACAGCCTCTTGTGGTCTTAGTAAGAATCTGAAGACAAAATAGTTTTTTTTTAACCAAAATGTATTCAACGTATTCTTAATAAGAAATATTCAATAATTTTAACTCACTATTTTGTGAATCAACCACTTTGGCTATATTTTGTAGACTGTAAATGTAGCAGGGGATGCATGGCCCAGTGGTGATATTGCTAAATTATTAACCCAAAGACCCAGGCAATGCTCTGGGGACCCAGGTTCAAATCCTGCAGATGGTGGAATTTGAATTTAGTCAAAACCTAATGATGACCAAGAAACTGGTATTGGTTTTCAGAAGGCGAAAAGACCAATCTCGTTCGCTGAGGTCCTTCAGGAAAGGGATGTGCCATTCTCACCTGGTCGGGCCTCAGTATGACCCCAGACCCACAGGAATGTAGTTGACTCTTAACTGGGTTAGTAACTCGGGATGGGTGATAAATGCTGTCCTCGCCAGCAACGCTTGTATCCTGTGAATGGATTAAAACAAGACAAAAGATTTGTTTGTGGAAGCTTCATTTAGGATGCCCCAAAATGCTTCGTTGTCAAGAATGTAGCAATTGTTATAATGTGATGTAAGCCGGGATTTAAAAAAAAGCCTTTATAAAGTACAATCTGCAATATCCTGCAGTCCCATAATCTCGCCAAGATACCATCATTTAAGCCCAGGTTTTGACATTCTAATGTTGGCCATGCCTTCAGCTTCCAAGTCCCTAATCTCTACAGTTTTCTTCCTAAATCTGTCCACCTCTCTCACCCTTTGTAACACATCCCTTAAAAGTAATGTCTTTGAGGTAGCTTTTGGTCATTTATCCTAAAGCCTCTTTATGTGGTTCAAAGTCCGTTTTGTTTGATGTCAAGAATGTGATGTATCTTGGAATGGTTTACTCTGTTAAAGGTGCTGTATAAATGCAGGCTGTTGTTGTGCTGCTGCAGGAATTATTATAAGCAAAGAGTGGAATCCCTATTTTGCTTGCTTTGAAATTAGACGTAGCACAGGGAGATCCCACTAACAACTGAAGTACAATGAACTTATGTTACAAACGCAACGTTTCCCAAAATTTCAAACATTAATGTATTACCTTACAATATACCCTAGTTTTAATATGATGTATAAGTTAACAGAGCATTTTTATATTTTATATACTTCTTCAGTCCTAAAAAAAATAATACCCGAAACGGTGACAGCTCCTTTCCTCCAGATGCTGCCTGTCCTGCTGTGTTCTTCCAGCCTCCTGTCTGTCTGCCTTGGATCCCAGCATCTGCAGTTTTTATTTGTCTCTCTAGTTTGTACTTTGGTGAAAAGGCAAATTGTTGTGTTTTTTATTAAATTGAACATTTTGATGAGTGTTTGTCCCTCCATAATGGTCACTGCCTGGCATTTGTGTAGCACAAATGTTACTTGCCACTTCTCAACCCAAGCCTGGATATTGTCCAGGTCTTGCTGCATTTAGATATAGACTGCTTCAGATTAAGGACTAGTGTATGGTGCTGAACATTGTGCAATCTTCAGTGAACATCCCCACTTCTGACTTTGTGATGGAGGGAAGGTAATTGTTGAAGCAACTGAAAATGGATACTCTGATCTCTGAGAACTTGAAACTGCAGATGCTGGAGAATCCGAGACAACAAGGTGTGGAGCTGGATGAACACAGCAGGCCAAGCAGCATCAGAGGAGCACAAAAGCTGATGTTTCGGGCCTAGACCCTTCATCAGAAAAGTGATGAAAGGTCTAGGCCCAAAATGTCAGCTTTCCTGCTCCTAAGATGCTGTTTGGCCTGCTGTGTTCATCCAGCTCCACACCTTGTTTACTCTGATCTCTGCTCACTCACCACTATCTGGATAGGGCCACCCCATTTTGTCATCCTAAAGTACAGAGATATGGAAATTAAGCCGCAGGAATTCTCTTAATCCAAGATCTACAGGTGCAAATATTTAGATATGGTGACCTAAAAAATTGTAAAGGTAATCCTGTATTTATAAATAAGTATAGATACCACAAGTTCATGTTTAATTGGAATATTTGACCAAGCTTAACAACTATTGAATTCTAGCAGACTACGACATAAATACAGCTATAGTCAAAATTATTTTTGCTTGTACACCAGACTTCAGAGGAAGAATTGTTTACCAACAATGAAGAAAGCCCTGCCTTTATCGAATTTCTGGAGCTCTTGGGTGAGAAAGTTGAGCTGCAGGACTTCAAAGGGTGAGTTTTGTATTTGTACAGTACTGACCAGATTTAGAACTTTATGTATCTGAAATGTGGTCACTGAAGAGGAGGCAGAAAGAACATTTACATGCACTGGAGATGGTAGGAAAGATTTCTGAAGAAGGGCCCAGGCCTGAAATGTCAGCTTTCCTGCTTCTTTGATGCTGCTTGGCCCACTGTGTTCATTCAGCTCCACACCGTGTTATTCTCTATTTACATGCACTACATCTGTTTCTGTTCAACAAACAGCCATTCACAGAATACTAGAAACACTGCAGTGTGGTGCCAGCCATTCAGCCCATTGAAGACCACCCCAGCACCCTATCCCTGTAACCCCTCATTTCCTATGTCCAACCTACCCACCCTGCACATCCCTGGACATTGTGGACAATTTAGCCTGGCCAATCCACCTAACTTGCACATCTTTGGTCTGTGGGAGGAAACCAGAGCACCTAACGGACGTGGAGAATGTGCAAACTCCACACAGACAGATGCCTGAAGGTGGGATTAAACCCTGGCACTGAGGCAGCAGTGCCAACCATTGAGCCACCATGTCACCCAAATTTGTAAAAAAAATTACCTTTGGTCCCCACCTGTAAATCATAGGAATCGGTCTAGTCCCTGATGTTTCTCAAAACTTCACAACCTGGCCATGCAGTTAAGAAAAATAGACTATCCAAATGTCCCATTGCACAGTTCCACATCATTAGATAGTTTGAAATTGTGGCTAGTTTGCTTAATTGCCCAGCCTGATTATGAGGTTTGAGAAACATCA
Organism: Stegostoma tigrinum; assembly: GCF_030684315.1. Classification (NCBI taxonomy): domain Eukaryota; kingdom Metazoa; phylum Chordata; class Chondrichthyes; order Orectolobiformes; family Stegostomatidae; genus Stegostoma; species Stegostoma tigrinum. The sequence goes on along the minus strand of NC_081381.1, from coordinate 9,477,319 downwards.
GGAGCTTGGCTGATTCCAAAGTATTACAGGTTATGACCAAAGGTAGGTTTATCCATATTCGGGGATGGTACAGGGCTAAGTGGAAATGCATGTTGTGATGAAGATATAAAGTACCTTCAGGAGAATTTGGATGAAAACTCTGATGGAATATAATGTAAAAATTGAGAGGTTATCCACTTTGGAAGGATGAACATACATGCAGAATGTTTCTTAAATTGGCAAGTGTAGCTATGCAAAGGCACCCCGTGTGAATAAGTCACTGAAGCGTAACACACAGGTGCTAGTGGAATGTTAGCTTTTATTACAAGGTGATTTGTGAACAGGAGCACTGAAGTATTGCTTCACTTTCATAAGAGCTTGGTTACACTCTGTCTGGACTACTGTGCAGTTTTGGTCTCCTTTTCTCAGGAGAGATGTTATTGTCACAGAGCGAGTGTAATGATGCTTCACCAGACTCATTTCCGGGATCGGTCAAACTGAGCCTGTGTTCTCCAGAGTTTCAAATGATGAGAGGTGATTTAATTGAAAGCTACACAATACTTAAAGGAATAAAAGAGTAGATGCAGTTAAGATGCTTCCAGGGTTGGAAAGCCTAGAACCGGGGGTCGGGGGGAAGGAGGCACAATTTAAAATTTACGGGGCTTCCCAAATGAGAACAATCTGCATCCACGGTGGCACAGTGGTTACCACCTGCTCCCTTACAGTGCCAGCAAACCAGGTTCAGTTCCACTCTGGGGCACCTCCCTGTTTGGAGTTTGCACATTCCCTGTGTCTGCGTGGGATTCCTCCAGGTGCTCCGGTTTCCTCCCACAGTCCAAAGATGTGCAGGTTAGATGGACTGGCCGTGGGAATGCAAGGTTGTGGGGGTGAGTTGGGGTGGAATGCTGTTTGGAGCAGTGGTCTGGACGGCCCACTTGCACTCTGTAGGGATTCTATCCTCTCAGATTATACGCTTTTATCACATTGGCCCATAATCTTCTATCCTGAAATGAAATCAATTTGGTCTCGGCAAGCTCTCCCCATAATTTACCCCTTTTAATTTTTTGCATTAAACTTGTGTGGGAGCAGTGATTTCAGAATCAGTGTTTGCAGGGTACCAGTATGGGGGTGAAAGCTTAATCCTTCCGCCTGGCATTCTTTTATCTGCCATTTTAAAAGAGATGGCAATACATTGAAGACAGGTTACAAAATATTGCATGTGAATGAGAGATTGGCAGATCAAACCATGCTAGCTACCTGTTGTATTAATCACATCTCTTGTTTGTCAGCTTTCGTGGAGGCCTGGATGTTGCACATGGCCAAACAGGAACAGAGTCGGTTTATACCAAATTCCGGAGCAAAGAGATTATGTTCCATGTTTCCACAAAACTCCCGTACACTGAAGGTGATGCGCAACAAGTAAGTCCAACTTACATGGTTTAGAGACAAATGGCATGTGATCTTTCTCACATGCTCACAGTTCAGGGCCCGTTCTGGGGAAAGTACAAAGCAAACCCATTGAATAACATCAACGTGGCTTAGCTATCCTGTCTTTAGTTATTCTATTGGCTGAATGGGTGAGTATGCTGGTTGATCCTGCACTGTACTTCAATGAGGGCACGTTATGTTAACTGGTCTAGTGACCCTGGGCTGTGAGACCAGCAGGAAAGGTGTAGGATACTAACTGCTACTCCCATCCTCTGGTGTGATGCTGATTGGTTGCATTGCTACTGCCCGAGAGTCTGTAACCAATCATAAAGCTTTGTTTGAGGATAGGTCAACAAAAATAACATTAGAAATGTTTTATGCTTAATGTATCAATCGAAGGAAAATCTCACTACAACGTCAATTTTTCTAAGAGATTGGTGAAACTACAGGAAAGCGAGGTGTCGGAAGAGTTCCATTGACTTTGTTGGAGATTTTAGTTGCTGTGCACTCTGACTCTCTGTACTTCCTGGTTTTAGTGAGTAAACTTATTGAATCAGTTTGTCTCAGCGTCAGTTGAAGCTTTTCAGTAGTGTGTGCCTGAGAGTTTAGAACATGTGGAATGATTGTGACTTAGATAGGGTGGATAGGGAGAGCCTTTTTCCTAGGATGGTGACGGCGATCACGAGGGGGCATAGCTTTAAATTGAGGGGTGAAAGATATAGGACAGATGTCAGAGATAGTTTCTTTACTCAGAGTAGTAAGGGAATGGAACGCTTTGCCTGCAACGGTAGTAGACTCGCCAACTTTAGGTACATTTAAGTCGTCATTGGATAAGTATATGGACGTACATGGAATAGTGTAGATTAGATGGGCTTGAGATCGGTATGACAGGTCGGCACAACATCGAGGGCCGAAGGGCCTGTACTGTGCTGTAATGTTCTATGTTCTGATTCCATGCTGCTGTGTGTGAGAGGGGGAAGATGCTGTCAGAGCTCGTGTACAGGGATGTACCTGCCTGCGCCCCCCGCAACCCAGAAACCATGTACTGAGTCACCTGTTTAATGTACACAAACTGTATAGCCCTCTTCAGAATGACCAGATTGCCAGTGAAGGACACAGTCTGCTGTTGTGCTAACCTACCATCCTTTAAGATATTTTCTCATCTTTTTCCCCTTATGTAAGGGCTGTAAGTTTCCAACGTGATTCCAACATTTGTTGCACAGAAACATCAGAGAGGCAGAGTCAGTGTTCAGAAAGATACTCGAGCTTACTTCTGAAAGTCTGATTACTGTAGAGGAGAGCAAACTAAAGGGAGCTGATTTGATGGAGGAGTTTAAAACATTGAATATTGATGAGAGAAGCTGCTGCCAGTGGCTGTTGGATTGAATAACACAGAGGTGATTGGCTACAGAAGCTGCCGTGATGTGAGAGAGCATTTTTATACAACAAGGGTTTTGTGTTCGAAGTATACAGGTGGAAGCGTACTGCCTCGCAGAACAGCGGATACAGGCCGCAGCGTACCGCCTCACAGCACAGCCAGGGTACAGGCCGCAGCGTACCGCCTCGCAGCACAGCCAGGGTACAGGCCGCAGCGTACCGCCTCGCAGCACAGCCAGGGTACAGGCCGCAGCGTACCGCCTCGCAGCACAGCAGATACAGATTGAAAAACAAAAGCAGAAATTTCTGGAAAAGCCCAGCAAGCCTGGAGGCACCTGTGGAGAGAAATCAGAGTTAGCTGGAGATCTTGAAGAAGGGTGACTGGACCTGAATGTTATCGCTGCTTCCTTTCCACAAATGCTGAGCTTTACCAGAAATTTCCAATTTTGTTCTGATTTACAGCATCTGCAGCTGTTTTGGTTTTTATTTGGATTCCGTTTCAAAAATTAGCTATTGAAGAGAAGTTGGATAAATGCTTTGGGGGAAAAAGTGGAGTAATAAAACCAGGAGTGGAAAAAATCTGACTGTCCCAGTGAAAGAATGATCACAGACCCTGTGGGCTACTTCTGTACAGGACTAGCCCAGGATTCTGTGTGTAAACGTTTGTAACCTTATGGCTACTTTGCTGTTGAATGCAGCGAGTTAGAATGAACTGGAACGAGCTGCATTAAAGGGCAGCAGAAGGTGGTTAAATAAAATCTTTTAGAACAGAATTGCATAAATACAACAACGAAAAAAAATCCCGAGTCCATGGGGGAAAACTGGGTGTGAGCCTCTAATTGGATCACCCTTTCAAAGAGTCTGCACAGCAGTGATGGGCCAAATGGCACATTTGTAAGGTACAGCATAATAATTTGGCTCTGTAACATGGGCAGGAGCTGTACGTGCATCGCTGTGTAACATGGGCAGGAGCTGTACGTGCATCGCTGCGTAACATGGGCAGGAACTGTACGTGCATCGCTGTGTAACATGGGCAGGAGCTGTACGTGCATCGCTGTGTAACATGGGCAGGAGCTGTACGTGCATCGCTGCGTAACATGGGGAGAGCTGTACGTGCATCGCTGCGTAACATGGGGAGAGCTGTACGTGCATCGCTGTGTAAGATGGGGGGAGCTGTACGTGCATTGCTGTGTAACGTGGGCAGGAGCTGTACGTGCATCGCTGTGTAACATGGGCAGGAGCTGTACGTGCATCGCTGTGTAACATGGGGGGGAGCTGTACGTGCATCGCTGTGTAACATGGGCAGGAACTGTACGTGCATCGCTGTGTAACATGGGGGGAGCTATACTTGCATCGCTGCGTAACATGGGCAGGAGCTGTACGTGCATCGCTGTGTAACATGGGGAGAGCTGTACGTGCATCGCTGCGTAACATGGGGAGAGCTGTACGTGCATCGCTGTGTAAGATGGGGGGAGCTGTATGTGCATCGCTGTGTAACATGGGGGAAGCTGTACATACACTGTTTCTGTTGTTGAATTGGGCAGAGCACTGGCAGCGCAGAGGAAATCATTTGAGTATTTTGAAATGTTGGTTTCTTGGCTCAGAACCATCTGACACAGTGAACCTGTGATAATGGGAACTGCAGATGCTGGAGAATCCAAGATAATAAAGTGTGAGGCTGGATGAACACAGCAGGGCCAGCAGCATCTCAGGAGCACAAAAGCTGACGTTTCAGGCCTAGACCCTTCATCAGAGAGGGGGATGGGGTGACGGTTCTGGAATAAATAGGGAGAGAGGGGGAGGTGGACTGAAGATGGAAAGAAAAGAAGATAGGTGGAGAGGAGAGTATAGGTGGGGAGGTAGGGAAGGGATAGGTCAGTCCAGGGAAGACGGACAGGTCAAGGAGTTGGGATGAGGTTAGTAGGTAGGAGATGGAAGTGCGGCTTGGGGTGGGAGGAAGGGATGGGTGAGAGGAAGAACAGGTTAGGGAGGCAGAGACAGGTTGGACTGGTTTTGGGATGCAGTGGGTTGGGGGGAGAGCTGGGCTGCTTGTGTGGTGCAGTGGGGGGAGGGGACGAACTGGGCTGGTTTTGGGATGCGGTGGGGGAAGGGGAGATTTTGAAGCTGGTGAAGTCCACATTGATACCATTGGGCTGCAGGGTTCCCAAGCGGAATATGAGTTGCTGTTCCTGCAACCTTCGGGTGGCATCATTTTGGCACTGCAGGAGGCCCGTGATGGACATGTCATCTAAAGAATGGGAGGGGGAGTGGAAATGTTTTGCGACTGGGAGGTGCAGTTGTTTATTGCGAACCGAGCGGAGGTGTTCTGCAAAGCGGTCCCCAAGCCTCCGCTTGGTTTCCCCAATGTAGAGGAAGCCACACCGGGTACAATGGATGCAGTATACCACATTGGCGGACGTGCAGGTGAACCTCTGCTTGACATGGAAAGTCATCTTGGGGCCTGGGATAAGGGTGAGGGAGGAGGTGTGGGTGCAAGTGTAGCATTTCCTGCGGTTGCAGGGGAAGGTGCCGGGTGTGGTGGGGTTGGAGGGCAGTGTGGAGCGAACAAGGGAGTCACGGAGAGAGTGGTCTCTCCGGAAAGCAGACAAGGGTTGGGATGGAAAAATGTCATGGGTGGTGGGGTCGGATTGTAAATGGCGGAAGTGTCAGAGGATGATGTGTTGTATCCGGAGGTTGATGGGGTGATGTGTGAGAACGAGGGGGATCCTCTTGGGGCAGTTGTGGCGGGGGCGGGGTGTGAGGGATGTGTGGCAGGAAATGCGGGAGACGCGGTCAAGGGCGTTCTCGACCACTGTGGGGGGTGCAGTTGCGGTCCTTGAAGAACTTGGACATCTGGGATGTGCGGGAGTGGAATGCCTCATCGTGGGAGCAGATGTGGCGGAGGAATTGGGAATAGGGGATGGAATTTTTGCAGGAGGGTGGGTGGGAGGAGGTGTATTCTAGGTAGTTGTGGGAGTCGGTTGGCTTGAAATGGACATCAGTTACAAGCTGGTTGCCTGAGATGGAGACTCAGAGGTCCAGGAAGGTGAGGGATGTGTTGGAGATGGCCCAGGTGAACTCAAGGTTGGGGTGGAAGGTGTTGGTGAAGTGGATGAACTGTTCGAGCTCCTCTGGGGAGCAAGAGGTGGCGCCAATACAGTCATCAATGTAATGGAGGAAGAGGTGGAGTTTGGGGCCTGTGTAGGTGCAGAAGAGGCACTGTTCCACATAACCTACAAAGAGGCAGGCATAGCTGGGGCCCATGTGGATGCTCATAGCCACTCCCTTTGTCTGTAGGAAGTGGGAGGAATCGAAAGAGAAGTTGTTGAGGGTGCGGACGAGTTTGGCTAGGCAGATGAGGGTGTCGGTGGAGGGGTACTGGTCGGGCCTGTGGGACAGGAAGAAGCGGAGGGCCTTGAGGCCATCTGCATGCGGAATACAGGTGTATAGGGACTGGACGTCCATGGTGAAAATGAGGTGTTGGGGGCCAGGGAATTGGAAGTTCTAGAGGAGGTGGAGGGCGTGTGTGGTGTCACAGACGTAGGTGGGGAGGTCATGGACCAAAGGGGAGAACAATGGAGTCCAGATAGGTGGAGATGAGTTTGGTGGGGCAGGAGCAGGCTGAGACAATGGGTCGACCAGGGCAGGCAGGTTTGTGGATTTTGGGAAGGAGATAGAAACGGGCCGTGCGGGGTTGGGAACAATGAGGTTGGAGGCTGTGAGTGGGAGGTCCCCTGGGGTGATGAGGTCATGAATGGTGTTGGAGATGATGATTTGGTGCTCGGGGGTGGGGTCGTGATCGAGGGGGTGGTAGGAGGTGGTGTTGGAGAGTTGGCATTTGGCCTCGGCGATGTAGATGTCAGTGCGCCATACTACCACTGCGCCACCCTTGTCTGCGGGTTTGATGGTGAACTTGGGGTTGGAGCGGAGGGCTGCCCATTCTGCGGGGGAGAGGTTGGAGTGGGTGAAGAGGTTGAGGTGGTTAATGTCTCGACGGCAGTTGGAGATGAAGAGGTCGGGGGAGGGTAGGAGGCCTGGGGGTGGTGTCCAGGAGGAGGACTTGTGTTGGAAGCCGGCGAAGGGGTCAGTGGAGGGAGGGTTAGGTTCCCGGTTGAAGAAGTCAGCGTGGAGGCGAAGGCGGCGGAAAAACTGCTCTATGTCCAACCGTGACTGGTATTCATTGATGTGTGATTGTAGGGGGACAAAGGTGAGCCCCTTGCTTAGGACTGACCGTTCGTCCCTCACCTGAAGGTTGCAGGAACAGCAACTCATATTCTGCTTGGGAACCCTGCAGCCCAATGGTATCAATGTGGACTTCACCAGTTTCAAAATCTCCCCTCCCCCCACTGCATCCCAAAACCAGCCCAGTTCGTCCCCTCCACCCACTGCATCCCAAAACCAGTCCCACCTGTCTCTGCTTCCCTAACCTGCTCTTCCTCTCACCCATCCCTTCCTCCCACCCCAAGCCGCACCTCCATCTCCTACCTACTAACCTCATCCCACCTCCTTGACCTGTCCCTGGGCTGACCTATCCCCTCCCTACCTCCCCACCTATACTCTCTCCACCTATCTTCTTTTCTCTCCATCTTCGGTCCGCCTCCCCCTCTCTCCCTATTTATTCCAGAACCCTCTCCCTATCCCCCTCTCTGATGAAGGGTCTAGGCCCGAAACGTCAGCTTTTGTGCTCCTGAGATGCTGCTGGCCCTGCTGTGTTCATCCAGCCTCACACTTTATTATCTTACAGTGGACCTGATCGCCTGAGCCTTCAGCAGTGAGTGGCCACTGTGTTAATGCCTGCTCCATGACTGTTTCTGTGCTAAGTGACTTTCTTGATGAATTATTGGCAGGAAGTGTACTCGAGTGTGAGTGTAGGATGAGTGCATCCATTTAAAATACAAAACCATGTTGTGCACTGATCTACTGCTCACCCTGGTCTATTAAATGTACACTCAGACTGATATTTGTGGTCTTTATTTATGAATTCATAGACAAGTGGCTTGTTTCTCTATTCAGCTTCAAAGGAAACGGCACATAGGAAATGACATTGTGGCCATCGTCTTCCAGGATGAAAACACCCCCTTTGTGCCAGATATGATAGCATCGAATTTCCTGCACGCTTACATTGTGGTCCAGGTGGAAAACCCCTGTAGCGGTGACACTGTGTACAAGGTAACCATAGACTGCAGCTGGAAGCTTGTTTTACCGCCATCAGCTCATTACTTTTTAACCTCATGCATCATATTTAACGTGACTATTCTTTTTAAATTGGGGCCCATGATGGCACTATCTCATTTCTGGAGAGTCACTCTCGAAACAGCTATATAATATACAGATATGTTTTACCCGGAGTTCTATAAATCCCAGAGTGAGAGATGAAAGAGTGGCACAGTGGCTCAGTGGTTAGCACTGCAGCCTCACAGCGTCAGGGACCTGCGTTCGATTCCCGCCTCGGGCGACTGTCTGTGTGGAGTTTGCACACTCTCCCCGTGTTTGCGTGGGTTTCCTCCGGGTGCTCCGGCTTCCTCCCACAGTCCAAAGATGTGCAGACTAGGTGGATTAGCCATGCTAAATTGCCCATTGTGGCCAAGAATGTTTAGGTTAGGTGGAGGAGCCATGAGAATGTAGGGACAGGGTGGGTCTGGGTGTGGACTTGGTGGACCCAGTGGCCTGCTTCCACACTGTAGGGACTCTATCCCATAGAAACCTATGTAATTCTAAAAGGATGAGACAGGGTAAATCTGGAGCATGCTCCTGATGTAGATGAGACCGGAACCAAAGGTCACATTAGGACCAAGAGGAGCAGAGATTTCTTCACTGAGAGAGTGGTGAGCCTGTGAAATTCTCTGACATAGATCATGGTTGATACCAAAAGGTTGAATGTCTTCGAGAAGTTGTTAGATGTTACGGGTTGAGGGACTAAAGGGTAGGGGGAGAAAGCAGGAACAGGGATCTGAGTTGGATGACCAGTCACGATCTTATTGAATAGCAGAGCAGGCTCGAAAGGCTGAATGATCTCCTCATGGTCTTATTTTCTCTGTTTCTCTGTCTCCACCCTTCAGCTGTAGGAAACAACCACAAGGATGTGCATATCCCTGCCGGGCAGCAGCTCTCCACACATTAAAATCCCATGGTTACTCCCCATCCAAATTCCAAAGGAGCGGGGAGCTGATGGGAGAGAAAGCAGTGGGTGATGACAGTCTCTAGATTCGTTGTCTGTCTTTAAATGAACAGTTTCAAAAAAGAGAAACTCAAAGGGAAGAGGAAATAGGAAGTGTGATGAATTGATCTCAAAACTTCTCTCGCTCAGCTGCAGTCAGATTTGATGATGAATACATAAGTTTCTGAAAAGAGCTTTAAGAAGAGAAGAGCAGCCCAGTCATCTCTTTGCTTAAACAGGGTGACCAAATGGTGCCCATGTGCTCCCATTCCACAGAAACTGAAAATCTAATGAAGAAGTTTCTCAGAAACCAGACAATGTCCTGTGTTTTATAATCTTACTGCTCACAGGTGTGGTGAGACACCTCTGGTGTCGATAGGAGTTGAACCCAAGCCTCCTGGCCCAGAGGTAGGTATTCCACTTTGATGGTACAACCTCTGACACACAACCCACACTGGCAATGCCAGCAAGACCATGACACCAAATTAGTCTCAGTGGGTTGGAGAATTCTCCCATTACACTGAACTGAAAAATATTTGTTAGTGAGACAGGAAATTCATTGAGATTTGATTATAAATTGCTGCACTCCATTCATTCACACGTTACACCTCCAGAACCCCCCGGCTTTGTACAGTATTATTTTGTCTGCTGCTCACTTGGAAGTTTGCACCAGATCACTGTCCTCTAGTATGTTCGGAAACTGCCTCACCAGTTCCTCTGCTTCCCAGGTCTCCGTTACAGCGAGAGATGATGTCCCATTCTTTCGGCCTGCTCTGCCCGATCCAGCTGTGTTTAGAAAGGTAATTGCTTTATCCACATGGACTTGAAATTATTCTGGGCGCTAACATGTATGAATACACAAGGGGTTTGTACAGAATCATCCCACTGACTAATCTCATAGAATTCACTCTTAATTGATTGATTTTCTCCAACTTTCTCTGTCTTGAAGACTTTAAGAGCATGAATTTGTGTACAGTTGGTCTGAGGAATATACCTGCATTGCAGCATTATCATCAAGGAACCCCTAATCCAGGACCAGGCAGAAGTAAAATCAAGAACAGACATCTCCCTCCCTGCTGTTTTCGATTGAAACTGGGGAGACAGTGGTGCAGTGATGATGTCACTGAATTAGTAACCCAGAGGACTCAGGTTCAAATCTCACTGTGTCAGCTGTTGGAGTTCAAAATGGATCAAATGAATAAATCTGGAATTGCCGGTCAGTCTCAACAATGGTGACAATGAGACTCTCATCAACTCCCACCTGGTTCACTCACGTCCCTTGGGGAAGGAAACTACCATCCTTACCTGGTCTGGGCTACATGTGACTCCAGATACACAGCAATGTGGTTAGTTCTTAAATACCCTTGGAAATGATGTGGCCACTCAATTCAAGGGCAACTTGGAGAGGCACAAGAAATGTTCTTACCCACAATGTCCACATCCATAAGTGTACCAAGAATATCACTGTCTATGATTCTACCCCAAGGCGTGATATTTATTAGTTACATTGCTGCCCTCTGTAGCCTGGTCTCCACTGGACCACCCTCAATATCACATCACCTGCCAACCATGTGTTGGGGGGAAATGTGAGAGATATAGGGTAAGGCACTACAACATGGGCAGTGGGAACAGTGAGATGGATAAAATCCTGTTTCTGCAGTTTTCAGTCTTTGATATTAAGGCAGATATGTCAGTGATATTATACTTTGAGCTCAATGCGATGTTTTACTTTCAAGAGTTTTTTAGCTATGTAGTAAATTATTTCATTTCTCCTGTAGGTATGTTCAGCTGTGCTCTTTTATTTTCATACTTTACCAGGGTCCTGACTTTCAGGAGTTCTTGCTGACAAAACTCATTAATGCAGAATATGCTTGCTATAAGGCAGAAAAGTTTGCTAAATTAGAGGTAAGATCGGAATATTTTATAGTACCATGGACAGATTGTGCGTAATGTGTGTGTGTGTGTGTGTGTGTGTGTGTGTGTGTGCGTGTGTGTGTGTCTATGCTCTGACAGTGAACTGAAAGCCTAACTTATAATGCAAGGGACTCTTTAAAATATCCACTATAAACTATTATCTTCATCTGTTTGCAAGTGTGATGTGCATTTCAATTGAAAACATACAGGATCACCCAAATCCTTCAATGAAACTTGTATTTTATGATTTTTAAAACTTGCATTTACATGTTTACTTGAAAAGAAAAACTGCAGAGTTTGAAGAGAGAATTGCATACATGTTCGGCAGAGGTTTCCTGTGGCTCAGAACTAGTATCTCTACCTTTTTAAGCCAGAGGATATGGGTTTAAATTCCACCAGCTCTGGACCTGTATCATAAAATGATTAAAAATACACACAGGGCCAGCAGGTAATAGGGATGGGAACTGGACAATTGGACTTTATTTCATAGAGAATGGAATATAAAAATAAGAAGGTATACAATCCCTAAAACTATACAAAGCACTAATCCAGTCACGACTTGAATCCTGTGGACAGTTTTGGTCCCTTTCTGTCAGCAATGGTAATACAGACATTGGAGGCAGCCTAGAGCAGGTTCACTAGGTTGATTCCAGGTTCAGAGGAATTCATTGACATTTAGAATAATGAAAGGCAGGCTTATTCAAATGTACAGGCTTCAGAGGACTTGACAGGGTAGATATGGAAAGATTGTTCTGAACTAACATCTCGCAAAGAATGCATTTTGTCTCCTTTGTGGAGTGGGATCTGCAACTTTTAGTACAAAGCATCAGTATCAATGTTTATAGTTAATCACGGACTCAAATATGACTCAGGTAATAGACGAGGTGCCTTTGGGTAAATATAACGTGATGGCTGAGTTAGCCAGGCTTGATCAAGGAACATGCTGTGATATCCTCTGAAACTGACGTACATATCAAAACATATTCTCAGAACAAGGTACAGCACCAATTTTCCCAAACATAGACATAGATATCTCTGAGCTTTATGACAGAACCTTGACTAGTGATGTAGCTTGGCAATCACATTGAATAACAAAGGTTTGAGCCACTGGCATGTAACTTTGACCATGTGCAATTTGTCTTTGATGTTGAATTTATTTCCTAACTTATCTATACATTTAATCAAGGAGCGGACCAGGTCAGCCCTGCTGGAGACTCTCTACGAAGAGCTCCATGTAAACAGTCAGGCAATGATGGGCCTTAGCAACGAGGATGAAAAGATTGAGAATGGAGGGAGTGGAGGAGGAGGAGGTTTCTTTGAATCCTTTAAGGTAATGTCACCTTTTATCAAATGCACTTCATTAGGTTCACATGCAATTACTCTTGTTTACTTACGTAGCTTATTCATATTATTTTGCTTAATTTAAAATTGCTGTGAATGTTCTTCCATGAATTTACAAAACAATGTTTCTGTGGTGCTGATATTTTTTAAATTTGCATTGATGATGCAGATTATGAATCTGATTATACAACTTAATATAAATATGTGAAAACCTATTTTTTCATTGATTAACTCATGCAAGTGAGAAATTTTCTCCCTTGACAATCCCATGATGTTTTTCTCTTCATTATACTGAAGAAATTAGAAAATTTAACTGATGTTCTGTCTATTCTTGAAGCAATGCTTTATTGCAACATCTAAAAGAATTTGAAAATTAACTATGCATTGTAATGTAGAGTCACTGTGATGTGTGTTTGATATATGGTTAAAAAGCATCGAATTATCAACAAAAAGCAGTTAATTATTTAGCTCAGCTTCTAGCAAAGATTGTTAACCTGAAGTATTGTAAACAAACCATGCACCTACTTCATATGTCTATGTTTTAACTCTTTGACCAGGTCCAGGAAAATTCTTGGATCTCTCAACTTTCAACTTTTGTAAGTTTTAAATATGTGGTATCCCTGATTATAAACGCATTACAGCTACTTGTGAATCCGGAAAAGAATTATTACTGTAATATTACCCAGCTAACTAAAACAAACATTAGAAAAATATCCAAATGAGCTATTTTAGCCTATTTACCTTTGTCTGATCCTTATGTGCTTCACTTTTAATGTTTTCTGATTTCTTTTGATGCTCACCCAGTCATGCTTTGTTCTGTATCCTGTCTCCCACCATCTATCTTGGTGGTAAGAACACAGGATGAGTAGGATATAGGCAGAGAAACATGCCATTTAGCCCAACCAGTCCATGATCCATTCCAGCCCCTTCCCATTTTTCCTAATTTTTTTTCTATCATTGTAACACACTCTTCCCTCCTTTCTCATATTCTAGTCTAAGCTCCTTTTAAATGCATCCCTACTATTTACAACTTACAAATGTTGACATTCGGAAGAAGATTTTCCTTTGTTTGTTAATAAAACGGTTTTACAGTTTTACTGGACCTCGAACAGCAGGGTAATCAGATGAAGGTCAGGAATATAGAGCTAATCAGGTATTCTGAATCCAGATAGTGAAGCAGGAAACCAGACACTGATCTTTTACTTCACTCGAGATTTAAAGAATGTAATGTCTGCTTCCTCCCCAACAACACCTGGAAGTCTCTCTTTACATGTGCTTAAGATATTTAATCAATGTCTTCCCCTGTATGTGCTTCACCTTAAAATGAACATGCCATTAACGTCACCACAGTACAGATGTGACTTCCAATTTTACAATTATGTGCTGCATCCAAACGCAGACAGTTGCGTACTGAGGTGTTACATACTGTAAGTGATATCACAGTCTACATCACCCAACTGAATAAAGTCATCCATTCCATCTCTTCATTGTCCTTTACATAGAGAAGGGAATTACAGCTAATGTAAACACTCATGAAGTATTGAGTGTTTCAATTTCAATTATAATATTTACATACACATTTTACCAGAATTGAGATGTGTGCATCTATAGATGTGTATGGAGGGTAATTCTAGCCTAATACTGAGAGCAGGAAATCCACAGGATTTGTAGTTTACTAATTTTACACCTTATTCAAAATGACACATCAGCAGAGAGTAAATTCAGCCACATCATAAAAACTATTTACCCAATTGCCTCAGTTTTCCAATGGATGTTTTAGATTAAAGCTTTATGCATAATCTTCATCTTGTAGGAAAAATTGCTGCTGCTTCATTTCCACAATGTATATCCATGAGCCTGGGAAGGAAGTGATTGACCAACCAGTGATAATGTCCCAGTGAACACGTTTGATCCTCCTTTTAAAATGCCTCAGTGCACAATGTGAGGCCACTATGCAATGTCTTTGTTTCTCTTGTCTGAGCTATTCAGGCTCACTGTTAGACATTACAGTTTCAAACACGTATGGGTCAGTAATATTGTACAATAAGAAACCTTTGACATTGTTCAAGCATTGTGTCTGGGCGCTAGGGGATCTGCTGCATAAGTAGGAGTGAAGTTAACAGCAGTTTTGCTCGAAAATGGCAAGTTTGTGAATTTCTTCCACAAATATTCTTATCCTTCCCCCATCGATGTATTGTTGGTCACCAGTGGGATCCAGGCATCATTGTCAAGGTCAGTAATCACCCCCTCAGCAATTAGCCTCCGAGGGTTAGCCTGTTAGTTGTCACTCCTTTTCTGGCTGTCCACTCCAAACATCAATGTTTTAATTATTTTCGCAGTTTGCTGTTCCTTCCCCTGCAAGTGCTAACCTCTACTGAATTACATTTGCCCAAAGCCTTAGGCTATCTCATTTGGCTGCCTGTTCACCCCCTGTGACCCCCCCCCCCCCCCCAAGACCATGACTTATATGAAGCTAACAGCTGCTATAATCTATTTTAAACAGTTGTACAAAGTCCAGATCTCTCCCAGGGCCTGACAGCGTAAGGCATGTAATGGAGAAGGATGGAGTTTTTTCTATTTGATTTAGGAAGTTAAAGATTTATCATTTGTGAAGTTGGTCTGCAGTTCTATTACAAAGTACTGCTAATGGGATACCCTCTGTACAAGTTAACTGAGGGGCTATCTACTCTCACTCACTTAAAGTCAGAACAACTTTGTTATTTTGAAAAAAAAGGCTTATTTCCGCACGTCCTGGAAATTAGCAAAGCTGTACATTGGTTCACAAGCCACTTCAGCTTGCTCAGACCTGTTATGACATTGCTGAAGCAGGTTGAACTTCAACTCAGGCCTCCCTGCTCAGTGTGGCACCGCAACAACCCCTACTACTTTCTTTCTGACTAATTAATCACATTAAAAACATTTGTTGCCTTTAAAATCACCCTCAGGAAAATATTTGTCTCTTCCGATTCCAACAATAAAATTCTTATGATCTCTAAGATTGCTAATTTAGGAACAATTATTGCTTGACTGAAGAGTCTTGTGACCTGGTCCGAAAACAGCAGTATCTGGACTGAGACTAGACCCATTTCATGCAGCATTAAACCTGACACTTAAAACAAGAGCTTTATCAGTAATATCATGGCTTGTAAATACAGTCAGTCGTGGCTTGATGCTGCTCCCTTCAGCAATGAGACACAAGTTGATTGTATCAATGGGTATTGCCCCATATATCACATGGAGTATTTAGACAGGGCTCCCACTGAAACAGTGCACAGAACTGAATTTACAAATATCGATGGAATGTTTAAATTAATGTAAAACTAATGTTGCTGAATATTTAATTATGTTTATTAGAAATTGAATATTGGATCAATCAAACACTTGTTCTCCCGAATTGTAGCTGAAAACAAATTAAGTAGAACAGAGCAATGTATCTGTATCCATATCTTAAACTGAATTGAAGTGTGAACACTGCCTCGATCATGATGCCGAGACATTCAGTCTTGTCTTTTCTAATTTAGTGTATAAATCTCTCTTTCCTGTAAATGCTTGAGGTCACTTTTGGCGCAGTGTTTCTTTCAATAAAAATACAAATTTTCAAGATAAATGAAGTTGAGTTAAAATAATTTTAATATGAAGATTTGATAGATAACATTACATGCAGTTTAACACCCAAAAGTCTTGTTTATTCAACTGTTTGAATTAGATTATTAATCAGTGTGGATATTAATGGTTAATACAAAAACGTATTTTGCACTAGACTTCCCAGTATATATCAAGTTTTGACAATTCAGTTCTGAATTGTGCTTTAACACATTTGCAATTCTGTAGGCAGTGAATGATTTTCAATTCCCTACTGGTTTAGGGAGATGCACATGTTGCATCTGCCTTTTATGTGCATCAGTCTGTTTGTTGTGTGTGCTGGAGCTGTCCTGGTCTGTAGCATGTTTGCATCTGATCTCCTTGGCACTTAAGATAGTGCATGCAGTACTGGTTACTCACTTGTATATACTTGCCTGAGCTTCCTTTTGGTTCTACCCCCTGGTTCTTACAGAGGCTGCATCTCTTTTGATCTCCCTCACAGTCTAGTGAAAACATGTCTGTTTGATCACCTTTATGATCAAGAGCACCTAAAACTAATCTCCTTGATAGTTTATCAAACTTGCATATGAGTTTATACCTCCCTGGTGATCTGATGCATGTGGCTGAGTCTTGTTGGTGAGCTGTGATGAGTGTAATCATGTCTAGTCATGATGTCATGCAACAGATATACATGTACCTGACTTCTATCAAGGATTGTTCTGAAAATGGATCAGTAAGATCACCTGTGTCTCGGAGTCGGCTAGAGAAACACTGTTCTCTAAAGCCTCAAATTTGGATAGTTTATCAGTTTAGACAATTTGAATTCATTGCTGCAAATCATCTCTAAATGTTTATGTAACGGAAAAAATGTCTTTAGACACTAAAGATCAATTTGCCAAAGCATCTTTTGTGTTGAAATAAAGTTATCAGATCCTTAGCAGCTGCCTTTAAAGATGAGAGATTGTGAAAAGGCAATCAGCTGACAGTCTCACCAGCCTTCCATCATACAGGAGATTGTGCTCACCAATGATAAGGTTATATAGCTGTGATTGTTTTGTCTGTCGCATGGAGATCTACTTCAAGCTTGAAATGCATCAGTAGCAGAGATCATTGCCTTCCAGGATCATGAGAGTAAGTTACAATTTTGAAAAAGAAGTCTGACCAACTCTGAAACAAAATTGGTTTTACATAGAGGACCTACAATATGTGCTGTCATATGATAGAAATTGGTAACTTTTGGTATTTAATTTGACAGATTGAGTCTCGGGGAGCTCGGCTGTATTCGAAGTACCAAAACTGATGAGGAAGATCTGTGCTCCGAAACTTTTCCAATAACATTCCAGTCCCCACTGTTCATAGAAAAGCATGTTCACCAGCTTACATAATGACCGATGTAATGTGGCAGCATTAACCAATTAAATCTCATTTTAATTCATTGGCTGGCTTTCAGTGGATGCTGCCCCTTTTATTCCACGAGAATCACCATCAGCAGTTCTGCTGTTTATTAGTTTAAAATTGTATATTCATTGGCTTCAATAAGGTGGAAATAAAATGTTATTTTTCAAGAGAATACACTTTATAAAATCGCTACTTTAAAGGATAAAGAAACTGCAGGGGGCCAGTGTAAGATATCAGTGCTTGATATCAAGCAGAGGCCAGCTTTGTCTTACTGTCTCGTTGGGATCTGTGAAAGTAACAAAGTTTAGAGAGATGAGGAGTAAAATGAGAATGGTCAAGAGGTAGTGTTCAGGGATCTGAAACACTTATTTAAAAATGAAGCAGAAATGGAAATGTAAGGGAGCTGAGGCCGACGTCAGTAAAGATCTTTTATTACATTTATCGCAACCCAGTGAGAAGCACGTGTGTGAGTAAAACCCACCATTTCTGTCTGAAGTAAACAAATTTAAAATGCTAGAACCATATACTTTGAAATTACCATTGGATTGGAGGCTTGGAGCATAGTAATAGGCTACAGACATGCAGCTTGAGGACTAGAGGAAGCATGATCATTAAAAAGCCAGGACGATGTTTCAACTTCACTGTGCTATCTGGAACAGAAATAAATACCTGCTGGAACGGTGATATTTGCAAAAGTAAAGTTCTTCCATAATTAAGTAAATTTACTTGAAAGAGTCACTATCAGGAGTTTGGCGAGAAAAAGAGAGACTTTTAGAGCCCCATAAAACTGAAGTTTGAGTTAATTAAAAGATCTGTAGGTATTATTCAATAAATATTGGGCTACCATTGAACCTGACTGCTGGTATGAAATAAGATAGCGGGCAATAATGGAATGTCTACTTTTGGAAACTGGTGCAGTTCAGTGAATGGGTACATTTTGTCAACCAAAGGGGTCATACTGGATTTCAGCATAAAGAAGATTTTGACCATTCTGACGTCTCTGCATTATATAAAGCTCTAGAATCTAAACACATGGACTTCCAATAAAGACTTCAGTAGCAGTGGGGTGGACTTGTTGGGCCGAAGGCCTGTTTTCACTCTGTAGGGAATCTAATCGAATCAAAAACATTCTCCATGGATTGTCAAAGATAACAATAATTGTTCTTAACTGAATATAAGTCTGATGTGCCACTTGCTCAGAGTAAATTCCTAACACTGGATGAATCATTCATCTTTGTTTCCATAAAGTAAAAAATGGGGATTAGATGAATTTCTCATTCTCCAAATACAACTGCTGCTGTCCATATTAAAATAATTCAAGACAATCCATTAAACATGACATATGACTGATTAAGGTGGACGAACAGGAGGCTGGAAGAACACAGCAGGCCAGGCAGCATCTGGAGGTAAGGAGCCGTCAACGTTTTGGGTATTGCCTGAACTGAGGAACTGAAGAAGGGTAATACCTGAAACGTTGCCTGCTCCTTTCCTCCAGAAGCTGCCTGACCTGTTCTGTTCTTCCAGCCTCCTATTTGCCTACCTTGGATTCCAGCATCTGCAGTTTTTTTGTCTCTATATGACTGATTAACCCTTTCTTATTCAGCGGGTGATTAGAAGTCGAAGCCAGTCGATGGATGCCATGGGTCACAGCAGTAAGAAACAGAACACTGTCTCTACGAGTCACAGTGGCAGTTTCACCCACAACACAGGAGAAACCATCAAAGGCCCTAGCATTGTAAGTATCAGCCCCCTTTAGACTTACACACAATGACATCATAAGGCAGTATAAGTATAGCAATCAGCAATATAACTTCAAAACCCAGCTCTTGGAATTGTTTAACCCTTTAAATGCACAGTTAGCACGTCTGAGGCAAACAAAGTACATTCTAATCTAATTGTAACAGAATCCTGAAGAATCAGAATTCTTTTGTTACAATGAGGTCCGCATTCCAGTGAATATCTCACGGTATAGAGTGAAAAGATAAAGTCGTATGTCACATGACAAAGTCAGCATCCAAGATCTGCCAGTATTCTGAGGAACAGTTAGCCATGGATGATTTTGTACGGATATATTGAAAATAAAGAATATGTTGTCACTGTTACCGTAACTGAAAGAACTTTGCTCCAAATGTGTTATTTTTCTACAATATCATCACTAACAACAGTGTTATAACTGAGGCTCATAACATGAGTAGAAGCTATTGAACTTATCGTGCTATTTATATATCGTCTATAAATTATTTAGGGCATAACATAGAAATGCAGTTTTTTCTTCCTTTATTGTGGCTGGCACAGGATTGTTCTGAACAGCATGACTGCTTCATTAAAAGTTTTTTGGATATACTTTCATTTCAGTATCTTGCAGAACACAAACACTAAGATATCAGTGTTTCCATTGCATTTGCTAAGTTGCTTTGGTGGCTGTGTTTCACTCACGCTCACAAGGTCAGGAGTTCAAGGTCAAAGTCAGCCTGCCTCACCTGGACTGCACCTGGGCCTGTACACATTCCAGATGACAGGAGATGTTGACAGGACCCTACATTTCCAATTGGAACGAAGGTGATTCCCATCTGTCATTAAAATGCCCACAAGATGTGAAAGGGTTAACAGAACAGGGTGAACAATAAATTTGGTATCTTTTCAAATCCTTTGAAGAGTTGGAGTTGGCCACTCGGTCCCTCAATGCTGCTCCACCATTTTAAAAAGATGTGGAGGTGCTGGTGTTGGACTGGGGTGGACAAAGTCAGAAGTCACGTGACACCAGGTTATAGTCCAACAGTTTATTTGAAACCACAAGCTTTTGGAGTCTCTCTCACTGCACCTGGCTAAGGGGCTGTACTCAGAAAGCTTGTGTCATTTCAAATAAAACCCGTTGGATATAACCAGGTATCATGTGATTTCTGATTTGAAAAGGAAAGACATCTGCTCAAGTGCCTGAATTTCACTTGCCTGCCCATTTCCCTTCATCTGTTTAATGACAAAAAAATCCTGAGATGTGATCAGAGTCTTAGCATCAGACTAAGCATCCGTGACTTACCAAAACCAGGAACTCCAAACATTCACCACCTTCAAAGGGAAGATGTTTTCTCTCAATTCAACTCCAAAACTTTATCTGAAGATATTGCTCCCAGTTCGGAGCTCTCTGACTGACTGAGCCAGAATCTTAGCTGCAGCAGATAATGCAAAAGGTCAGAGGTCATTGAGTTGATGGGCTTCAGATACTTAGCTATCATAACAACACCTACTTCCTTTAGAATCATTTCAGAGCTTATTCCTTCAACATCCTACCCAAAAAACCCACTCAAATATCAACCACAATTTGTATAGAACTGTAGAATCCCTATGGTTTGGAGACAGGCCATTAAGCCCATTTGAGTCCACCAACCCTCCAAAGAGAATTCAACTCAGACTCAAACCCCCTTACCCTATTCCAGTAACCCTGTATATCTCATGGCCAATCCACCTAGCCTGCACATCTTTGTGACTGTGGGAGGAAACCAGAGCACCCAGAGGAAACCCACACAGTCACCCGAGGGTGGAATTGAACCCAGGACCCTGGTGCTCTGTCCACATTGTATGATAAAGCTTTTCCTGGTATAGGTCTGGAACTTGCTTTGGTGAACCAAAAGATGCTTTTATAAATGTCTAAAGAACTAAAGGATAACCAAGGCAAATTGGGGGCTGTCTGGAGATTGCAAAGGCTACCTGCATGCAGGGTGGAAGATATTGCTATGGTTCTCAATGACTGTTTTACATCTGCCATCACAAAAGAAGGAGACAACGTAAGCACTGCAGCTAAGGAGGAATTTTAAATATTGACTGGCATAAACATTAATGTGTTCAGCATCTTTGAAAGCAGATAAACTGCCAGACCAGGATGGAATTTACCCAGACGGCAGAGGTCTAGGGATTATTTTCCAATCCTTTCTGCCTACAGACCTGGTGCCAGAAAACTGGTGGATTAATAACATGTCATGGTTGTTTAAAATTGAAGGAAGGAAAATGCCAAATGGTGACTGTAGTCCGACCTTGGTAGTGGGCAAATGTTCGGAAGTATTTTGAAGGAGCACATGGTTTTACAAAGATATCATAGACAGAAGCTAGGTATTCCCTTATTGCCAGCAATCTGTATGTTTTGTTACAAGAAAGGGGTCTGTTTTCTTACTCTTGGATTAAACATTACAAAGAGTGGACAATTTGGCCCTTCATGCTCTGTGTACCTTCAATAAGAAGTTGCTGGCCTGTTAGTGTTATGAATTCTACATTCCCACTGACTGTTGATGACCTTTGATTCCCCTGCCTAACAAGAATCCATCCAAAAATAATCAAAGATCCCCATCTCTGCTGTCTCCTGATAGAGTTCCAAACTCAAGAACTCAAGTACAGGGCTAATGGTAAGATTCTTAGCAGTGTAGATGAGCAGAGAGATCTTGGTGCCCATGTACACAGATCCTTGAAAGTTGCCACCCTGGTTGACAGGGCTGTTTAGAAGGCATACAATGTTTTAGCTTTTATTAATAGAGGGATCGAGTTCCGGAACCAAGAGGTTATGGTGAAGCTGTACAAAACTCTGGTGCGGCCGCACTTGGAGTATTGTGTACAGTTCTGGTCACCGCATTATAAGAAGGATGTGGAAGCTTTGGAAAGGGTGCAGAGGAGATTTACTAGGATGTTGCCTGGTATGGAGCGAAGGTCTTACGAGGAAAGGCTGAGGGACTTGCGGCTGTTTTCATTAGAGAGAAGAAGGTTGAGAGGTGACTTAATTGAAACATATAAAATAATCAGAGGGTTAGATAGGGTGGATAGGGAGAGCCTTTTTCCTAGGATGGTGACGGCGAGCACGAGGGGGCATAGCTTTAAATTGAGGGGTGAAAGATATAGGACACATGTCAGAGGTAGTTTCTTTACTCAGAGAGTAGTAAGGAAATGGAACGCTTTGCCTGCAACGGTAGTAGATTCGACAACTTTAGGTACATTTAAGTCGTCATTGGATAAGCATATGGACGGACATGGAATAGTGTAGATTAGATGGACATGAGATCGGTATGACAGGTCGGCACAACATCGAGGGCCGAAGGGCCTGTACTGTGCTGTAATGTTCTAAGTAATCTATGTAAACTCGTGGAGAGAAAGAATTTTGCCTCAACTCTGTCCTGAAAGGGCAACCCCTGTCAATTTAAGCTCCTAGTTCTGGATCAACCCACAAGAGAAAATGTCATTTCCACATCCAACTGGTTAAGACTGTACAGGATCTTATACATTTCAAACAGGGCCCCTCTTGCCCTTCTAAAATGCAATGAAAACAAGCTACGCATTTCAGGTGTCAGTCTGATAAAACTGCTCTGAACTATCTCCATCACATTTACTTCCTTCCTTTAATAACAAGATCAAAAATACACTGTTTAATTGTGGCACCTAATTGAATTATCCAGAAGCAAGCCTTTGTGAGTTTGAAAATAAAGAAATTTCTCCCACACTTATCAAATTAATTGTAACACTGATGCCATTGATGTATTGGAGAAAGAGTTGTGGGTCAGACCCGGGATAGGTCTGGAACAGGGAACGTTCCATGTATCTCATAAAGAGACAGTCTCCCAGACACCTCCTCCTATCTCCCCCGGAACAAACAGACAGGCATAACTGGGGGCCATGCAGGAGAAGTTAAAGGAGGAGTTGTTCAAAGTGATGGCGAGCCCAGCCAGGTGGAGGAGGCTGGTGGTGGATGGGGTCGGTTCAGACCTTTGCTCCAAGAAGAAGCAGAGAGCTCTGAGCCTGTCCTGACGTGGGGTGGATGTGTAAAGGGATTGCATATCCACGGTAAAGAGGAGGAGGCTGGAGCCAGCGAACTGGAAATTCTGAAACTAATGTAAGGTGTCAGAGGAACCATGGATGTAAATGAGAAGGAACTGGACAAGTGGAGAGAAAAATCAAGTTGAGGTAGGAAAATATAATTTCTGTGGTCAGAAACAAGAAGAAACAATGAGACTACCTGGGCAGGCCTGTGTGAGGTTTTTGGGGAAAAGGCAAGGGGCTGTACAGGGCTGGGCACAATGAGCTGGGAGGCTGTCAGCTGAGATAAAGGTTGGTGACCATTGTAGACAGAACAGCCTAATGCTGGGATCATGGTCAAGGAAGTGTCCAAGAGCTGGCACTGTAGAGATCAGTGTGCCAAACTACAACAGCAGCATCCGTGTCAGCAGGCTTGATGACAAATGCAGGGATGGAGCTGAGAACACGGAGTACAGTCAGTTCACAAGGAGGTAGGTTCCAGTGGGTAACAAGGCTGAGAAATTAAGGTGACCGATGGCATACCAGCAGTTCTCAATGAGCCAGAGGGAGGATTCCAGGTGGGGGGAAGGTGTTGATGGGCGAAGAGATCTGTGGCTCAGGAGAGAAATCCAAAGAAATGGACACAGAGACAATGGAAGAAAAGTTCAACGTCATTTTGTGCCCAAAATTCATTGGGATAGAGGTGCAGAGGGTTAAAACTCAGACATTTGTGGAAAACAGAACATTCAGCATCAGACAGCAGAAGGTCAGAAGGGATAGTAAATACCCTACAAGTAGTGGGATCAGGAGAATGGATGGAGTCAGAGGGAACTGGGTAGGGGAGGAAGGTGCCAGAGTGGTATAGGTCTCTCAGAGTTGTTCCAGATTGCATTCCTCGAAGCTTGAAAGGAAGGGAATAAGTTTCTTGTTAGAATGTTGAATGAGCCAGAGAATGAAGTGAAACCAGGATCAGGACTGCTCCGAGCCGGCATGAGGTGGCGCTGATGTAGAAAGAGGTACAGAATGAGCATGGCACTGAGTGTGGATCTCAGGATGCAGTGAGAATAGCTCTCTGAGGAGCTCTGTAGTGTTTGAGTTTATTCCAACATCCTGTGTTGCAGGTTAACAATTCTGAGGTTCACCCCATCTGGTCTGAGAGAAACTATCATCTGAAAAGTGTCCAATCACTCCTGCCTGCCGGTCATTGAGTTCTTATCTCCCCTTTTGGTCAGAATGCACCCTACAGACAGACAGGAGATTCCATTAGAGTTAATAGGAACTGCAGATGCTGGAGAATCCGAGATAACAAGGTGTGAAGCTGGATGAACACAGCAGGCCAAGTAGCACCGTAGGAGCAGGAAGGCTGTTGTTTCGGGCCTAGACCTTTCTGAAGAAGGGTCTAGACCCGAAACATCAGCCTTCCTGCTTCTATGATGCTGCTTGGCCTGCTGTGTTCATCCAGCTCTACACCTTGTTATCCAGGAGATTCCATTGTCATTTTGTGTTGACCCAGCCTTAAACAGAGAGGTGTGAGAATGTGTGTTCATATTTGATTAGGGTTTGCTTTCACATGTGGTACTGTCTGAAGCTCAAATGTCAAAGGTCACACACATTGCAGCAGCCAGGCACAGTACAGGCCCTTCAGCCCTCGACGATTTAAAGGGTGTTTGTATCTAGTTTTTAAAACTATTGAATTAATGTTCTTACTGTGATGTTTCTGTATTGGCTGAGACAGAAGGGAAAGTACAGTTTGATCCATTTATTGGAGCTTTTTGAGGATGTAAGCAGGAGGATGGCCAAAAGGAACAAGCAGACATAACACACTTATTTCCAAAAAGACATTCAATAATGTGCCAGTGAGACGGTTATAAGGCAAGATGACTGCTTGGGGAGTTGGAGGTGGCACATTAGCATGGATAGAGGATCTGTTAGCAGACAGGAACCAGGCAGGAGGGATAAATGGGACAGTGTCAGGTTGTTAGACTGTGACTAGTGGAGTGTTGCAAAGATCCATGCCGGGTCTCAGTATTTATGATTCATGGCAGTGACTTGGACAAAAAAGAGTTAACTATTCACCTTTACAGACGATACAAAGAAGGGTGGATATATAAATTGTGAGAAAGACACATAGCCTGGAAAAATATAAAGTTTGTCTGAGTGGACAAGAAGACGTGAGGAAGTGCAAAGTTAGCCAGTTTTCTTGCAAGAATAGAAAAGCTGAATATTTTAAAATGTATGAAACTTTTAAATGTTAGTTTTCTGAGAGACCTGGGTGTGCACAGTTGTGTACATATACAGCAAGCAATTAGAAAGGTAAGCAGCATACCCTGTTTTTATCGCAAGGTGATTGGAGTACAAGATTAAAGACTTGTTGTAACTTTATGTGAAGCTGGAGGAACACAACAGGCCAGGCAGCATCAGAGGAACAGGAAAGCTGACATATTGGGTCGAGAGCCTTCTTCAGAATTTCAGAAGTTCAGTCTTGACCCAAAATGTTAGCTTTCCTGCTCCTCTGAATCAGAAACTGGCTTGCTTTGGATCAGAAACTGGTTTGTTAGATCAGAAACTGGCTTGCTGAAAGAAGACAGAGGGTGGTAGTTGATGGGAAATGTTCATCCTGGAGACCAGTTACTAGTGGTGTACCGCAAGGGTCGGTGTTGGGTCCACTGCTGTTTGTCATTTTTATAAATGACCTGGATGAGGGCGTAGAAGGATGGGTTAGTAAATTTGCAGACGACACTAAGGTTGGTGGAGTTGTGGAGAGTGAAGAAGGATGTTGTAGGTTGCAGAGAGACATAGATAAGCTACAGAGCTGGGCTAAGAGGTGGTAAATGGAGTTTAATGCAGACAAGTGTGAGATGATGCACCTTGGTAGGAGTAACCAGAAGGCAAAGTACTGGGCTAATGGTAAGATTCTTGGTAGTGTAGATGAGCAGAGAGATCTCGGTGTCCATGTACACAGATCCTTGAAATTTGCCACCCAGGTTGACAGGGTTGTTAAGAAGGCATACAGTGTTTTAGCTTTTATTAATAGAGGGATCGAGTTCCGGAACCAAGAGGTTATGCTGCAGCTGTACAAAACTCTGGTGCAGCCGCATTTGGAGTATTGTGTACAGTTCTGGTCACCGCATTATAAGAAGGATGTGGAAGCTTTGGAAAGGGTGCAGAGGAGATTTACTAGGATGTTGCCTGGTATGGAGGGAAGGTCTTACAAGGAAAGGCTGAGGGACTTGAGGCTGTTTTCATTAGAGAGAAGAAGGTTGAGAGGTGACTTAATTGAGACATATAAAATAATCAGAGGGTTAGATAGGGTGGATAGGGAGAGCCTTTTTCCTAGGATGGTGACGGCGAGCACGAGGGGGCATAGCTTTAAATTGAGGGGTGAAAGATATAGGACAGATGTCAGGGGTAGTTTTTTTACTCAGAGTAGTAAGGGAATGGAACGCTTTGCCTGCAACGGTAGTAGATTCGCCAACTTTAAGTGCATTTAAGTCGTCCTTGGACAAACACATGGATGTACATGGAATAGTGTAGGTTAGATGGGCTTCAGATTGTAATGCAGGTCGGCACAATATCGAAGGCTGAAGGGCCTGTTCTGTGCTGTAATGTTCTATGTTCTGTGTTCTGATGCTGCCTGGCCTGCTGTGTTCCTCCTGCTCCACACTATAGTATCTCAGATTCCAGCATCGGCAGTTCTTACTATCTCCATCGTTGTACTTTGTCGGGCTAGCAAAGACCCGACATATAGCTGTAT
Organism: Stegostoma tigrinum; assembly: GCF_030684315.1. Lineage (NCBI taxonomy): Eukaryota > Metazoa > Chordata > Chondrichthyes > Orectolobiformes > Stegostomatidae > Stegostoma > Stegostoma tigrinum. Next base: position 9,450,620 of record NC_081381.1, on the reverse strand, counting down.
TTAGGCCCCATTTAGAATATTGTGTCCAGTTTTGGGCCCCACACCTCAGGAAGGACATACTGGCCCTGGAGCATGTCCAGCGGAGATTCACACGGATGATCTCTGGAATCGTAGGTTTAGCATACGATGAACGGCCGAGGATCCTGGGATTGTAGTCATTAGAGTTTAGAAGGTTGAGGGGAGATCTAATAGAAACTTACAAGATAATGTATGGCTTAGAAAGGGTGGACGCTGGGAAGTTGTTTCCGTTAGGCGGGGAGATCGGACCCGTGGGCAAAGCCTTAGATTTGGAGGGGGTATATTTAAACGGAAATGAGAAGACATTTCTTCAGCCAGAGAGTGGTGGGCCTGTGGAATTCATTGCCACAGAGCACAGTGGAGGCCGGGACATTAAATGTCTTCAAAGCAGAGATTGATGAATTCTTGATCTCGCACGGAATTAAGGGCTACGGGGAGAGTGCAGGAAAGTGGAGTTGAAATGCCCATCAGCCATGATTTAAATGGTGGAGTGGACTCGATGGGCTTAATGGCCTTACTTCCACTCCTAGGTCTTATGGTCTTATACACTGCACGGACTGGTCTACATATTTAAGGAAGCAAATAATTGGACCAGGTGTAGTGAAGTGAAGGCTGACTGGATTGGTCCCTGGGTTGAGAGCTGACCTCTATTGGGAGGCTAACTGAATTAATAGAATGAGAGATCTCGTGGGAACTTCAGGATCCTGTAGGGTTTTCACAGCATCGATACCGAGAGGCTGCATCCCTCCCAGTGGGGAATCCAGAAACAGAATCACAGAATCAGGATAAGTGGTCAATCGTTTTGGAATGAGATGAAAAGAAAGATCGTGAATCTTTATCAATCTGTACTGCAGAGGGTTGTGGAAGCTCCATTGTTGATTTTATTTTTCAAGAGAAGAATAGAGAGGTTCTAATCTCTCAGGGAATTAAGGGATACAGAGAATAGACAGAATATAGAGTTAAAGCCAAAGATGAGCCATGATTGTATGGAACATGGTACAGCAGGATCAATGGGCAAATGGTCCACCATGCTCCTGACTCTTGTGTTTTCACAGGCTGTGTAAATCGGCCTTTAGTGACGTTAATCAAGCAGAGCATGTACTTAAGGTATTAGTTAGTTGCAGAATTCTTTTGAGGAGGAACAAGGCTCATTTAAAGGATTTTACTTTGACATTTGACAAAATCCCACATGGTTCGGACTGGCCATGAAAATAAACTCCCATGAGATCCAAGAGAAAATTAGGCCCAAAGTTTACTCACTGGCAGGACACTAATGGTAATGATTAAAGTGTGTTTTAGTGACTGGAAACTGTTACCAATTGGTCTGTTTGGAGCACAGTACTGGGACCATTGCTTTTCATTGTATGGATCAATGATTTAGACTTTTAAATGTTTGGAGGTTGTAGATGAGACAAAAATTGGCTGTGTGGTTCACGGTGAGGAAAAAAGATTGATTACTTGATGAAGGTGTCAAAGGATTGATAAAGTGGACAGAAAAATGGCAAATGGAATTAATTCCTGAAGACATGTGCGATGATGCATTTGGAAGGTCAAACAAGGCCAAGTTTGGCTCCTGGGGACAGGTGTGGAAGACAGAAGGTCTATGGACTACATGTCCACAGATCCTTAAAGGTAGCAAGAGATCAGTTTTCACCCAGAGGATGAAGTTGATCTGAAAATCAAAGCCTGAAAGAATGCTTCATGCAGAACCTCTGCAGAGGGATAAGCCAAGACCTACCAGCACAAGTTAGATTGTGGCTTATGTACTAGCATAGACATGATGTGCTGAATGGTCTCTTGTGCTGTTACGTTTCTATTTTCATGCTCTGCGCTTGTGGTTTCAGCTAAATTATGGTGGTTTATCAACTTTATAGATTTTCATTGAGCAAATGAAACATTAAAAATGTGCTGAAGTGGTTAGTGATTCATTGAATCTGTCGGCGATCTAAAGTTCAAACATAAATAGTATTAAATGGTTTAAAATCCTTATTGTCTGCTTTCAGTTCCATCATCTTGTTTACATACTTGCAATTGCCCTCATTGGACTGTGTACTGTCAGCCTCTCATTGCACTTTATCTGGTAATTCCAGCTGAACAGACCACAACATATTTGGCAAAGCGACTGGTGGTTTAGAAAAGAAAGTGCTAATGTTTATGATAAGGAGCTGGGACTATGGAATAAACACAGAAATTTTGGAGAAACTTAGCAGGTCTGGCAGTATCTGCAAATGGAGAAATAAAGTTAATGTTTCAGGTCCATATCGGACTCGAAACATTAACTCTGTTTTCTCTCTCCGTAGATGCTGCCAGATCTGTTGAGTTTCTCCAGCATTCAGAGGTAGTAGGAACTGCAGATACTGGAGAATCTGAGATAACAAAGTGTGAGGCTGGATGGACACAGCAGGCCAAGCAGCATCGGAGGAGCAGGAAGGCTGATGCTTTGTGTCTAGACCCGATGCTGCTGGGCCTGCTGCGTTGATCCAGCTCTTAACCTTGTTATCTCCGATTCTCCAGCACTCTGTGTTTGTTTTGGATTTCCAGCATCAGCATGATTTTGTTTTTATTGGAACTGTGGAATGTTGGGTCTTTATTGGGATTTTGTTGGTCATGTTGATGGCTGGAATGTTGAATTCCTCTGTACTAGCCCACTTCTCGATCTTGATGGTTACTGAGAGATTGACAGCAGAAAAGTTTATGGTCTGAATTCCGAATGATCAAATAATAATCAAATAATCAAATTTTCCTCCTTTTCCACCAATCCTGAGAGCTCTTGTGCAGTGGTAGTGCCCCTACCTCTGATCCAGAAGGCCTGGTTTGTGGAGTCCCACCTGCTCCTGACGTGTGTGATAACATCCCTGAGCTGGTTGAAATGAAAATATGTTGCAACAATCCTGTGGGATTTGCGGATGCTGAGTGATGATCTAATAACCTGCCAACCTTCACCCTGTTAGGGCTAGGAATGGCCTCAAATTTAGGTCAGATTCTGTAATGCCCCCTTAATCTCGATTACAAAGTAGCATCATTGAGAAAAGAGCCACATTGCTAACCACATGAAGCACTGGCCTGTCTTGGGTTTAAGATCAATTAGAGGCAGTGGACCCTGACAATCTGTTGTGGAAAGGTTTTTATCAGCAGAGATCTGCAGTTATCATTACGTGTCATTTATATTCGTTGCTGTAGTAACCTTACAATATTTATTGGTTTTCTACAGTTTTACAGGTTAGTTTGCTGTCAGCTTAGGATTTAAACATCTGATTTTATTACCCTTTGCTATAGTAACTAATCAGTGCACCATATGTAATACCACAAGCAAATATTGTAAAACTAAGTTTTCATTTGTCCTTTGATGGCAAATGCCAGGGCTCAGTGCTTCACAGGACTGAAGCATTTTCTAAAACAACATGTGCTGCCAGCTCCTACCCCAGCTTTATGCAATCGCACAGTGTTAAGTGGGCAATGCCACCAACTGAGTGTTGATTCCAAAACAGCAGTTTTGATACCCAATGGTTAATTGACTGATGAACTATTCCCCTGGGAGAAATGATCACATCCATAAAACCAACCCAAGTGGCACAGTGAGATGGACATTTACCTTTCACCACTGTGCCTTGGGTTCAGATCCAGCAAATGCTAATGGGATTGAACTGCTCATAGATGTTTACAGCTCAAAAAGAGGCCATTGAGCCCATTGTGTCCATGCTATATAAGCTCATTTAACAGCTGTTGACCCATAGGCCTGGAGATTATGGCAATGCACGTGAATATCTAAATATTGCTCAAATGTTACACGTGTCTCTGACTCAACCACCGTCTTGGGCAGTGAGATCCAGACTCCCACCATCTTCTAGGTGGAAGAAATTCCCCGCAAATCTCCTCTTAACCTTCCACGTGTTAATCAAAATCTATGCTCCCAGTTATTGACACCTCTCTTAAGGCAAATAGGGCCTCCCTATCCAACATATCTTTGCTTCTCTCAATGTTAGTCACGCCTATTAAAGCAACTTTTGTTGCTCCAAGGAAAACAACTCCAGCCTCTCCAATCTTTCCTTGGAGCTCAGCCCCTGTGTTCCAGGCAGAATCCTGGCGAATCTGTCTGCACCCTCTCTAGTGCGATCATATCCTTCATCTAACATGGTGATGAGAACAGCTCACAGTACTTCACTTGTGTACCAACCAATGTTTTATACATTCCCATTATAACCTTCTTGCTCTTGTGTGTTCTGTGCTTCAGCTAATAAGGTCAGTTTATCCCATATTCCTCCCTAACCTGGTGTGGTTGGTTGGCTCGCCGAGCTGATTCGTTATTTCACAGACATTTCATTACCCTGCTGGGTAACATCATCAGTGCAGCCTCCGATGAAGCGCCGCTAAGTTTTCCCACCTGTTATTTAAATTCTGGTGTCCGTTGAGCTGGATGACCTCATTTCCGGTTTCCCTTTGCAGCAGAGAGTATATGGGGTCTAGCTCGATGTGTTTGTTGATGACTTTCTTCATGGAGTACCAGGCTTCTAGGAACTCCCGGACCTGTCTCTGCTTTGCCCATCGTGCAAATATGTTAGAGGAATTATGTGCCAAAAACTTTATTCCTTGAAGCTACCAACTCAGACTGGACAACGGACCTAGAACAAGCCATCATCAGGGACAATCAATGGGTAGCTCAACGGACTCCAGAGTTCAAATAATAGGCAGGAAAACACAACAGCGCTTCATCGGAGGCTGCACTGATGGTGTTACCCAGCCGGGTAATGAAACGTCTGCGAAACAACAAACCAGCTCGGCAAGCCGACCAACCTCAGCATCCACAACTCGAGCTCCAAATATACTCCAAAATCCTTCTTAACCTCCCTAATCTGTCTGCCTTGCTCCCTTTAGGGATGTGTGGAAACACATGCCAATATCTGATCTTCAGTACATTCTTAACCAATATATGAATTGGATAAGAGTAAACGATAGTGACTTTTAAAAGACATCTTGACAAATACATGAATAGGATGGGAATAGAGGGATACGGTCCCCGGAAGGGTAGGGGATTATAGTTGTGACAAGCAGCAGGTCAGTGCAGGCTTGGAGGGCCAAAGGGCCTGTTCCTCTCCTGTAATTTTCTTTGTTCTTTGTTTCATCTAGCGCCCAGACTCACTCACGTGTTTTACCTTGAAATTCCACCTCTGATTCTCTCCCTTAACCACGTGTCAGGATTTCATTCCCTGCACCAATCTGCTTTAAATAAGTGGAGGTGATAGCATAGTGCTATTGTAACTGGGCTAGAATTCCAGATAGACAGGTCATGTTTCCAGTTCGAATCTTACCACACCAAATGGTGGGAAGTGAATTCAGTGAAAAAAAAATCTGTATTTAAATGTTTCAATGATGAGCATGAAGTGGTTGTTGACTTATGCCTTTTACCATATGTGGCCTACATATGACTTCAGACCCAGGGCTGATGCTTCATTGCCTTCTGAAAGGGCTGAACAAGCCACTCAGTTGAATCAGTCACTCTGAAGGAAAATAGAAATGAAACTAATCAGACCACCTGGCATTGACCAAAGCACCAGAAATGATGGCAGCAAAAACAGCCCTGTCCTCTTCAAACTAACATCTGGGGGCTAGTGCTAGAATTGGGGAGAGCCGTCTCACTAACAAGTCAAGCAACAGCCTATTGTAGTCATTCTCACAGAATCATACCTTACAGACAATATCCTAGACACCACCATCGCCATCCCTGGATGTGACCTGTCCCAGTGGTGGCACAATGGGATACAGTCAGGAGGGAGTGCCCTCCGAGTCACTGAGTCCACACCACACAAAGTCTCAAGTCATTAGGTCACACCTGGGCAAGGAAACCTCCTGCTGATAACTGCATTCTGTTCTCTCTCGGCTGATGAATCATTGCTCCTCCATTTTGAGCAACGCTTGGAAGAAGCACTGAGAGTGGCAGGAGTGCAGAATGTACTTTGGGTGGGGGATTTCAATGTTCACCACCAAGAGTTACTCACTACCAACACTACTGATTGAGCTGCTTGGGTACTAACAGACACAGCTTGGTCTGCAGCAGGTGGTGACAGAACCAACAAGAGGGACAAACATAATTGACCTCCTCTGTATCAAACTGCCAGCTTCAGATGCTATATCAGTAAGAGTGACCATTGCACAGTCCTTGTGAAGATGAAATCCCACCTTCACATTGAGAATAACCTCCATCGTGTTGTGTAGTACTATCACTGTGCTAAATGGGACAGACTTTGAACAGATCTAGCAACGCAAAACTACATATCCAATGAGATGCTATGGGCCATCAACAGCAGCAGAATTGTACTCCAGCACAATCTGTAACCACATGACCCAGCATATCCCCAACTCAACCATTACCACCAAGCCAGGGGATCTACCCTGGTTCAATGAAGAGTGCAAGAGGGCATGATAGGAGCAGCAACAGGCATCCCTGAAGCTGAGGTATCAGTTCAGGCCTGGACCTGAAAGAGGTGCCAACCTGGTGAAGCCTCCAAACAGGACTAGTTGCATTCCAAACAGCGAAAGCAGCAAGTGATAGACGGAATTAAGCATTTGCGCAACCACAGACCATATTCAAGCTCTGCTGTCCTGTCTCATCAAATCCTGGCCTCAGCCAGTTTTTCTGATAAAGACAGGATCCAATTGGTGCAGCAATGTCAGAGTTAGTGTATTGCCTGGCTACAGAAAGACAGCTCACTGCCCACAAAACTACCGTCCTACAGCAAAAAGTACATTCAAGAGAGGATGGACTGAGAGCTAATGGAATAGAGCATCATCATCCAACATAAATTTACTAAAATTCCTCAGCTGCTGCTCAACATCCTTCAATATGAAGGTTAATCCTGCATTTGCCAGACAGTTACACAATTCACAGAAATGGCAACAACATTCTTCAGCATTCCCACCTTGTTTGTGTGGATTTCCATTGGGATTGCAGAATAATTCCAATTGATCCTTCAAGCCTGAAAAGAAAGAATCTTATTTTTTCTCCCTTTGCCCTGAACTCCATCACTGAATGAATGTGACCAGTCCTACTTCAGTCTGTTGGAAAATGAAGATCCATATGGGATTGTTGATGGCAACTAACATGTGGTGAGATGTAAACCAGGCTGAGGACATGTTTTTTCAAAAAAATGAAACTATGTGTATTGTAAATCTGAATGAAGACTGAAAATGCTGGTTATACTCAGCAGGTCACGCAGTACCTGCAGAGAGAAATGGCATTAATGTTTAAAGTCAATGATTTTTCATCAGAACACCCATTCTTTTCAGTTTAGCATCACCAGCCATTCCTGTATTGAGCCTCATGTTTCCTCTGATCTACAGTGTTTCTTTAAATTGTGTACAAAACAAGTAGAGAGTTCTTCCCATGAAATAACAGCATTGTAGAATGTCTTAGGCTGCACTATGTCTTCTCATCTTTTGTAACTATGAATTTGACTATAAGATAAAGGAGCAAATGAAGGCCATGCACCCCATCAAATCTGCCCTGCCATTCGTTGAGATCAATTCTGCTCTGATAATCTTCAACTCCTTTTCCTGCCCTATCCTCATAATTCTTGATTCCCTCATTGATTAAAAACCTGTTTATCTCAGCCTTGAATGTGCTTACTGACCCAGCCTTGATGGCCCTCTGTGGCAAAGGATTCCATGGATTGACGACCCTCCGAGAGAAAAATAGTGCACTATCATTATCCCAGTTTGAGATTAAGGTACCCGACGATGTAGTTAAAGCAGATCAATAATTATGACATACTGTGTGTTCACACTCAGTTATAATCTGTGCTGTCGGTAATCCATCAAAACAGGAGCAGGTTGCATCAGTGCAATCCTTTAGCAGAATTCAAAGCGAGCGTTAATTTTTTGTTTGTTGAAATGGTGCTATAAAATTAATCCAATCCGGACGCTCTCCTCATTGCTGATTGGCTCACCGCTGCTACTAGCCCCTTAGAGACAGATAACTTTTAAAAAGAAGTTTGAATTTCCAGTGACTAACTCAAAGAATTTCAGGACAAAATTTCATATTTTAATGTTTTAACTGTAAGAAACGAGCTAAAAGTCCACTTAGGCTGGGCTTGATTGGCTGCCTACTAAGTAAACTTCATAAAAAGAGATCCATTTTTAATTTGATAATACAACTGAAATCCTCATTCCACATTTATACATGATGCCATTCTCTCTGTCAAATTGTGGCCTTTACAGGAACCAATCCAAAGTTATTCCCAGCTTCCGAGATAATGGGAACTGCAGATGCTGGAGAATTCCAAGATAATAAAATGTGATAAAATGTAATAAAACCACGCATGGGCCCCAGCTATGCCTGCCTCTTTGTAGGTTACGTGGAACAGTCCCTCTTCCGCACCTACACAGGCCCCAAACCCCACCTCTTCCTCCGGTACATTGATGACTGTATCGGCGCCGCCTCTTGCTCCCCAGAGGAGCTCGACCAGTTCATCCACTTCACCAACACCTTCCACCCCAACCTTCAGTTCACTTGGGCCATCTCCAGCACATCCCTCACCTTCCTGGACCTCTCAGTCTCCATCTCAGGCAACCAGCTTGTAACTGATGTCCATTTCAAGCCCACCGACTCCCACAGCTACCTAGAATACACCTCCTCCCACCCACCCTCCTGCAAAAATTCCATCCCCTATTCCCAATTCCTCCGCCTCCGCTGCATCTGCTCCCACGATAAGACATTCCACTCCCGCACATCCCAGATGTCCAAGTTCTTTAAGGACTGCAACTTTCCCCCCACAGTGATCGAGAACGCCCTTGACCGCGTCTCCTGTATTTCCCGCAACACATCCCTCACACCCCGCCCCCGCCACAACCGCGCAAAGAGGATCCCCCTCGTTCTCACACACCACCCTACCAACCTCCGGATACAACGCATTATCCTCCGACACTTCCGCCATTTACAATCCGACCCCACCACCCAAGACATTTTTCCATCCCCTCCCCTGTCAGCTTTCCGGAGAGACCACTCTCTCCGTGACTCCCTTGTTCGCTCCACACTGCCCTCCAACCCCACCACACCCGGCACCTTCCCCTGCAACCGCAGGAAATGCTACACCTGTCCCCACACTTCCTCCCTCACCCCCATCCCAGGCCCCAAGATGACATTCCACATTAAGCAGAGGTTCACCTGCACATCTGCCAATGTGGTATACTGCATCCACTGTACCCGGTGCGGCTTCCTCTACATTGGGGAAACCAAGCGGAGGCTTGGGGACCGCTTTGCAGAACACCTCCGCTCAGTTCGCAACAAACAACTGCACCTCCCAGTCGCAAACCATTTCCACTCCGCCTCCCATTCTTTAGATGACATGTCCATCATGGGCCTCCTGCACTGCCACAATGATGCCACCCGAAGGTTGCAGGAACGGCAACTCATATTCCGCCTGGGAACCCTGCAGCCATATGGTATCAATGTGGACTTCACCAGTTTCAAAATCTCCCCTTCCCCTACTGCATCCCTAAACCAGCCCAGTTCGTCCCCTCCCCCCACTGCACCACACAACCAGCCCAGCTCTTCCCCCCCGCCACCCACTGCATCCCAAAACCAGTCCAACCTGTCTCTGCCTCCCTAACCGGTTCTTCCTCTCACCCATCCCTTCCTCCCACCCCAAGCCGCACCCCCAGCTACCTACTAACCTCATCCCACCTCCTTGACCTGTCCGTCTTCCCTGGACCGACCTATCCCCTCCCTACCTCCCCACCTACACTCTCTCCACCTATCTTCTTTACTCTCCATCTTCGGTCCGCCTCCCCCTCTCTCCCTATTTATTCCAGTTCCCTCTCCCCATCCCCCTCTCTGATGAAGGGTCTAGGCCCGAAACGTCAGCTTTTGTGCTCCTGAGATGCTGCTTGGCCTGCTGTGTTCATCCAGCCTCACATTTTATTATCTTATTCCCAGCTTCCAATGGGTTTGCTTCACGCTTTATCTCTGAGTCAATCACCAACATTCCATCAAATGTATTCTGCTCATTCTTCTGAAAATCATCCAACCCACTTCTGCCAGCCACACCTGGGCAAATCCTCTGGTCTCTATAAATCTTAGCTTGTCCCATCTCCTTTACCATGGATAACAGCATGGAGCTGGCACAGCAGGCCAGGGAGCATCAGAGGATGTTGACGTTTCAGAGAGGGACCTGTTCCTCTGATGCTGCCTGGCCTGCTGTGTTCCTCCAGCTCCACCACACTGTGTTATCTCTGACTCCAGCATCAGCAGTTCTTACTACCCTTTACCAGGGAACAAAGCTTATGCCTGTTGACTAACCAAAATCACCCGTGTTGTTCCCAGGAGCTGCCAGTTCCCTGACTCTGCCTCCTCTGTCTCCAGGTGTGAAAGCTGCTACTTGTTTCTCAGTAGGAGTTGTCTGGGTTCCTGGTTCCACCTTCAGCTCATAGTCAGAAAAATGAATAGATCAGATCTGGTCTCTGTTAATCCATTTCAGCTTGAACTAAATAAGACAGTTTAAAACATTATCATCTTATTTTAAAAAACGTTTGCACTGATAAAATGGGCGTCAGGTTTCTGCAGGTAGCTCCCATCACAAATCATGCATGTGAAGCTGTGCTACACAAGCCCAAAGCCAATCATAAGCAGAGGGGGAGGCTCTTCAACTCTTCCAGCTTGTGCCATCATTCAGTTAGAAATTAACTGGTCTGTAGTATAACAACCCCACCAGCAGCTGCAGAGCTCTGAATACGAGTGCCACAGAATCAATCTTCATTCTGCAATGTTTCATTTGGACCAGTATGAGCACCTCTGGGGCCAGTCACAACTTCCCACTGCTATTTATGTGAAGTCCTTGTTCCTTCTCTCAAGCCGTTGACAAAATCATGATCTGTAAAATCCACCTTTGCAATTTTCTTGGATGTGTGCTAGCAACACATCACACTTTGTTTGAAAATGTGAAATGAGCAGATATTTAAGTTGGACTAGACTGCTCAAGTATAATTTGTGCAAATTTCTTTGTATTTGCAATGACCTCACGGAATCAGAGACATTTGTATTCTAGACAAAGCTCCCTGTTCATACGACAATCATTTTCAATTTCTCTCGTGAAATTGAATGAGAAGAGTTTGCTCATAGTTTATGTTTGATTCTGTAGAATGTAAAATAGCATTCAAGATGGTGAATGTTGTTAAATTACATGATGCTTCAGTACACTCCCATACTCCAATCTCTTTACAAACTGAAATCCTCAATGAAAAATAACAATTCTGGTCTCGAGGCAAAAAAAACCAACCAATGAAAATCTGAATTAAATTAATCTGCCCAATGTCACCCCCGCAAAGGTACCTTAATTGTTTTTCACATGACGACTTACTGTGCGATATGATGGGTTAGTGTTCTGATATTATGCTGCAGATACAGCAGGAGGCTTGGTGCATTCCCTCATGGTTATTGATCTGAGCTTTCAGTTCTGCTGCAAACTGCTTGTGTATATTGCGATTGAAAAAGTCACCAATGGGAAGAGACTACCACCGAGCCAGTGATGGAACAATTACCAGTGAGATCTGTCAGTTCTATTGTGTGCACTTGTATGATTTGCCAGTCTGCAGTATCTCTGGGATGGGAACCCCAGTGGGACCTGTCAGAACACGTTGGTTCCTAATCTCAGCAAGACAATGAGAAAATTAGTCCAATTCAACTGTTGCAAAATTAGCAATAGTAAACAATTTTTAAAAATCAGGTCATTTTTCTTAGTCTCCTGAATGGGAATCAAAGTGAAACTGGTTCACTGTCACATGTTTCATACTATTCCACAAACAGGTCACCAGCATTTCCAATGTAGGCTAAAATACATGACCTTTGAGCAAAGTCTGTCTTTGTCACTGTAACAGAAGATGGACAGGTATAGCGCAAAGCCATGTCCTCTGATTTAATCTGCCACTGTGTGTGTGTGTGTGTGTGTGTGTGTGTGTGTGTGTGTGTGTGTGTGTGTGTGTGTGTGTGTGTGTGTGTGTTTTATATATATACACAAACAAACTACAATTCATCTTGCAGTGATTAGTGGAGAAACCACATTTTTGGCAAAGTCATGTTTCTGTGGCTTTGTTAGCAGGACATTTATGTTGAGAAACTCCAGTTTTCTCACATTTGTGTGTTTGAAAAGTAATTTCAACTCAGATTTGCAGAGTTTCTCTGACATCTTTGAATTGTGCCATCATGAAATACCATCTGAAATTGGCTCTATAAATGTTACATTTCCCTTGACAGTGTGGTTACAACTGACCAGGCTTAATACAGGGAAGACAAACAGGAGGCTGGAAGAACATAACAGGCCAGGCAGCATCTGGAGGAAAGGAGGAGTCAATGTTTTGGTTATTGCTCTTCTTTGGCACTGGATTCCTGAAGAAGAGTAATACCCAAAACGTTGACTGCTCCTGTCCTCCAGATGCTGAATAGTTTACTCTGTTTTTCCAGAATCCTGTTTGTCTACCTTGGTTCCAGCATCTGCAGCTTTTTTTTTGTCAAAATTAGGGAAGTATACTAATCACAAGCTCCTGTGGTGTTAATGATCTGGTGGAATTCTGCACTTAACATCATTTTCCTTTTCAGTCAAACTGAAGAAGCCATAAGTGTCAAAACAAGCAGTTGGTTATTGCAGAGTTTTTTGTAATGTTTAGGAGATTTTGAAATTATAAATATGCCATGGATACATTTCCAAAACTTATGTTTTATGTTTGCAAGTGTGAAGTAGTGTTGGTGAGCTGACCTGCTCCACTGAAGATAATAATCAATCTCCGGTTCTAGTTGAGTTTCATTTCTGGCACAGCAAGTGGCCACTGATTGCCAGCAGAATCTTTAACTGGAGTCTAAATCTCAAAGTCTGATTCTAACCCTGTTTGATACTTCAGGATTGATGGATATCTATGAGATGCAGCTCCCTGACTAATTCTGTTTGCCCAGGCTGAGTGGTGAGATGAGCTAGCAGCTCAGGGATTAAAGCTCTGTGTTTGTGTTCACTGGGGATGTGGTGGGCCAGGAGGAAGTGAACATGATGTTCCAGTATTGCAGATTGACTGACTGTTTTTGAAGATTAATTTGTATTTTTCCTATTTCTTTGATGATAGTGAGCTGCTTTCAGGGCATTCACTCTGGGCCTGAATTCAGCATTGTTACCACACTTTGAAAGACGTTCACCATTGTAAATATTAAACATTGTTCAGAATCAAAGCACATGGTGATTTAGGAAATAACACAAACTCTCATTAAGCACACTGGCAAGTGACAGAAGTTATCTTATTCACTCTTGAACCTCTAGTGAGATATAAGACCGTAGGGAACAGGAGTAGAATTAGGCCATTTGGCCCATTGAGTCTGCTCTGCCATTCGATCATCTAAACCCCTTCTCCTGCCTTCTGTCCATAACACTTGATCCCTCATCAATCAGGAACCTATTTATCTCTGTTTTAAATACACACAATGACTTGGTCTCCACAGCCCTCTGCAGCAATGCGTTCCACAGATTCACCATCTTCTGTTTGAAGAAATTTCTCCTCATCTCAGTTCTAAAAGGTTGTCCCTTCCCTCTGAGGCTGTGCCCTCGGGTCCTCATCTCTCCCAGTAATGGAAACATCTTCTCCATGTCCTTTCCAGGCCTCTCAGTATTCTGTAAGTTTCAATGAGTTCCCACCTCATCCTTCAAAACTCTATCAAGTATAGACCCAGAGACCTCAACCCCTCCGCAAATGACAAGCCTGTCATCGCTGGGATCATTCTTTCAAACCCCCTCTGGACTCCATGAGGCTGGCACATCCTTCCTCAGATATTGGGCCCAGAACTGCTCACAATATTCCATATGCACTCTGACCAGATTCTCAGCTGTACACCTCTGCTTTGGTATTGTTGCCATCTTGAAATGAAAGCTAACATTGCATTTGCCTTCCTATCTACCAATAAACCTGTGTGTTAACCTTGAGAATTCTGAACTAGGACTCCCAGGTCAGTTTGCATTTCAGGTTTCTAAAGGCTTTCCCCAGCTACAAAACAATCTATGCCCCTATTCCTCCTACTAAAGTGCATAACTTCCCACCTACCCACACTGTATTCCGTCTGTCACTTCCTTGCTCTCTCTCCCAACCTGTCCAAATCCTTCTGCAGGATCCCTACTTCCTCAACACTACCTATCCTTCCACTTTCTTTGTGTCATCTGCAAACTTAGCAACAATGCCTTCAGTTCCTCCATCCAGATCATTAATGTATAATGTGAATAGTTGTGGTCCCAACACAGACCTGTGCGGAACTCCACTAATCACTGCCATCCTAAAAAAGTCCCCGTTATCCCTACTCTCTGCCTTCTGCCAGTCAGCCAATCCTCTATCTATGCCAGTCCTTACCCCTAATACAGTGGGCTGTCATCTTATTTAGCAGCCTCCTGTGTGGCACCTTGTCAAAGGCCTTCTGGAAATCCAGAGGAGATCATGTCTATTGGCTCTCGTTTGTCTAACTTGCTCATTACCACCTCAAAGAATTCTAACAGATTTGTCAGGCATGACCACCTCTTCACGAAGATGTGCTAACTCAGCCCTCTCGTACCAGGTACTTCCAAGTGCTTTGCAATGTCATTCTTAATAATGGGCTCTAAAATCTTACCTATGACCACGGTCAGGCTAACCGATCTATAATTTCCTGTTTTCTGCCTCCCTCTCTTCTGAAACAGGGCTGTTACATCAGTGATTTTCCAGTCCTCTGGGACATTAATTGACTCCAGTAATGCCTGAAAGATCACCACAATTGCCTCCACAATCTCTTCAGCTATCTCCTTCAGAACCCTGGGGTGTAGTCCATCTGGCCTAGGTGATTTATCCACTTTTCAGATATTTCAGCTTCCCCTGCACCTTCTCCTTAGTGATGATCACTGACACTCACCTCTACCCCATGACTCTCTTGAAGTTCTGGTATACTAATAGTATCTTCCACAATGAAAACAGATGCAGAGTTCCAGTTCAGTCCCTCCACCATTTCTTGTTCCGATCACTGCTTCTCCAGCCTCATTTTCCAGTGGACCACTCTTCCCTCTCTGTTACATTTTATATATCTAAAAAGCACTTGTAATCTTTTCTTATATTACCAGCTGGCTTACTCTCATGTTTCATCTTCTCCCCTTTTATTGTTTTCATTTGCTGGTTTTTGAAGACTTCCTAATCCTCTGACTTCCCACATAGCTTCACCACATTGTATGCTTTGTCTTGTGTTTTTACAATGTCCCTGACTTCTCTTATCAGCCATGGTTGCCTCATCCTCCCCTCACTTTTCCCTTGGGATGAATTTCTGCTGTGCCTCCTGAATTATCCCTGGAAACTCCTGCTGTTGCTGCTCCACCGTCTTCCCCCAGCCCCCAATCAATCAACTCTGGCCGGATCCTCCCTCATGTTTTTGTAGTTACCTTCACTCAATTGTAACACTGTTACAAAATGACTCTGGCTTCTCCCTCTCAAACTGCAGGGTGAATATGATCATGTTATGGTCACTGCCCCCAGGGGTTTCCTTCACCGTTACCTCCCTAATCAAGTCTGCCTCATTCCACCTCACCAAATCAGGATTTGCTGGTTCTCTTGTGGTCGGAAGCACAAGCTGCCCCAAACACCATCACAGAAGCATTCTATGAATTCCTTATTCAACCTGAGTTTCCCAGTTCACCTGCACATTGAAATCCCCCATGATTATTGTAATGGCATCTTTCTTACAGACCTTTTCTACCTCATGATTTACTTAGTAGTGACCCGCAGGATTAACCCCTTGTCAAGTCTAAAATGAGAAAATAAAAGGGCTGCTGTATTGGCTGCAAGTTGTAAACATTGAATTTTGGACGATGTAAGTCCAATGAAAACATTGTTAATTAATATGCAAAGCAACTAGGCAAAAGAATAGATCTTCCATTTATAATTTAGAGATTTCCACAACGGTGTTCCAAAAATCAGACCACCTAATCCACACCAGCTGGTTGGTAATGCCACTGCATTAACCAGAAATTGGGAAGGTGACTGTGTGTCATGGCCAAGGCAAGTGTAAATTGAGAGTTCTCAGTAATAGTTATAAGTGTGCTTACTTTTCAGATCTATCAGTTTGCTCACATTGCAGCAGCTTTGTGATTTGTGCAGAGCATGTAGCTTCCATGCAAAGCAATGTGTGGACGGACTGTCGGGGAGTGGGATGTAGATTGTGTCTGTGATCTGTTTTGTAGTGAGCCCCCAGGCTTGCACTGTGCTTTAGGGTAGCACCAAACGAAGGCCTTGTAATCTGCTGGCAGGAACATCAAGCTGAGTCACTTGAGGTTACTTTCGTGCCTTTTGCAGTCCCCTACACTGTTGACACTAGTGGAGGTCTGGTTGAGAAATTTCTCACCTCTCCTCTTGGTCTTGGGTTGGTGTGAGAGGCTGAGCACTCAACAGGAAGCAGAAGAAAAATAATCTGTTTGAAAAATATTGCATAAACGTACTTCATGGTGTTTCAGGTGAATCACTTCAGTTACCCTGGATCCAAAACCCAGGGTACAAGTTTCAGTTCCAAACATTTGTTCATATCTGGTGAAACAGCTGTAATTTCTTTGGATCTTTTGCATCCCACCCCCGCCCCTTCCATAATTATCACTTCTCGGTGCCATTCTTGTAAGTCATCATAAGTCTTTGTTGTGAAGAAAGCTGTGCATGATTCATTTTGTATTTTCTCCTTTCCCTTTCCGTAGTCGTTGCTTGTGCCTGGAAAAAGCCCAACTAAGCACGGACGTCGAGGCAGTGCTATAGGCATAGGAACAGTAGAAGAGGTTTATGCTTTACACTCACTTTCCTATTTCTTGTTCAATCCTGCTTCTCATGTGTGACGCTCACTGCATGCTCACTGATTCAAATCTGCTGCATGAGTTTACTATTTTAATAGAAGCAAATAGCTTTTAAGTGTTTCGAAACACCATCTCTATATTTAGAGCATCTCTTCCCATTGTCTCATTGCTGACGTTGCAGCCTGTACTCCAAAACCTCCTTAATTTGAAGCGATCTACGAGACTTGGAGATGAACAAAAGAGTTAAGTAAGGACTTCAAAGTCAGCTATCTGACTGTTTGAGGAGATGGTTTCTAAATATAATAGTTGTGACTGCATTGATTTCAATCCATTTGCTGGATGCATGACCAATCTCAATAATAATCAAGTTTAACAAAGTCTCGGGATTTGACTTTTTAGAGGTGTCTTCACTGCATTGTTCAAATAGTGACTGGTTAGTAACAACAGCAGTAAACTGCTATCTGTGAGATTCTGACAGAGCTATCAGAGCCACCCCCTCAATAAGTGAGAGTTTCCTGGGTCACAGGGTACAGTGATGAGGCAGCTCAGAGCACAGGCTGTGAAAGGAGCAGTTTCAGATCCACTCAGATGTCCAGTGTTTCATATCCGAAAGGATCTCGTGATCTGAGCGCAAGATGCAGGAAAATCTCTACAGGTCACCTTGTTTTGCATTGCCCTTTTGCCCCTGTGCACAGTTCTTCACTCGGCAAGAAAAGGTGAGCTGCTTACTTGCCACTTCAGTAATCAGACAGTATGGAGTGTGACAGGATAAAAACCAAGACAACTGTGGATGTTGGAAAACAGAAATTGCTGGAAAAGCTCAGCAGGTCTGGCAGCATCTGCAGAGAGAAATCAGAGTTAACATTTCAGGTCCAGTGACCCTTCCTCAACTGATGGTAGCTAGGAAAGTGTTGATTTTTATGCAGAAGATAGGGTCGGGGGGAGGTGGTCAGGAGTAAACGATAGGTGGGGGTGCAATCCAAAGAGAGAGAGAAACAGTGGGACGGATGAAGTGTGACAGGATAACTGCCCATTGATAGAGACACTGACTTTTCCTGCTCCAAGTGATGGGCTGAATTTTCACCTGCACCTCCAGCTGATGTGCTGTCAAGGCTGACCGCTCAGCATGTGGGCAGGTGGAGGGGTCAGTGTGAGGCTGAGTATAGGGATATAGCAGATCACCACTTCTGCAGACTACATTATTCCATCACAAGGGAAGACTAGTTTAGCAATAGAGGGTTGTCACTAACATCCTGTCACTATATTGCTGCAGCTACAGTCTAAAGTCACTCCTCTGGATAAATTGGGTGATGAACATGATGGTCTCTGATCTGCATATTTGCACATTTGATTTTCAGATTACTGCATGACCTGATTTTTTTTAGTGTTATTTAGCTACTGATTTATTGTTTGTATTTTAATTATAATGAATACAGCACTAAACTGAATAATCATTGATTAATAAATAAATACTAATCCATTATTAATTTGTTAATTTGTGTATAAGTCATTGATTATTAACATTTACTAACATTGAAGCACCTGGTTCATGTTGTATACAAATAACTGGTAGGTACTACTCACTTGTACATAAATTCATCACTTTCAGTTTTTGTGTAGTTTAATATTTTGCTGATATTAAAGAACCAAAGTCTATGGTATCAAACTCAACCAATGGTTAAAAACATCAATATTTAGAAGTAGTGGTTGGATTATACTAATCTTCAGTTTGTGAAGTCTGTCAGGAGTGGGACAGCAGCAAAAGGGGTTTTCTTGAAAAGAAACAAGTCCTGATTTCAGTTCCAATATGATCCAGGCAGGAGGAAGCATGTGATAGCCAAGGCTGGGGAGTTTGAGAGACAAGATGTTTCAAAGAAGGGATGACTCAAGCCATACTGACAGCATTGAACAAGACAGGACAGGAAATAGTGGTCCCAACAGAAAGCCAGCTATCATTGGCTTCCCTTTCAATATTAGGACAACTGACAGCAGTTTCTTTGAACTTAGACTTAAGGGGGGATTAAACCTGAAAATTGGGTCTAAACGTGGGAAGATGGGAAATCGTGAAACTTGAGTACCAATGGTAATGATCGACAGCAAGTGAGAGACTTGGTTAGAGATATAAGTGACAACGACATTTTGATTCCAAAACCTGAAAGAAGTAGTGTCTTTATTTGTTCCTTAAATGGTCTGAAATTGAGGAGGTCTGAATCATTGAGAACCACTGTGTGAGGAGTGAAGGTTGTGTGGTCTGCAGATTTGAATCATCAGTGAAAGAGTGGTTAGCTTATGTGCTTAGTCAAGGAGGTTCCAGACCTTGGAAACAAATGGATTGGGAGAACAGAATGGTAAGAATGCCTGAATTAAAGGAGAAGTAGATGAATGATAAATTACAACAATTAACACCCATGAGCTGTATTGAAAAGCTATTTAAGGAGATTTTTTTCGAACCGCGCATTACCAGATCCCAGGAAAAAGCCTCAAGAATGGTCAAGGTATTGACAAATGAATCACAATCTTTTCAATAGCAAAGTAATAGAGGCACACTAATAAAACAATTATGCTTAAGGTAAGAACTTTAACCGTAGTGGATGTTTTGAAGGTTAACAGAAGCTACTTAACCTTGCAGAGTTAGGATGGTGTGGTGTGATTGCAGGAATACAGAGGGTCTATCGTTTTTGGAATAGAATGAATAACAGCAAATTTTCAGGATGGAGGAAAAGCTTCTTTTTCTTCTAAACTAATTAACTTGATAGTTACCAGAAAGTAAACGTAAGTGAAAGGACCAAGGTCATCTTGTTTCTTTAATACTTGTTGCCCATCGCCTGAGCCAGATTGGAGGGTCAAATCGTCTGGCACCTGTAACCTTTAAACCTGACGGTTACAGCACAATTATTTTTTAATATTGGTCAGGTGAAAAATGGGGAGAGATCCCTACCACAACAAAAGAATGGGGTTGAATTTTATTAATTTGTAAGACTTTGTTTTATTTTGATGTTACATGTGTAATAATTAAGTCTTGATGTAACTGCTAAATGCATTTAGTAACTAATAGTTTCAGAGATGGTGTTACATTGACTTGTATAAAATTTGTTGATGTTCTTCTGATTTTCTCATATCTCGATGGAACTAAATACACAGAAGGCAATGAACCTGACACAGTGCAAAGATAACTAGTGCTCAGCCTTTCCCAATCTTAAATTCAGCCTGGTATATTGTCAAACAGACTGGGCCCTGAAGAACATAGGAATATATTCTTCAGTTCAAAAGAGCAAATACAGTGGGACTCAGCAGTTCTGCAAAGATGGAAACTAAAGCAGCTTTGCTATGGTGCTGACATGCATTGACACTTCTCTAGATAATTTCACAGAGGCTCTAAATCCTTAAAATAAAATTACTGAAAGCCCATGAAATCATAATCAGCAAATTCTGACTGATTCATGTCGTGAGTTATATTAAACAAGGAAAGCATTCTAGACATGAGGCACGAACTCCTATGAAACCTGGTTTTGTCTTTGTTTGGAAAGGAAAGCTGGTTTGATACTTAGATTTCTGTGTGGCCAATTCTGGTCCTCTCAAAGTTAGTTCAAATCGATGAAATAGCAGCCAATTTCATGCCCAACACTTTCTAGCATCTGTAATGCATTTGAAGCTCCGGTGTAGGTCAAATAATTAGGAGTGGAATGGTGGTAGTGGGAGACAGAAAGAACAAGAAAGGGTGCTTGCCTATTGCACAGACCGAAATCCACTTGGGCAGGCAGGGCCCTCTCCATTATACAAGAGCTGACATAGAACTCAGCACCTTTAGGGTGGAACTCCTGTAACAGTTACTGTGCCCCCTGCCTGAGAATGATACTGGGGGCAGAGTCCTGGGAACAGATCTTTGTTTTTTCATTTGGTTACTAAATAGAGTTCAACTTTAGGACAAGGTTGCAGCTGAAATAAGGCCAAGTATATAAAATGAGTTGGAAATGGAGCAATTAAAAAGTGAAATGAATAATTAAGATTTCCAGCAAAACCCCAAAGGGATTCTAAGGATAATAAATCACTTAAGAATTAAATACTTTAAATAAATAGACTTTTTCCAGTTATTTAACCATTATTGGAAATGCCATGGTTAAGCAATGAGCTGAGAAATCCCTCTCCAGCAAGATCAAATAAACACTTTGTGTTTGTATATTTTAATTAAATTAAAGACTCCATTAAATAGCAGGGACAAGAACATCAAACAAATGCATAACTGTTTGTTTACTTATCTGGACTTTAGTAATTCCCTGGTCCCACCTTGTTTGCCCAAAGTAAGCTCACTGTATTGGAAATGCCTCTGCATTGGTGAGAGACCTGTAAAGATTCAGTTTTTACAATGTCACGAAACAGTACACCTGTGCAACCTTTGTGACAGGAAATTCCCTTAAATAAATGTGACTTTATTTTAAAACATTTGTTGACTTTGAAATATGACTGCATGCAAATCAGTGTATGCTGAGATGGTCCCTTATGTAATGTGTATTATATGAGGCCAGTTATGTGTATTTTCTGTTGGGTGTATGACACTAAGTATATTTTCACAGTCATTGATTATTCCTGGAAAAAGCCCAACGAGGAAGAAATCTGGACCTTTCAGCTCCCGCCGCAGCAGCGCCATCGGAATAGAGAACATTCAAGAGGTAGTGGAGAGAAGGTGCGAGTCAGTATTTGCTGGTTTTATTGGGAAAACCATTGTACCGTTGTTTCCATTAAACTACTTCCATAAACATGTAATGGCTTTGGTGAAATGGGACCTGAACCATAATGTCTCTGAGAATGTTGACAGAATCACAGAATAATTGCCGGGTAGAAGAATGCCATTCAGTCCATCATGGCAAATGTGAGCTGGGACAGCAGAGCAGTGTTGTTGGTTATTAATGAGTTAGAAAGTGCACATGTGTGGTGTGAGAGCTTCACTAATTGAATCATCCACTGGCACCAATTGTAAAGGCAGGAGGCACGTCTAGGGTTGTATCAGAGGAATACAGAGTTTTTTCTGGAGACAACCAGAATGTTTGTTTGTGTTCTGTAGCATTAAAGGGCGTTTTTAGTATGTTTTTCACAGATCTATATTGATTCTGATACAGCAAGCAACTCAGATAATCACATTGTTATCATTGCAGTATCAGGACTGAGTGATGGATGGGATGTATTCCAACTGAATGTTTATGATTACATGATGTACTTCTAACAATTGGACATTTTTCCAGGAAGACTGTGCGATTTAATGAGGCTGCTGGATCAAGTCAAGTTCATGTTGAAAGCAGCAGTGTTGAATGAAGAAATATGTTACATCATTAAAGTTTCTGGCTACAGTAAAACCACAGGGTTACCTGTCTGTGACAGAACTCCAGTGAAATTGTTCAGCACCCAGTAGAATCCTGATCATTTCATTATACTCAGAGAGTTTGAAACTCCGAATTGCTCGTTTAGTTTGGTTATTTGAAAAACAGCAGACTGTGAAATGTATCTTCTATTAAGTAATTTCTGATGGCCAAATAAACCTACTGTTTTGTCAAATATTAGGTATTGCCTGCAATGAGCTCATATCATGAACCTTTTCACCCTGGCGAAGGGAGTAATTTCAGAGAAGATCTTTGATCAGTGATGTGGGAAAGGTGAATTTAAAATCGTGTCAGGAACACAGCAAGCTTGTAAAACAATAAAAACAAATTTTAGCATTAGCTCCTCATATACAGAATAGTCATTTCAAGTAGAGTTTGAAAAGATTAATTGAGATTACAATTCTTGGGTCATTTAGGGAATTGCTGGATACTGTGGGATAGGGAGGGAAGTGTACACAATATCCAGATGAAAGGACTGAATGGCTTTCTCCATCTTTGTATGTTCTTAATAATAATAGGAACACCACTTCATATAAAATCTTAGCTAATTTAAAATAATTATTCTGGTTCTAATTTTCTGGATTGGGCCAGTTGTGAATTTCTCCAGTCACTGCCCATACTTGCTTCATTATTTTAAATCCTTTAATTCACTTTTATTGATGTAAAACCATCAGTAATTTTCAAATCGTCACAGTTCAATTGCAGAATCTCTTAAAGAAGGAAGACACAAAAATAATGAAAATCAGAGCTGTTGATGGCACAGACATATTATTTATGCTGCAACTTGCCTCTACTATCGGCTCTGTGAATCTATACCCTACATCAGCCTTCACACAAGAGAACAGAAAGGGTTTAGGAGATTAAACACATAGATTTGGATAACATTTAGAGTGGGGTGATGATCTTGATAGGGAGAATAAAATAAAGCATAAGCTAACTAGTCAAATCCTTAAAAGGTTTACAAAGATGTAATGCTCCTGATACTGAAATCTGTAGAAGTGGAAGGACAGGTTGATTTTTTTTTTAAAAAAGCTAAGTATACAAGATCTTAGATTTTCTAAAATGGGCATAAAGAACATGACAGTGTTGTTATACCCCTTAAAAACCTCTGGTTATTCTGTGGTCCTGCTTTAAGGAAGATGGCAAGGTCGTTGAAAGGATACAGCAGCAATGTGTCATGGAGCTGTCAGCAATATGGCCAAGGCCCAAGGGCATGAGAGGCTTCATGAGAAGAATCTGAAAATTCTCATGCTCTTTTACTTGAGCAGGAAGCTTGAGAAAATCCATTCATTCAACATCATGCAACGTGCTAGTCCTGATTCAGTAATATCATACCTTCCCCTGAATTGAAAGGTTATGAAATTGAGCTCTCTGAGCCATGAGCACTTGATTGGGATTAACACTCCAGCGACCTTGTTAGAAATGCAGGTCCCTCAAAGGGTAAACCAGGACAGCTTGAGCAGTCATCAGGAGCACCAGATGCTCATTGGAGTTTGTACACTGAGCTAAGCTCTGGCACCCCTTCTACCCTCTGTACTTCTTCCTCACCCCTGACCGTCTGCACTGCCCTTAACAGGCTTCAAATGTAAGTCGTTTAATTAGAAACACAAGTGATTCACTGGTGGTGCTTGGTAGATGAAAAATAAACCAGGAATGATTTGGTGATGGGGAGAAGGGAAATGTAGAGTTGTGTGTAAGAGCACTTCTGCTTAGAAGCAGAAGGAAGAGCTGAACTTTGACATATGTAAAAAAAGATTGAGCTTTTCCACTGGTACCCATGAGGTTTGCTGGGAGAGGTGGGTAATGGGTGGTGAGTGGTGGGGATTTGGGGTTTGCACAGGTGCATTGTCTCCCCATCCAACTCTAACTTAAGCTCCCCTTCCCTCCATTAGTTTCTCCCCCTTGGTGTTTGGTTTTCAGTTAATGTAATCATGCCCCTTGAGGGTAGTTTTGTCTTTGTGTAATTTTTTTAAAATGTGATTTTTTTTCTCCCCCACTGCGGGAGTTAGAGACAGGACGGGGAGAGGTTCCAGAAGGGGAGGCTGGGAACCAGGGTTTATACAGAGGAAACAACTAGTTCTCAGAGTAACTTCTCTTCCTTGGCTCAGTGTCTGGATATGACAGTGCACTAAACACTGAGGCTGTGCTGTATTGTCAAGGTATCCCTTTCAAAGGAGACAGAAAGCGAGGCCTGTCACCCCTCTCAGGTGACTTGGTACTATTTGAAGAAAGAGTATGGGAGATCTCCTGGTGTTCTGGGCAACGTCTAACCATGAGCATGCACATCGAAACAGATACTCTATTGTTATCACATTGCTGCTTATGGGAACTTTCTGCACACAAATTCACTCCCATATTTCCAACAAGACAACAGTGACTACATTTGAAACTATTTCAGTAGCTGCAAAGTCTTTCAGGCTATCCTGAGACCATGAAGGGTGCTATAAAAATGCAGTTCCATTTTCCTGGAAAGCTATTACCATAGTTCAGTGAGTGGATAATTGAAGGCCATACATTTAAGATCATCACAGGGCGGCACGGTGGCTCAGTGGTTAGCACTGCAGCCGCACAGCACCCAGGTTCAATTCCCACCTCGGGGGACTGTCTGTGCGGAGTTTGCACGTTCTCCCCGTGTCTGTGTGGGTTTCCTCCGGGTGCTCCGCTTTCCTCCCACAGCCCAAAGATGTGCACGCTAGGTGGATTGGCCATGCTAAATTACCCATAGTGTTCACAGGTGTGTGGGTTATAGGGGGATGGGTCTGGTTGGGATGTTCCAAGGAGCGGTGTGGACTTGTTGGGACAAGCGGCCTGTTCCCACACTGCAGGGAATCTAATCTAATCTAATCTAATCACTGAGAAAAGAAGCTGGTGAAAGGCACATTTGGTATACATGCCTTCATTGGTCAGTACAGTGAGTACTGGAGTTGGGATGCCATGCTGCATCTGTACAGGACATTGTTGAGCATACTTTTGGAATGCTGGGTTCAATTCTGGTCTCCCTGCTATATGATGGATGTTGTTGAACTTGAAAGAACACAGAAAAGATTTACAAGATGTTGCCAGGGTTGGAGGGCTTGAACTATAGGGAGAGGCTGAATAGGCTGGGGCTATTTTCACCGGAATATCAGAGGCTGAGGAGTGACCTTATAGAGGTTTATGAAATCCTGAGGGGCATGGAAAGGTGAATAACCGAGGCCTTTTTCCCAGGGTAGGGAAGCCCAAAACTAGAAACCACAGGTTTAAGGTGAGGGGAAAGATTTAAAAAGGACCTGAGAGGCAACGTTTTCGCACAGAAGGTGGTATGTGTATGGAATGAGCTGCCAGAGGAAGCGCTGGAAGCTTACAGTATTGAAAAGTCATCTGGATGGGCACATGAATAGGATGGGTTTAGAGGGATATGGCCAAATGCTGACAAATGGGATGACATCAGATCAGAGATAGTAGGAACTGCCGATGCTGGAGAATCTGAGATGACACAGTGTAGAGCTGGATGAACACAGCAGCATCAGAAGAGCAGGAAAATTTTCTGAAGAAGGGTCTGGGCCTGAAACATCAGCCTTCCTGCTCCTCTGATGCTGCTTGGCCTGCTGTGTTCATCCAGCTCTACACCTTGTTATCTCTAATGTCAGATTAGGATGTTTGGTCAACATGGATGATTTGGACTGAAGGATCTGTTTCCATGCTCTACAACTCTACCTCACACTAGTCATTTCAAATTGCTCCTTGACTAAGGTGGGCACCATCATTGTAATCCTTGAAATAAAATTTGAATTGCTGAACTCATTCTTGCAGTAAATTTGCTTTTAAATGTTCTTTTAATTTCCACAGAGAGAGCACATCAAGTACCCAGAAGACCCCAGACAGTGGTCATGTCTCACAGGAACCAAAGTCTGAAAACTCATCCAATCAGAGTTCTCCAGAGATACCCACCACCAAGAACAGGTATGTTTAAGTGATTCTGGCTCACACCGACCCACTCAGTAACTCCAGAATCAGCTTGCTATTGACAAACCTCAGTGCTGCCGTGGAAGATGACAAGGGAAATGAGGCTTAGTCTGAAAGCATTATTTTAGATTTACAGGTAAAAAGAATCCAAGCACTGTCATACGAAGAAAATATGAGCAAGAGTAGGCCATTTAGCCCCTCAAGCCTGTACTTATCCAGCTTCCTTATCCATGGATTTCTGTGATTGCCTCAATTACTCCAAGTGGGAACACTTTCCACATTTTAAACACTGTCTTTATAAATAAGATCCTTACTGAATTCCTTAGTGGTTTTATCAGTGACTATCTTAAATTTATAACACACAGTTTTGGACTCTCCCCTCAAATTGAATCTTCTGTAGTTTGTCCAATGTATTGAACTGCTTCTCACTTCTAAAGACCTGTGTCGGATCACCTCTAACCTTTACTGAAGAAAGGAGCCCCAGTGTCTTCGCTGTTTCAGAATCGAGGAACTGAATGTTAATTCAATGGAGAAAGACTGCAGAAAGCTGCAGCACAGGGGGAATTTTTTGGGAGCCCTTGTGTATGGATGACAAAACACAGGCAATAGGAAAACAAATGGTCTGTCAGCCTTTATTTCAAATGGACTGGAGTAGAAAAACAGGGAGCTCTTGCTAAAATTACACAAGACACTTGTCAGATCCCAGGTGGAATACTGCCAAGATTTTGGTCCCTTTACCAAAGGAAAGATGTGCTGGCCTTGGAGGCAGCCCAGAGAATGTTCACTGCCCTTCCTTGGTACAGAGGGATTGTTTTATGAGGAGAGGTGGAGGAGATTGGGCCTGTACTCTTTGCAGTTTATAAGATTGAGAGGTGACTTTGTTGAATCATACAAGATGGGCTTGACAGGGTAAATGCAGAAAGGATGTTTCCCTTTGTGGGGGAATCTAGAACCAAATGGCATCATCTCAGAGTAAGGGGGTCACCCATTTAAGACAAGGATGAGGAATTCTTTTTTTTCTGATGGTTGTGGAGGGGTGGAATTCTTTACCACGGAGCCATGTTGAGGCTGGGTCATTAAGTCTATTGAAGGCTGAGATAGACGGTCTAATCTGTAAGGAAGAGGTCATGTCTATGAGGAAAAGGCAGTAAGTGACCCAGAGGATTATCAGATCAGCCATGATCTCATTGGATGGTGGAACACACTCAATGGGATGAATGGCCTACATTGTTCCTACATCTTATAGTTTTATAGACTATTCTCAATGTACTGGTCTGTGTGAAGTTTCTGCCTTTTGTACCAGCTTTGAACTAAACTTTCCACAGAAGGTCAGATTTATCCTCGTACAGGTGTAATGTCTCATTTGCTGAACCCTTTACGATTACTTTTCAAATCATCATTCTGTCTTCCTTTTATTGTCTCTCAATTTAATCTTCCTTTCCCTCTGTCTTTAGTTTGCTTGCAGAACCTGATGTGACATGGAATTTGCTATTGTAACTGGCACAGTAAATTTTGACCCAATGATAGCTCAGTGCTGACAGACTGGGTCACATCGACTGTAATGGGTGTAATGTTTGCGAAGATTGCAAATACATGTAGCCCAAACTGATTTTAATTTTACAATTGAGAAATCATAAAATGGAATGCCTACCCGTTAAACTTCATTATCAGAATTGGATTCTCCAGAAAAATAGCTTTGATCATTGAATACACATTAAGAAAAAATAACCTACTCCTTGTTCCTGAAGATAACTGTTCCTTTCCTTCACTCTTAGAGCCATAATAAATCAGAAAGCTTCAAATGATGGTCAGGATCTCTCGCGATCATCTTCAAATGCCAGCAGCTTTGCCAGTGTCGTGGAGGAGAATGAAGTTCTTGATGATTATGACACTGGAATGGTAACTGAAAACATTAAATGATGCCTTGGTTTTGGTTAACCTAATTAGTTAAACTCGAGTCACAGTACTGTAACTATTTTTAATGGACATTGGTTCTGGCCCTGTTTTGTCCCCATTCATTCAGCCTCTCCAAGCTTCATGGTGGAATGTGATATACCCTGTAGTCACATCCTGCCTCTGTCCTTCCCAGAGGATCATTCGTCATGTGGTGATCTATACAGAGGGCACCACATTGAGCTCACTGCTGTCCTACATCAATGCCAGAGATACATACTTTCCTGCAGTAACTGGGGACACTGGCTTTGCCTTTTTGTATTATAGAAACTAGCCCTTCAACCCTGGTCCACCATTCACTAGGATCATGGCTGATCATCTGTTTTGATGCTATATCCCTCCTTCCTGCCCATATCTCTTGATGTCCTTAAAATTTAGAAATGTATCTGTCTCTTAAATGTACTGTCCACTATGGGAGTCAAACCAGCCTTCCAGCTACCTTAACAGAAACCAACCAAACCAGCTCAGCACAATCCTGCTGTGTAACCCAGAATCCTCCATTCTCACGGTTCAGCTCGAAACGTATCATTACATTTCTGTGTGAGCCATCAAGATTCCAGCCAAACTTCATCTCAAAAGTGAGTTTTATTCCTCCATTTGTTAAAAAACAGTCATTATCTTCTTGGCCAGTTTCTAACAAATATGGAACTATCTCAAACACAGTAATCAGCAATAAATTGGGGCAGTTGTTAATGACCATTGTTCTTCACTGTGATTGGCTTTGAAGAAAAATGCTCTTTAGCGATTGTTTTATTGGCCAGTGTTGTAACATTTTCTTACAAACTAATTGCCCGTCCAATTTAATTGAAGATCATCTTATTTTCATAAAGGTTTTGGGTAAAAGACAAAATATCTGAAGGAGAACCCCAGGCAATTAAAGCCCTCAACAGTGTGGCATTTATGAAGAGACAATGTCAGCGTTGGGGCTTGGCAACATTTTCAGCTTGTTGAGAGGTTTTGAAAATGAGTTCAGTATTTCCACCGAAATGTGCAATAGTAGCAAAGATTCAGGGAAATGTGTTCTGCTAATGTAGCAGTAATTAACTGGACTACAATCCCTACACAAAGACTCATAACAGAATTAACTTCATCCTGGATAAGTGATAATGGGAACTGCAGATGTTGGAGAATCCAAGATAATGAAATGTGAGGCTGGATGAACACAGCAGACCCAGCAGCATCTTAGGAGCACAAAAGCTGATGTTTCGGTCCTAGACCCTTCATCTGAGAGGGGGATGGGGTGAGGGTTCTGGAATAAATAGGGAGAGAGGGGGAGGCGGACCGAAGATGGAGAGAAAAGAAGATAGGTGGAGAGGAGAGTATAGGTGGGGAGGTAGGGAGGGGATAGTTCAGTCCAGGGAAGACGGACAGGTCAAGGAGGTGGGATGAAGTTGGTAGGTAGGAGATGGAGGTGCGGCTTGGGGTGGGAGGAAGGGATGGGTGAGAGGAAGAACAGGTTAGGGAGGCAGAGACAGGTTGGACTGGTTTTGGGATGCAGTAGGTGGAGGGGAAGAGCTGGGCTGGTTGTGTGGTGCAGTGGGGGGAGGGGACGAACTGGGCTGGTTTTGGGATGCGGTGGGGAAAGGGGAGATTTTGAAGCTGGTGAAGTCCACATTGATACCATTGGGCTGCAGGGCTCCCAAGCGGAATATGAGTTGCTGTTCCTGCAACCTTCGGGTGGCATCATTGTGGCACTGCAGGAGGCCCGTGATCGACATGTCATTTAAAGAATGGGAGGGGGAGTGGAAATGTTTTGCGACTGGGAGGTGCAGTTGTTTATTGCGAACTGAGCGGAGGTGTTCTGCAAAGCGGTCCCCAAGCCTCTGCTTGGTTTCCCCAATGTAGAGGAAGCCACACCGGGTACAGTGGATGCAGTATGCCACATTGGCAGATGTGCAGGTGAACCTCTGCTTAATGTGGAAAGTCATCTTGGGGCCTAGGATAGGGGTGAGGGCGGAGGTGTGGGTGCAAGTGTAGCATTTCCTGCGGTTGCAGGGGAAGGTGCCGGGTATGGTGGGGTTGGAGGGCAGTGTGGAGCAAACAAGGGAGTCACGGAGAGAGTGGTCTCTCCGGAAAGGAGACAGGGGTGGGGATGGAAAAATGTCTTGGGTGGTGGGGTCGGATTGTAGGTGGCGGAAGTGTCGGAGGATGATACGTTGTATCCGGAGGTTGGTGGGGTGGTGTGTGAGAACGAGGGGGATCCTCTTTGGGCGGTTGTGGCGGGGGCGGGGTGTGAGGGATGTGTTGCGGGAAATGCGGGAGACGTGGTCAAGGGCGTTCTCGACCACTGTGGGGGGAAAGTTGCGGTCCTTGAAGAACTTGGACATCTGGGATGTGCGGGAGTGGAATGCCTCATCGTGGGAGCAGATGCGGCAGAGGCGGAGGAATTGGGAATAGGGGATGGAATTTTTGCAGGAGGGTGGGTGGGAGGAGGTGTATTCTAGGTAGCTGTGGGAGTCGGTGGGCTTGAAATGGACATCAGTTACAAGCTGGTTGCCTGAGATGGAGACTGAGAGGTCCAGGAAGGTGAGGGATGTGCTGGAGATGGCCCAGGTGAACTCAAGGTTGGGGTGGAAGGTGTTGGTGAAGTGGATGAACTGTTCGATCTCCTCTGGGGAGCAAGAGGCGGCGCCGATATAGTCATCAATGTAACGGAGGAAGAGGTGGGGTTTGGGGCCTGTGTAGGTGTGGAAGAGGGACTGTTTCACGTAACCGACAAAGAGGCAGGCATAGCTGGGGCCCATGCGGGTGCCCATGGCCACCCCCTTAGTCTGTAGGAAGTGGGAGGAATCGAAAGAGAAGTTGTTGTGGGTGAGGACGAGTTCGGCTAGGCGGATGAGGGTGTCGGTGGAGGGGGACTGGTCGGGCCTGCGGGACAGGAAGAAGCGGAGGGCCTTGAAGCCATCTGCATGCGGAATACAGGTGTATAGGGACTGGACGTCCATGGTGAAAATGAGGTGTTGGGGCCAGGGAATTGGAAGTTCTGGAGGAGGTGGAGGGCGTGGGTGGTGTCACGGACGTAGGTAGGGAGTTCCTGGACCAAAGGGGAGAAAATGGAGTCCAGATAGGTGGAGATGAGTTCGGTGGGGCAGGAGCAGGCTGAGACGATGGGTCGACCAGGGCAGGCAGGTTTGTGGATTTTTGGAAGGAGATAGAAACGGGCCGTGCAGGGTTGGGGAACAATGAGGTTGGAGGCTGTGGGTGGGAGGTCCCCTGAGGTGATGAGGTCATGAATGGTGTTGGAGATGATGGTTTGGTGCTCGGGTGTGGGGTCATGATCGAGGGGGCGGTAGGAGGTGGTGTCGGAGAGTTGGTGTTTGGCCTCGGCGATGTAGAGGTCAGTGCGCCATACTACCACTGCGCCACCCTTGTCTGCGGGTTTGATGGTGAGGTTGGGATTGGAGCGGAGGGCTGCCTATTGTGCGGGGGAGAGGTTGGAGTGGGTGAGAGGGGTGGAGAGGTTGAGGCGGTTAATGTCTCGACGGCAGTTAGAGATGAAGAGGTCGAGGGAAGGTAGGAGGCCTGGTGGTGGTGTCCAGGAGGAGGACTTGTGTTGGAAGCGGGTGAAGGGGCCAGTGGAGGGAGGGTTAGGCTCAGGGTTGAAGAAGTAGGCATGGAGGCGAAGGCGGCGGAAAAACTGCTCTATGTCCAACCGCTACAACCACACATCAACGAATACCAGGCAAGGTTGGACATAGAGCAGTTTTTCCGCCGCCTTCGCCTCCACGCTTACTTCTTCAACCGGGAACCTAACCCTCCTGCCACTGACCCCTTCACCCGCTTCCAACACAAGTCCTCCTCCTGGACACTACCTCCAGGCCTCCTACCCTCCCCCGACCTCTTCATCTCCAACTGCCGTCAAGACATTAACCGCCTCAACCTCTCCACCCCTCTTCACCCACTCCAACCTCTCCCCCGCAGAACGGGCAGCCCTCCGCTCCCTCTGCTCCAACCCCAAGCTCACCATCAAACCCGCAGACAAGGGTGGCGCAGTGGTAGTATGGCGCACTGACCTCTACATCGCCGAGGCCAAATGCCAACTCTCCGACACCACCTTCTACGAGCCCCTCGATCACGGCCCCACCCCCGAGCACCAAACCATCATCTCCAACACCATTCATGACCTCATCACCCCAGGGGACCTCCCACCCACAGCCTCCAACCTCATTGTTCCCAACCGCGCATGGCCCGTTTCTATCTCCTTCCCAAAATACACAAACCTGCCTGCCCTGGTCGACCCATCGTCTCAGCCTGCTCCTGTCCCACCGAACTCATCTCCACCTATCTGGACTCCATTTTCACCCCTTTGGTCCATGACCTCCCCACCTACGTCCATGACACCACCCACGCCCTCCACCTCCTCCAGGACTTCCAATTCCCTGGCCCCCAACACCTCACTTTCACCATGGACGTCCAGTCCCTATACACCTGCATTCCGCATGCAGATGGCCTCAACGCGCTCCGCTTCTTCCTGTCCCGCAGGCCCGACCAGTCCCCCTCCACCAACGCCCTCATCCACCTAGCCGAACTGGTCCTCACCCTCAACAACTTCTCTTTTGATTCCTCCCACTTCCTACAGACAAAGGGGGTGGCCATGCGCATCTGCATGGGCCCCAGCTATGCCTGCCTCTTTGTAGGTTACGTGGAACAGTCCCTCTTCCGCACCTACACAGGCCCCAAACTCCACCTCTTCCTCCATTACATTGATGACTGTATCGGCGCCGCCTCTTGCTCCCCAGAGGAGCTCGAACAGTTCATCCACTTCACCAACACCTTCCACCCCAACCTTGAGTTCACCTGGGCCATCTCCAACACATCCCTCACCTTCCTGGACCTCTCAGTCTCTATCTCAGGCAACCAGCTTGTAACTGATGTCCATTTCAAGCCCACCGACTCCCACAGCTACCTAGAATACACCTCCTCCCACCCACCTTCCTGCAAAAATTCCATCCCCTATTCCCAATTCCTCCGCCTCCGCCGCATCTGCTCCCAGGATGAGGCATTCCACTCCCGCACATCCCAGATGTCCAAGTTCTTCAAGGACCGCCACTTTCCCCCCACAGTGGTCGAGAACGCCCTTGACCGCGTCTCCCGTATTTCCCGCAACACATCCCTCACACCCCGCCCCCGCCACAACCGCCCAAAGAGGATCCCCCTCGTTCTCATACACCACCCCACCAACCTCCGGATACAACGCATCATCCTCCGACACTTCCGCCATCTACAATCCGACCCCACCACCCAAGACATTTTTCCATCCCCACCCCTGTCTGCTTTCCGGAGAGACCACTCTCTCCGTGACTCCCTTGTTCGCTCCACACTGCCCTCCAACCCCACCACACCCGGCACCTTCCCCTGCAACTACAGGAAATGCTACACTTGCCCCCACACCTCCTCCCTCACCCCTATCCCAGGCCCCAAGATGACATTCCACATTAAGCAGAGGTTCACCTGCACATCTGCCAATGTGGTATACTGCATCCGCTGTACCCGGTGCGGCTTCCTCTACATTGGGGAAACCAAGCGGAGGCTTGGGGACCGCTTTGCAGAACACCTCCACTCAGTTCGCAACAAACAACTGCACCTCCCAGTCGCAAACCTTTTCCACTCCCCCTCCCATTCTTTAAATGACATGTCCATCATGGGCCTCCTGCACTGCCACAATGATGCTACCCGAAGGTTGCAGGAACAGCAACTCATATTCCGCCTGGGAACCCTGCAGCCATATGGTATCAATGTGGACTTCACCAGTTTCAAAATCTCCCCTTCCCCCACTGCATCCCTAAACCAGCCCAGTTCGTCCCCTCCACCCACTGCACCACACAACCAGCCCAGCTCTTCCCCCCCCACCCACTGCATCCCAAAACCAGTCCAACCTGTCTCTGCCTCCCTAACCGGTTCTTCCTCTCACCCATCCCTTCCTCCCACCTCAAGCCGCACCCCCATCTACCTACTAACCTCATCCCACCTCCTTGACCTGTCCGTCTTCCCTGGACTGACCTATCCCCTCCCTACCTCCCCACCTATACTCTCTCCACCTATCTTCTTTACTCTCCATCTTCGGTCCGCCTCCCCCTCTCTCCCTATTTATTCCAGAACCTTCACCCCATCCCCCTCTCTGATGAAGGGTCTAGGCCCGAAACGTCAGCTTTTGTGCTCCTGAGATGCTGCTGGGCCTGCTGTGTTCATCCAGCCTCATATTTCATTCACTTCCTCCTGGAAGCAGGTTTGGAGGCAATTTTGAACTGAGTTATAATGGTATTTGGCTTATTTCTAAACAATCTCCAGGAACACATGATATTTCATTGTTAACTGGTGACATGAAATGAAATAACCCCATAGAAGCTGGGATCCCATCACCAAGCCACCCTATATTTACACTTGGAGTTGTTTCCACCCCAGAGCGAAGGATTGATGGTCTCAGAATCACTGATCAGTTGTTTTGGGGATGTACAGGAGGAAACATTTGTCCTCTGAGTTTTATAAACATCTGGAACATTCTTCCCAGAGACGTGTGGACATTCAGTTGTAGAATATTTCCAAGATGGAGATCCATAGATTTTCAGACAGTTTGAATTTGGAAAGTGGAATTATTGAATCCCTACAGTGTGGAAATTGACCATTCAGCTCATCAAATTACCCTCCATGCCATCCACGTAACCCTGCATTCCCCATGGCTAACCCACCTAGATTGTACATCCCTCAACTCAACGGGTAATTTAGCATAGCCAGGCCACCTAATCTGCACATCTTTGGACTGTGGGAGGAAACTGGACCACCCAGAGGAAACCCACACAGACACAGGGAGACTGTACAAACTCCACACAGACAGTCACCTGAAGATAGAATTAAACCTGGGTTCCTGGCTCTGTGAGGCAGCAGTGCTAACCACTGAGCCACTGTGCTGCCCAGAATTGAGCTTCATGATCAGCCATGATCTTACTGGATGGTGGAGCAGGCTGAAGGGCCTCCTCCTGTTCTGGTCTTTGCGTTTGTGACGTTTGTCAAAACAGCAGAATTTATTATCTGCTGTTAGAATATGATCCCTGACTCCCTGACTAACACCTGCAGCTAAAATCTGTCAAACTCTAACAAGAGCTCAATGTAGCTGTAAACTCACTCCACCTCCCACTGTATAACCCCCATCTCATTCCCCAGCCAATCCTGTCAGTGCAGAGTCTTTTGCTGTGCCTGTCTGTATACAGTTAATCTACTCCTCGGTTTCTCCCACCCTGAGCATATTGTCCTTCACAGATTCTGTGGAGCTGAACATGGATCAATCTCTGATGTTTGTTTGTGTAAACAGGACAGCCTTTCTTCGGTTGGAATGCCTCATAAAAGGGACTCGTTCACCTATACCACATGGTTGGATGACAGTGTGAGCATGATGAGTGCTCTGAGTGCTGGCAGCTTGGCAGGTGCGTTTGAGCAGGTTCATTTCTGGTCTCCACTTACACGATACATCAGAATCAAATGTCCCTCATTCATAGCCATGTAGAAAATAGGAGTAGGCTATTGAACTCTTCAAACCTGCACTGCAATTCTTTAGGATCATGGCTGATCATCCAACTGTCATCAGCATGTTACCACTTCTCCCCCAACATTGTTCCCACTGAAGCTAATGACCACACTTACCCTATTAGCTTCCAGATATCTCACTGAGATGATCTTGAGCACCTTGCTTCTCATTGCAGTGTTTTCAAATCTCGTAATAAACCATTGCACACAAATTCACTACATCATTGTGAACATAATTACGGTATCTGAACTTGTGGCAAATGCTGTTGGATGCAACATAGTCAGATCAAGAAAGAAACAAGGCAAAGATCGACCCTTTGGAATAAAACGAAAGAAAAAGCAAGCATCTAGAACAAAATTAAGGTAGAGGTCCTGAGCAAACATTTTGGAGCTTCATGTTGGATGTAAAAGGTTGAGTCTGGTTCCTTGTGTTTCACTGGAACATTGCAGCAGACTGCAGACAGAAAGATGCAGGGGGCATGATGAAGGATTAACATGACAAGCAAGCAGAAGTGCAGGGTTGTGCTTGCATTCAGAGCAGAGGTTTTCTGCAAAGCGGTCTTCGAGTCTACATCAGTTCTCCCCGATATAGAGGAGACCGCATTGTGAGCAGTGAATACAGAGGGTACTCGGGTATCACAGCAAGTAGAGTAATTTGCTGCCTCACCTGGAAGACAAGTCTTGGCCAGCGAGGATGGAGCAGGTATTGCATCTCCTGTGTTTGCACAAAAAAGTGTAATTGGGAAGGAAGGGAGTGCCAAGG
This sequence comes from Stegostoma tigrinum, assembly GCF_030684315.1. Taxonomy (NCBI): domain Eukaryota; kingdom Metazoa; phylum Chordata; class Chondrichthyes; order Orectolobiformes; family Stegostomatidae; genus Stegostoma; species Stegostoma tigrinum. Next base: position 9,414,246 of record NC_081381.1, on the reverse strand, counting down.
GTGACTGAGGAGTGGACTGGGGTATGGAGAAAGGACTGGTTTGTGTGTAATCCTGGATGGAGAGACATGTGTTTGATAATTGCACCACACTGACGATGGTGGGAATGACAGATCTTGGTGAGGTGGGGCGTGAGGTAAAAGAGGACCCTACTGACCACACTGGCCAGGAGTTATCAGTTAACGGAAAAGGAAGACGTCTTAGAAGGACTGGTGGGGAAAGCACAGGATAGGCGCCTCAGAGATGGAGAAACTGGGATTTTGGAATGGAGTCTTTACAGGAAGCAGGATGTGAGGAAGAGTAGTTGAGGTAGTGTTTCTTCACTGTGTCCAACGCCACTCTTTCTGACGGTGCATCATAAACTCTTTGTGTTTCATCTCCCTGGGCCTACCACCTTTGAAACAGATTCTTCTATATTTTTTTCTGCCTTTCCTCCCCTACCACCAGGTTTAAAAACTGTAGCATTTCCCTTCTGTTCTGATGAAAGGTCATTGACCCAAAACGTTAACTCAGCTCCCGTCACTCCCACAGCAGTTTCTCTAGCAGCTCTCGGAACTTGTGCTTTCATTACCTTTGTTTTTGTCAGTTCTGGTGTCTGATGGTTAGAATCTTTAGCCTCGTTCCAATATCAGTTGTATTCTGAGTCCTTATTTTTATGGATTCACAATTTTCTTCTCGATCAGTTTCCTTCTTCGGTTACATTTACAAACCTCTGGCTAGGAATTGGTTTGTAGCTATTTTTAGGCTGTAAGTAGGTGACACATTCAGAAGTGCACTCAAGGCTCCTACAAGATTGACCATCAAATTAAATTTGCATAATTTTGTGAAAATGTTGTCAATTGGCTCACAATCAATGTGGGTTTCCAATCTGTCCTGCCTGGAATTGAGAGGCCAGCTAGTGTGGGAATCTCTCACTAAGAACTACAGAAACACTCAGTGATTAACTTGGTGAACTCTCAACCAGTCCCTTGGAAAGCTTTGAAATCTTCCTGGAGAAGCGGTGAGCAGTTTAGGATCCAGGAAGTGGATTACAACCTGGGAACACTTAGAAAGTCCTTTTGAAGGAGAAGACCAAACCAACTGAGGGTGTTGCCTATCACTCTTGAAATTTTTTTCCTTCTCAACATGCAGCCACACTGATGGGTTGACTACTGGCCTAGGCAGAGGCCCAAGGTCTGTTGTTTCACGGGGGATTGGGGAGCATATTGGATGGGAAGGTCAGGGAGGTGGAGGAGACGGTGGGGAAATGTGTCACCAAATCATTTGGCAATAAACTTGGGGCAGTGGGTCCAGGACAGGGCGATATCCGATTGTGCTTTTAAAGACTAGCTATGATCAGCAGCAGGTTGGATTGTAGGGTGAAGCAGGATATCATCGGAGGCGGCAGGATGTCCTTGTGTTCTTCCCAACAACATTCGTCAGCCTGAGTTATTCCTCAATGTGAGATTTCTACAGCACCCATCTTTGTTTATCTCTTCTGAGTAAGTCTATCCGTGCCCTTTAGAATGGATTGATGAGATCCCAGCTCCAACTGACAGAATAGAACTTGCCTCCTGATTCTTTTACACAATTCATTTCCACGACTGTTTTCAGCAAACTGCTCAAACTTGAAAAACTATAAACGCTCACAACTTTAAAAAGGAAGTTTAAAAACAATTCACAATGAGGTAGCTTTTGTAAACATTTTCTTGTCAGAATGATCCTTAGTTTGAAAGTTGCCTGAGTTTCAACCACTTGACACTTCAAACACAATGTCAAGTGTCAGAACCCTCTGAACTACTTTGGAGTTTAAAGGGCATTTTTTTCAGTGTTTTGTCATGCACATACTAGTCTTGCCAACTGTTTTAATGTGTGTAGGTGGCTCACGGCCGGTCCTGGATGGTAACCGTGTCAATGACTTACCGAGACCAGAGATCAAAATTAAACTTGAGAAAACCGAACAGCAGAAACTCAGCCAGGTAAGAAAATGTCACAGGTCGTGTTGTTCCTGCTGTGTTTTTGTCCACTCTGTGCTTGTACAAATTGTGTATTCTGAGCCTTGTGTTTGTTGCCAGTTTTGTTCTGTTCAGCATTAATTTTCTGTGAAAGCATTTTTATTTTGATAAAAGTAAAATTCAGCAACCTTTAATGATTTTTTTTAAATCATAGTGGGCTAAAGTTTTGGTTCAGTGTGTTATTTTCACAGCCAGGTAGAAAATGAAATGTACAAAAAATTACCAGTATGGTTCAGGGTTTTCAGAAACCTCACGCCCTCCCCCACCACCAAACTCACTGAAAAACTATTAATTCATTGATTAAAACATTAAGCTTATACAACATTCAGAGACACACTCTTCCAATACAACTTTTCATTCATTTTCCACACAAATGAAGAAGGAAAAATTGAGGTAATTTTGGTTTAGAAGTGTGAAGTCCTATTTATTTTGCACCCATCATTGTCAGTGTTAGGAAAAAAATTAGTGTGGCCATGGGAAAGGAGGACTGGGATTAATTGAGATAATAAGGTGTGTAGCTGGATCAACAGGAAATCTGCTCCTAAGATGCTGCTTGGCCTGCTGTGTTCCTCCAGCTCCACACCTTGTTATCTTGGAACCTCCAGCATCTGCAGTTCCTACTATCTCTGGGATTAACTGGATGTTTTTCCTAAAGGCTTTTTTAAAAAAAATTACAGGGTGCGGGTGTCACTAGCTGCACCAGCATTCATTGTCCAGCACTAATTGCCCAGAGGGCAGTGAGGAGCCAATCACATTGCTGTGGGTCTGGAGTCGCATTTAATCCAGTCCGAGGTAAATTTTCTTCCCTAAAGGACATTGATGAACTAAATGGGTTTAACCTCACAATCAGTAATGATTTCTTGGTCACTGTTAAATTTTTAATTCCAGAATATTTTTTGAATTTAAATTCGACCATCTGCCATGGCAGGATTTGAACCCAGGTCCCCAGAACATTACCTTGGTTTCTGGATTAATAGACTAGCGATAATACCAACAGACTGTTACCTACCCCTGACCGGGCACCATAGGTCAAATAGCTTTGTTCTGTAGTAAATGTTAGAGACACTCAGTGGACCAGTCAGTATCTGGAAACAAAATATGCTGGAGGTCACAGCGGATCAAGTAGATCACCTGCTTTGATCTCCAGCATTTTTTGTTTTGAGTTCAGATTCCAGCAGTAATTTGCTTCTAATATCTGGAGACAGATGCTGTATAATGTTTCTGTCCTGTGGGCTCTGAAGAATGAGCAATTTTCAAACAGAACAAACTCAGATTACCTCTACAACTTATTAATCCAGTGTTCCCAACCTATTTATGTTGTAAATAGTTAATTCTAGCAAATCATTTCAACACACAAATGGATTTACATTAGCCCAGCACCCATTGTTAAATGAATCTAGAATCTTATACTTAGCAAGGCTCAGTTGGAGAGTGGAGTTGGAATTCACAAGCTGCACACTGGGAAAGTTTGTCTTTCAGATTTCTTTACAAAGTTCCTTCATACATACACTGTAGAAGTGTGTGTGACACTATATACACACAGAGAAGTTTTACTTACTAGTGAATACAACAGAGCAAATGTTATCTGCTTTAATTGTTCTTATGGAACCAAAGAATGTTGGGGCTGAGGAAAATTTGGATAATAAAATTGTTAAAATTGGTTGCATACACATTGTCTTGTAATTAAATGCCAATGAGCTGCCAGACAATGTCATGGAGGCTGGTATAATTACAACATTGAAAGGGCATCTGGATGGGTATATAAATGGGAAGGGTTTAGAGGGATATGGGCCAAATACTGGCAAATGGGACTAGATTTATTTAGGATATCTGGTCAGAATGGATGAGTTGGACCCCCCAAGCGCCTGTTTCTGTACTGTATATCTATATGACTCTATGACTCATGAGTATAAACAATCATCTGTTATTTTATTGTATATGCCATGATATGTTATTTCTTGCAATCTGTGCATTTTGCAACATGAATGAATTCAACACTTCAGTCCATATAATAGTGTCTGCTGGGGATTCTACCTGATCATTATAATCCTCTTCCTATATCAGTCTTAAAACAGTTTGCTGATGTGAACTGCCAGTTGTATATTTTCACCTGAAATAATTTCCATCAGTATCCAGTTTCACATTGCTTTTCTTGTCCTCACAAGTTTGAGAATAGTTTGTACTGAACAAAGTGACTATGATATAGAAAAGCCACTATTCATGAGCTTGTTAGGCAATCTGCTGTTATCAAAAAAGAATTTCAGTTGTAGAGTATTGACTGGCTCTTTGTGTCCATTCTTGGCATGTGATTTTAGAATTCAACTGAGTGCTGCTCCTTTCAGGCTTTCTGTGCCTGCTCACAGCCATTACCACCATTGATCAGATCTGGCTGTTACTAAAAGTTTAAATGTTCCAATTCTGATTAGATAGGTCATCCATAACCTACATGAGTAAGTTACGTGTAAATGAGTGCAAAAACACAATAATTTGCATTCATTCATATACATTTAAAGAGGTTGACATCAGTAGCACAACAGCAGGGTCATAAAACAAGGAAAATAGGAATGCGAGTAGGCAGTTCAGCCCTTCGAGCCTGCTTCCCATACCCTTCAGTCCCTTTAGCCTTGAGGACTATATCCAACTTCTACCAGAAAACATTCACTATTTTGGGCTCAATTGCTTTATGTGACAGAGAATTCCACAGGCTGTCCACTCTCTGGGAGAAGATATTTCGTCTCAGCTCAGTCCAATCTGATCAAACTGTCCAGCTAGAAATCGGTCAAAGCTGATCTCAGTAACTCCAGCAGTGAACGGTATCATTTGTTTAATGATTGTGAGAAGTAGGAAATAGAAATGAGAGAGAAAAATGACAACATTTACTAACTAAATACTGAGAAAACATGTCAACATCCTAATGGTGCATTTAACTTCCAATACAACATGATAGCAGGTCCACTGCAGGCTTGTACACTGAGTCACAGTTGCTTCCACAGAATCTAAGACTCCTCTAAAGATGATTTTGTAACAAGTTTGAGAACAACTATGTTCAAGTCGCTCTTTCCCATTTCTTTCTGGATGTTCCACAGCTAACACAAAAACGCAAAATTGCCTTTAATGGAGTTCTCCATTCAATGGGCTGGGTTGGAGCATCTTCACTTGTTGTGGTCCAGCAGAGTCAAGGATTGCTCATGGCCCACAGAGAAAGGGAATATTTTAGAAGCCACTGTCCCCACCTGCACAGCAATTCCTGTCCTGTTCCAACTGTAAAGATCCTGAGACCACTTTCACATTTACAGATAGACATCACTGAGGTACTAGGGTACTAGGAGGCTGTGGGGCTAGAGTACGAGGTGGGTGTGGGTCTAGAGTACCAGGTGGCTGTGAGGAAAGAGTACCAGATGGGAGTGGGGCTAGAGTACCAGATGGGTGTGAGAGAAGAGTACCAGGTGGGTGTGGGGCTAGAGTACCAGGTGGGTGTGGGGCTAGAGTACCAGGTGGGTATGGGGCTAGAGTACCAGGTGGGTGTGGGGCTAGAGTACCAAATGGGTGTGGGGCTAGAGTACCAAATGGGTGTGGGGCTAGAGTACCAAATGGGTGTGGGGCTAGAGTACCAGGTGGGTGTGGGGCTAGAGTACCAGGTGGGTGTGGGTTTCAGGTATCAGGTGGATGTGGGGCTAGAGTACGAGGTGGGTGCAGGGCTAGAGTACGAGGTGGGTGCAGGGCTAGAGCACCAGGAGGTTGTGGGGCTAGAGCACCAGGTGGGCGCGGGGCTAGAGCACCAGGTGGGCGCGGGGCTAGAGCACCAGGTGGCTGCGGGGCTAGAGCACCAGGTGGGTGCGGGGCTAGAGCACCAGGAGGTTGCGGGACTAGAGCACCAGGAGGTTGCGGGGCTCGAGGTCCAGGTGGGCGTGGGGCTCGAGGTCCATGTGGGCGTGGGGCTCGAGGTCCAGGTGGGCGCGGGGCTCGAGGTCCAGGTGGGCGTGGGGCGCGAGGTCCAGGTGGGCACGGGGCAAGAGCACCAGGTGGGTGCAGGGCTAGAGCACCAGGTGGGTGCGGGGCTCGTGCACCAGGTGGGTGCGGGGCTAGAGTACCAGGTGGGTGTTTGCTGAGTACCACATGAGTGTGGGGCTGCAGTACCAGCAGGCGATGGAGCTGGGGTACCAGGTGTGTGTGAGGCTCAGTTATCAGGTTGCTGAGAGAGTAACAAGTGATTGAGTGCTTGGAGTGAGTCAGGATAGGTCCAGTTGGGAAGTGATCTTTTAGATCTTGGAGTAAAATGGAGGAATAAAGGGAGTTGGAGATTGAGTTACCCCAGAGGATGGGGTCTAGTTTGGGGGAAGGGAATTGGAAATTGAGAATCAGGTTCAGCAGGCCAGGGCAAGGAGGTTGTGTAAGGGAGAGCTGTGTGGATACAGCCAGGGATCAGAAGGTGGGTGCCTCCCATGCAGAGGTGTGACAAGGGCAGAGTTTGTGGTTGATGAGATGGGGTCAGATTCATGGTTATCTAGGAGTTTGAGCAGGTTTGAATCCCAGTAACTTTTGCCAGTTAACTGTTGAGTGAAGTCAGCTGGAATCCTCCGAGATCTCTAACTTAGAGTTTCCAAACTCTAAACAACTGGGTAATTCCCTTCTTGAGTTTCAACTTGTGGACAACTCCTAATGAGTTCTGCTGTATCTGACCAGCCATGTGGCCACGATACACAACTCCCGTCAATTCTACCTCAGCAACAAACTTCCCATCACAGAATCAGTTTTCACAGTTTACCGAGGAGGTCATTTCCCCAAAAACCAAAGCCAAGAAACTTACCAGAAAGACATGATTCCTTTATTTTTAATGTAGAACATAGAACATAGAAAAGTACAGCACAGTACAGGCCCTTTGGCCCACGATGTTGTGCCATGGAATAATACTAATCCAAAAATAAAATAACCTAACCTACATTCCCCTCAATTCACTGCTGTCCATGTGCATGTCCAGCAGTCGCTTAAATGTCACTAATGACTCTGCTTCTATGACTACCACTGGTAAACTATTCCATGCGCTCACAACTCTCTGGGTGAAGAACCTCCCTCTGACGTCTCCTCTATACCTTCCCCCCAACACCTTAAAACTATGACCCCTCGTGTTAGCCATTTCTGCCCTGGGAAATAGTCTCTGGCTATCAACTCTATCTATGCCTCTCATTACCTTGTATACCTCAATGAGGCCCCCTCTCCTCCTCCTTTTCTCCAATGAACTCAATAAGATTTGTGAGGCATGACCTGCCCCCCTCAAAGCCATGCTGACTCCCTTTAATCACGCTATGCTTTTCCAAATATTCATAAATCCTATCCCTCAGAATTCTTTCCAAAACCTTGCTGACCACAGACATAAGACTGACTGGTCTGTAATTTCCAGGGATTTCCCTATTCCCCTTCTCGAAAAGAGGAACAACATTTGCCTCCCTCCAATCTTCTGGTACGACTCCCGTGGAGAGCGAGGAAGCAAAGATCTTCGCCAGCAGCTTAGCAACCTCCTTTCTTGCTTCCTGTAGCAACCTAGAATAAATCTGGTCTGGCCCTGGGGACTTATCAATCTTAATGTTCGCTAAAATTTCCAGCACATCGACTTCCTCAATCTCAATCTGTTCAAGCCTGTTCTCCTGCTCCTCAAAGTTCTCATTCACAACAAGGCCCCTTTTCTTAGTGAAAACCGAAGCAAAAAACTCATTTAGGGCTTCCCCTATCTGCTCAGACTCCACGCACAAGTTCCCTACGCTATCCCTGATTGGCCCTACCTTCTCCCTGATCATTCTCTTATTCCTCACGTATGAGTAAAATGCCTTTGGGTTCTCCCTAATCCTTCCTGCCAAGCCTTTCTCGTGCCCCCTCCTGGCCCTCCTCAGTCCACTTTTGAGCTCCTTCCGAGCAAGCCTGTAATCCTCTAAAGCTGTGCTAGACCCTTGCTTCCTCCACCTTAAGTAAGCTGCCTTTTTCTTTTTGATGAGAAGCACCTCTGTTCCCATCATCCAAGGCTCCTTAATCTTACCCCTTCTTACCTGTCTCTTTGGAACAAATTTATGCATCACTCGCAACAACAGCTCCTGAAACAGCCTCCACATGTCTGCTGTGATTTTTCTGTGGAACAATTGCTCCCAATCTGTACTTCCCAACTCCTGTCTGATAGCGTCATAGTTTCCTTTACCCCAGTTAACTATCTTCCCCTGGTAACTGCTCCTTTCCCTTTCCATGGCTATGGTAAACGTGAGGCTGTTGTGGTCACTGTCGCTAAAGTGCTCTCCCACCACGAGATCTGATACCTGTCCTGGCTCTTTGCCAATACATGGTTAAATTTGTTCTTTTTCAAATGACATCTTCAGCAACGTATTACACACATCTGCAGCAGGTGAGATTTAAACCTGGGCTTCCTGGGTCAGAGGTAGGAACACTACCAGCGCACCACAAAATCCCTAAATGATTAATTTGTTAAGAAATTATTGAATTTGTTCGTATCTTTGCTGAGAGAAACATGTGGAGCCTGTTAATTGCCTGTGCTCATAGAACTGGGCAGGACAGTCTCCATGGTACGATTGGTCAGTACCTTCAGCTGTTACCTGAAAGGTCGGTGGTTCAAAACCTACTCGGGCGATGCTCTCTTTGAAAGGGCCCTCTTGTGGTGCAGTGGCAGTGTCGCTATTTCTGCACTAGGAGGCCCAGGTTCAAATCCCACCTGCTCCAGAGGTGTGTAATAACATCTCTGAACAGGCTGATTAGAAAAATAGGTTAATTTGGGGAAAAAAAACATAGTATTGAGATTTGTTAAGACACATCTCTCAAGCAGGTGGAACTTGGGCTGGGCCCTCCCAGCTCTGAGGTAGGGATAATACCACAGTGCCACAAGAGCCTCTAATAACCTTAGTAACAATGTCTATGTTTTTAATTTACACCTGATTGCTGCCATGTAATATACAATGTGTTGTTTAAGCAAAGCATCCCCTGTCATTGAGATTCCGTCACGTTTTCCCTCTGTCATGGTAAATGAAAAAGACCCATAGCAGCCACAAGCAGCTGGATGCCCAATGAGAGACTGAACAAGTCAGAAAACTTTCTCAACAAAACAAATGTGTCTTGCTTTCAGTCTCACCAGCTGATTGGAATTGAGTAACATTGATAAAACTTTAATTGAAGAAGCTGTGATAATGTTGACATGCAGTTGATCACTCTCCCAGTTTTCTGAAACTTGGAGAGTGCTCTCAGCTGGGTCATTGGCTGTTGTGTTCATTCATTCAGTGCCTCCTGCTGCCTGTAGCTGCAGCCAAGCCTATTACCTTAAGCTGTAATTCATTTTGTTACTCATCAATGTGGCAACTGATTGGTGAGCTGTGAAAGTGTTTCACAGAATCTCAGAATTATTACAGCGTGGTAAGAGGTCATTTGGCCCAATGTCTGCACGTCAATATTTCACCGGTTTGTGGCCAAAGTAAACAGATAATGAATACTGCTGTAGATCAAGTTAAATAAAATGAGTAGTAGTAAGAGCTGCAGATGCTGGAGTCAGAGACAACACAGTGTGGAGCTGGAGGAACACAGCAGGCCAGACAGCATCAGAGGAGGAGGAAAGCTAACATTTCAGGTTGGGTAACCCCACTTCTGAAGAAGGGTCCTGACCGAAAACGTCAACTTTCCTGCTCCTCTGATATTGCCTGGCCTGCTGTGTACCTACAGCTCCACACTGTGTTACCTATAAATAAAATGAGAAGTTAGCTTTATCCAATACTGTTACAATAAGGAAGATTACTGTAATGAGCAAAACTGAAGATGATTTCAAGAGAAATGAGTCAAAGCCATTGGAAAGCTGCCTAGGAAAAGAGCAAAAAAAAGCTATTGAGGTATACAGAATAATGAGGGTTACAGGTTAGCGCTGAAAACAAATGAGTGGAATGTAAAACTGTGCATAGCCCTGAATAAATTTGTCTTACCAAAAACTGGAGAAAGCTGAGCAGAACTATTAAGTGAAAGAACAATGGGATAAAAGGGTAGCAATTTAATCTACCTTGTGATGAGATTCCATGTGCTGTGAATTTTACCTCTCAAAATGTGGGCCTAATTCTTGTGATATTCTCCCTCCTTTGACTCAGACTATCATGAGTCATGGGTACTTGGAATATTTGCCCGCATTTGTGAAAAGAAAACACACAGTTAGAGAGGGCACAATGCCAATGTAGATAAAGAGCATTAAATAGCATTTAATGACTCATTTTGTTTTGTGCTTTGAATCATATAAGAGTGCATTGAAAACAAAATCACATCAGAACGAAAGAATAAATCCATGTAAAGTAATAAATAAAAGTCCCATCTGTTAGAGAAGGAAGGTAAACTTTTGACATTTTTAAACATGAGATGTTCTACAGAAAGCACCAGACTTGCAACAACCATTCACATCGTTTCTAAAGTAAAGGACAATAGTTTGCAGTTCCAGTGATTGAAGATTCTTACAGAGAGCAGCCATAAAGCTGCTGTTTTCAATTTTTTTATGTTTTTCAACTGTTTGCCTTTTTGTTAGCAAACTGTTATTCAAAATCTCTTTTTGTTATGTGTCAATTGTAAGCTTTCTCTGCATGTGGGGTGACGCTTTGCAACTCATATTTAGCACTTGTACCCTTATGTCATGCAAATGTTTGATCAAATTTAACATTACAAGTTGGAATTAAAGGCTTTTTCTTTGGACTGAAATTAGATGCATTTAATGTAACTTTTTTGCAGCAAGATCTGGAGAATTAATATTGAAGCAGTTTGAAAAAAGGTAAGTTCAGAACTGGATTAAATTTAGTTTTATTTTAAATTCCAAAACTCTCTAAACTAACATGCCTAATTTAGTGACATTGTTTAATCTGTTTGCCTCTGTCTAAGTGCTTTGTGCTGTCTACTTTAATAGTGATTGGTCTGTCTCTGTCAATCACATTTTAGAATTTGGCAATTTTCAGAGTTAAATGCTGACAAATTCTAAGAATGGCACAGAACTGAAATTAGCTTCTAATTTTTAATTGCTAATTTCCCCTAACACTTAAATCCAAGCCAAGTGTGGTATATCTGATCAAAGGCAACTATGTCAGTGTGGTAATTTGGCTAAGGTAGACTGGGCAACGAGAATTTGAAGACATGATGGCTGATTAGCAATGGCAAACATTTACAGAATTAATTCATAATTTACAACAAGCATACGTTCAACCACTTGGTAGTACAGAACTTAGATTTTGATGAAAAGAGAGACACGTTGCTGTAGCTTTTCAATAAATGTAGATTTCCTTAAAAAGCCCCACAGGAAACATGGTCCAAGTGGCTAATGAGAGAGGTTAAGGATGATATTAGATTGAGAAAGAGGTTCAGCCTGTTGTCAAAAAAAACTTGTGAATATTTTAGAATTTGGCAACATCTGACTAAGAAACTGGAGTAACTGGACTGTAAAGGTTTCTGCCAGTTTGTAAATAGCAAGTAAATAACGCTACCTTAGAGACAGAAGAATTATTGAGGAAGAAAGAAATAACAAAAATATTAAACAATTAATTTGTAAATTTTCATAATAGATACAAAAGAAGCTTCAGAAGTACAGTAAAAGGAGAATGAAATTGGGAATGTCCCCATAATGGAGATAGTACAGTTGGACTAAAAGCCAATAAGAAGCTCCATGGAGCTTACAGTTTGACGAGAAAATGCATTGGTTGGCATCTTCGAAATTGTCTAGATTCTAGATCAATCCCACTAACTGTAAAATCAGAAAGATAACAGAGCTGTTCAAGAAAGGAGAGAGAATGCAGGAAAGTGGACCAAAGGGTCTGTTTTCATGCTGTATGACTCTATGGCTCTTTAACTATCAGTCAGATAGCACCTGTGGAGAGAGAAACAGGGATAACTGATTATTTCCCCCAGTATTTGCTATTTTTGTTTAGATTTCAAACATCCACAGTATTTTATTTTTATTTAGCTATTAACCAGTAGATTGATAAGAGTTTTGTAGCACACAAAGAGACCCTTTGGTCAGTTGTGTCTGTGCCAGTCGTCAAATGCCCATCCATTCTAATCCCAGCACTCTCTCCTGGTTGGCGTCATGGCTGACACAGAGGAAGATGGCCGTGGTTGTTGGAAGTCAGTCATCTCAGCTCCAGGACATCTCTGCAGGAGTTCCTCAGGGGAGTGTCCAAAGCCCAAGCGTCCTCAGTTGCTTCATCAATGACTTTCCATCCATCATAAGGCCAAAAGTGGGAGTGTTCACTTAAGGATTGTATAATGTTCAACAACATTTGCATCTCCCCAGAGACTGATTCAGTCCATATCCAAATGGAGCAAGACCTGGACAGTATCAGGCTTGGGCTGTAAAATGTTGGAGAATGATCCAGGAAGTGACTGGGGACAGTGCTCTCTGTGACTAACAGGATGACACTGGCAAGGCCACGTGAGTTAGTGATGATAGTGGGGTCTCACTGTCACTGAAAGATCGGAGAGAACTGAACTTGGAAGATTGAGAACAGTCATCATTCCAAAGGTGATGTGAATTACACATGATCTGCCTCCATCCCCTTGGAACCCCACCATTCCTAGGCTCCAGACTTGACTTTACAAAGCCCCTCTCTCACCCCAGACCACATCCACCCCTACAACTCCACTAACCCCTTCCAGGCCCAAATTCTCCCATCGACGCTGACTTTTCAAAACACTGCATCAATGACCTAGCCCCTTTGTCTCTTTGCACCCTTGTTTCATAGCCCACCAGGCCCACTGCCCACCAGGCCTACTGCCCAGCTGCACTTTACCCTCACACTTTGGTTACATACTTATCAATTGACAGAAGCTGTCAAAGTAGCTTTTTGCGAATTAGGACATTTAAATTTCCGAATGCAACAGCTAGCGGTTGTGAGAAAAGAGCTGGATTTCTCTGAGAATTCTGTGCTCGTGGGAACTGTGAGAATGCACATACAGCTCTGCAGTTCTGAAGGGTGCTGACTGGAATCTGCTGAATGCAGAGCACTTTCCACTCATAAAGAGGAATCTGTGTGAGTTTGTCACTGTTTGGAAAATGTCATCTGATAGGTTTGGCTGGAATTTACAAGATTAAATTTACAGAGGATGCGATACTGCAGTTTGAAAAACAATATTGTGACATCATTAAGGAATGTTTTTCTCATACTTGAGGAAGTTTGAGGATTCTGAGTGTGAATCCACCTGACTGTGACAGCTCCATGTAGTGTTGTTGAGTTGTTTCCCTGAAGAGAACATATTTTGCTGACCCAGTGGATGTCATAAACCAGTGCAAGGTCTAACAATTAGCTTATGTTCTTTGGCAATTACACTGTTACAGCCATGTATTAACAATTCTGGTCTTACACCTGTGTGCTGTCGAATTTCTCTCTTTCGATTCCTCTGTTAAGGTTGTTACTACAGTGAAACCTGCGTAAACAGCCTCCTATCAGAGAGAAAATGGTTATCCATTTGACGCAGCCAAATAACTTGGGACTAAATTGAACAAGGGGCACTGAATCTCAAGTCTCCAACAAATGACAAACGTCATTCAGCTTTTAATGCACTAAGCTGTTTGACATTTTCAGACATGGAATTGAGAATTCAGCTTCAGCTTTTGTAGGGTGATGGCCTGCTAACCCAGTTTCCATCAGTGAGAACAACTGGACGTTTCTGCAGTTGGATTCCCAGTTTGGCATTTTCCCAGCTACTGTGCGTGCTTGGTAAAACGCTGTACACTTTACTGACAACATTTAACTTGCGAGCAATGAGCCTTTTGAAAATAACGATACCTACAATGAGAATGAGAGATAATGGGAACTGCAGATGCTGGAGAATTCCACGATAATAAAATGTGAGGCTGGATGAACACAGCAGGCCAAGCAGCATCTCAGGAGCACAAAAGCTGACGTTTCGGGCCTAGACCCTTCATCAGAGAGGGATTGGGGTGAGGGTTCTGGAATAAATAGGGAGAGAGGGGGAGGCGGACCGAAGATGGAGAGAAAAGAAGATAGGTGGAGAGAGTATAGGTGGGGAGGTAGGGAGGGGATAGGTCAGTCCAGGGAAGACGGACAGGTCAAGGAGGTGGGATGAGGTTAGTAGGTAGATGGGGGTGCGGCTTGGGGTGGGAGGAAGAACAGGTTAGGGAGGCAGAGACAGGTTGGACTGGTTTTGGGATGCAGTGGGTGGAGGGGAAGAGCTGGGCTGGTTGTGTGGTGCAGTGGGGGGAGGGGATGAACTGGGCTGGTTTAGGGATGCAGTAGGGGAAGGGGAGATTTTGAAACTGGTGAAGTCCACATTGATACCATTAGGCTGCAGGGTTCCCAGGCGGAATATGAGTTGCTGTTCCTGCAACCTTCGGGTGGCATCATTGTGGCACTGCAGGAGGCCCATGATGGACATGTCATCTAAAGAATGGGAGGGGGAGTGGAAATGGTTTGCGACTGGGAGGTGCAGTTTCCATCCCCACCCCTGTCTGCTTTCTGGAGAGACCACTCTCTCCGTGACTCCCTTGTTCGCTCCACACTGCCCTCCAACCCCACCACACCCGGCACCTTCCCCTGCAACCGCAGGAAATGCTACACTTGCCCCCACACCTCCTTCCTCACCCCTATCCCAGGCCCCAAGATGACATTCCACATTAAGCAGAGGTTCACCTGCACATCTGCCAATGTGGTATACTGCATCTACTGTACCCGGTGTGGCTTCCTGTACATTGGGGAAACCAAGCGGAGGCTTGGAGACCGCTTTGTGGAACACCTCCGCTCAGTTCGCAACAAACAACTGCACCTCCCAGTCGCAAACCATTTCCACTCCCCCTCCCATTCCCTAGATGACATGTCCATCATGGGCCTCCTGCAGTGCCACAATGATGCCACCCGAAGGTTGCAGGAACAGCAACTCATATTCCGCCTGGGAACCCTGCAGCCATATGGTATCAATGTGGACTTCACCAGTTTCAAAATCTCCCCTTCCCCCACTGCATCCCTAAACCAGCCCAGTTCGTCCCCACCCCCCACTGTACCACACAACCAGCCCAGCTCTTCCCCTCCACCCACTGCATCCCAAAACCAGTCCAACCTGTCTCTGCCTCCTTGGAGACCGCTTTGTGGAACACCTCCGCTCAGTTCGCAACAAACAACTGCACCTCCCAGTCGCAAACCATTTCCACTCCCCCTCCCATTCCCTAGATGACATGTCCATCATGGGCCTCCTGCAGTGCCACAATGATGCCACCCGAAGGTTGGAGGCTTGGGGACCGCTTTGCAGAACACCTCCGCTCAGTTCGCAACAAACAACTGCACCTCCCAGTCGCAAACCATTTCCACTCCCCCTCCCATTCTCTTGATGACATGTCCATCATGGGCCTCCTGCACTGCCACAATGATGCCACCCGAAGGTTGCAGGAACAGCAACTCATATTCCGCCTGGGAACCCTGCAGCCATATGGTATCAATGTGGACTTCACCAGTTTCAAAATCTCCCCTTCCCCCACTGCATCCCTAAACCAGCCCAGTTCATCCCCTCCCCCCACTGCACCACACAACCAGCCCAGCTCTTCCCCCCCACCCACTGCATCCCAAAACCAGTCCAACCTGTCTCTGCCTCCCTAACCGGTTCTTCCTCTCACCCATCCCTTCCTCCCACCCCAAGCCGCACCCCCAGCTACCTACTAACCTCATCCCACCTGCTTGACCTGTCCGTCTTCCCTGGACTGACCTATCCCCTCCCTACCTCCCCACCCACACCTTCTCCACCTATCTTCTTTACTCTCCATCTTCGGTCCGCCTCCCCCTCTCTCCCTATTTATTCCAGTTCCCTCCCCCCATCCCCCTCTCTGATGAAGGGTCTCGGCCCGAAACGTCAGCTTTTGTGCTCCTGAGATGCTGCTTGGCCTGCTGTGTTCATCCAGCCTCACATTTTATTATCTGCCTCCCTAACCTGTTCTTCCTCCCACCCCAAGCCGCACCCCCATCTACTTACTAACCTCATCCCACCTCCTTGACCTGTCCGTTTTCCCTGGACTGACCTATCCCCTCCCTACCTCCCCACCTATACTCTCTCCACCTATCTTCTTTTCTCTCCATCTTCAGTCCGCCTCCCCCTCTCTCCCTATTTATTCCAGAACCCTCACCCCAACCCCTCTCTGATGAAGGGTCTAGGCCGAAAACGTCAGCTTTTGTGCTCCTGAGATGCTGCTTGGCCTGCTGTGTTCATCCAGCCTCACATTTTATTATCCTACAATGAGAATGTTAGTCCTAATATATAGATTTCACTGTATTTTCCGTCATTATTTCAAGGTGTTACAATCAGTAATGCTCTCATTTTAGGCAAGTTCATGTAACAATTAGTACAAAATAGCCAGTACATCAATTGACACAGATCAGGGGGAAAACTCCCATCTCATAAGAAAATGGAGGTTGTTGTTGAAGGTGAGTCGAATCAGCTCCAGGACATCTCTGCTGAAGTTCCTCAGGGTAGTGTCCCAGGCCCATCTTCATGCTGCGTCATCAACGACCTTCCCCCCCATCATAAAATTCAGAAGTGGGAATGATTACCTATGATTACACAATGTTCAGCACCATTCACAATTCCTCAGATATTGAAGCAATATGTGTTCAAATGCAAGAAGATCTGGATAGTGTAGATGTTTGGGCTGATCAGTGACAGTAACATTTGCGCCCCACAAGCGCCAGGCAGTGACCATCTTCAATGAAAGAGAATCTAACTATCACAACGCGACATTCAACTTCATCGCCATCACTCCATTGACCAAAAACTGAACAGCTCCAGAAACATAAATACTGTGACTATAAGAACAGGTCAGACAGTAGGAGTTCTACAGCAAATAACTCACTTCCTGACTCCCCAAAGCCTGTCCATCACCTATAAGGCACAAATCAGGAGTGTGATGGAATACTCCCCACTTGCCTGGATGGGGGCAGCTCCAATAACACCCAAGGAGCTCAACACCATCCAGGACAAAGCAGCCTCCGCTTGATTGGCACCACATTCACACACACCCAGTCCCTCTTCCACCGACACTTAGTAGCAGCAGTGTGTGCTATCTGCAAGATACACTGCAGAAATTCATCAAGGCTTTTTGGAAAGTACCTTCCAAAAACATGACCGCCACTATCTGGAAGGACAAGAGCAGCAGATACGTGGGAACACCATTGGAACAAGGGCAACACAGTGGCTCGATGGTTAGCACTGCTGCCTCCCAGTGCCAAGGACCCAGGTTCGATTCCACCCTGGGGTGATTGTCTGTGTGAAGTTTGTACATTCTCCCCACATCTGTGTGTGTTTCCTCCGAGTGCTCCAATTTCCTCCCAAAGTCCTAAGATGAGCAGGTTAGGTGGATTGGCCATACTAAATGTGTGGATAGGGTGGGATGCCCTTTGGAAGGTTGGTGCAGTCTCACTGGGCCTATTGGCATCTTCTGCACTGTAGGGATTCTATGACCACCTCCTGCAAATTCCCCTCCAAGCCACTCACCATCCTGACTTGGAAATATATTGCTGTTCATCCAGTGTTCCAGGGTCAAAACCTTGGAATTCCCTTCCTAATGGCTCTTTGGGTATACCCACAGAAGATGGACTGCAGCGTTTCAACAAGGCAGCTTACCACCACCTTCTCAAGGGCAGCTGGGAATGGAAATAAAAGCACAGAATTCAAGTGATATATGATTTTTGTTTCACTTTGACAGTCAGTAATGATGCAGTACAATGCCAGCTCACACTAAGCTGTTAAATTTGTTTCAATGCAACATATAGAAACTTGTTTCTATTGGTCTAAATCCATTTGTTAATGTGTTTGGAGCTGGTCCAGATTGTATTTGGCTGACAGTTCCCTTTGGCAAGTCAGATCCTCCTAATCATGCAATCCCTATAGCATGGAAGCAGGCCAGTCAGCCCATCAAGTCCATACCAAGCCAACCCGCCAAAGTGCATTCCCCCCCTTCACCAATATCCCTGTAACCCCGTATTTCCAATGTCTAACCCACTTAGTCTGCACATCCCTGAACACTATGGGCAATTTAGCATGGCCAATCCACCTAGCCTGCACATCTTTGGGCTGTGGGAGAAAACTGGAGCACCGAAAGGAAACCCACGCAGACACAGGAAAAATGTGCAAACTCCACACAGACAGCTACCTGTGTCCCTGGTGCTAAGGCATCAGTGCTAACCATGGAGCCACTGTGCCACTCCATAATATTACAGAAATTGTAAACTTCTCACCAGTTCCTGGAAGAAAAGCTGTTTCTGGTCAAGAATGTGCAGTTATAGAACATAGAACATTACAGCACAGTACAGGCCCTTCAGCCCTCAATGTTGTGCTGACCTGTCATACCGATCTCAAGCCCATCTAACCTACACTATTCCATGTACGTCCATATGCTTATCCAATGATGACTTAAATGTACCTAAAGTTGGCGAATCTACTGCAAGTTGGGTAGTTTCTGTTAAAAAATCTCAGAAGCCAGCAGTCTGATTGAAAATCTTGCAAATAACAGGTCAAAACTGGAAAAATGTGCAATACCATACTTAGGTGTTTTTAAAATGTTTGTTTGAGACTTGTTACTCTGTAGTTGTGGAAGTATTTAACAGATGATTTATAGCAACCTGAACTATACACAGTGTGGCCTCATCAGATAGACAACTCTTTCGTCTACACTGTACTGACATTCCCAAGCCTATTCAATTATTTAAATAGACATGCCTGGTCTGTGTGAAGACTCTGTTGATCTGCCTTTATCGCTATCTCGTAATACCCTAACTCAATACAGATTGATCAATTCCAGTTTGAAAAGTTATTGTCAGCACGACACGTTAGGAAATTCTCCATTCTCAGCTTGCAGCCTGTGGAGGTGAGTGTTCCAGATTTTCAGTTCTATGTCTGGAAAAGTATCCTGAAGTTTTATGATTCATTATCTCTTATGCCTGAGAAAATAGTCTTCACCAATTTGGAATCAAATAATTGATCTCTTGCTTTCACGCAGTGGACTCCACATGCTAGTTACTTGAATAAAAACCAAAAGAATTGTGGATGCTATAAATCAGAAACAAAAACATAAATTGCTGAGAAAGCTCAGTTCTGAGGAAGGGTCACTTGACCCAAAACATCAACCCTGATTTCCCTCCACAGATGCTGCTGGACCTGCTGCACTTCTTCGGCAATTTCTGTTTTTGTTACAGTTACTTACTTAGTCTGCCCTTCCCACTACTGTACCTTCAGCAAATCTTAATGAACACTTTCTGTTCCTTTATCTTAGTGATATTGCTGTGGAAAAAAACTGAGGAGCAGGTTGGGGGTCCCTGGGAAATACCACTTCCTTGAACCTCTGAATCAGAACACTCTCTTTCACCTCACTGCTTCCACCTCCTCCCTCCCAACCAATTACTAACCCACAGCACATTACTGATTTGATTTTAAAGATTAAATGCAATGATCTCTTGTGGAGCTCTGTGCATTTTAATGCAGTCACTATCTGGGATTTGTTAGCTAAACATGACATCTCAAGCGTGCAAAGCAAGATTAGAGAAATGAAAAGGTTTGGAGTCTTGGGACTGCCCATAATCTGAGAAAGAAGAGTGAAAATATTCATGGGAAAGAAGATTTGAAAG
Organism: Stegostoma tigrinum; assembly: GCF_030684315.1. Classification (NCBI taxonomy): domain Eukaryota; kingdom Metazoa; phylum Chordata; class Chondrichthyes; order Orectolobiformes; family Stegostomatidae; genus Stegostoma; species Stegostoma tigrinum. The sequence goes on along the minus strand of NC_081381.1, from coordinate 9,394,636 downwards.
ATTCAAAATATCTTAACCACAGGAATGACGACTCACTTTTAAATAATCAGGAATTTGTTTTCAAAGAGCAATTCTCAGTCTCCTTCCAGTCTTCACAATATATATTCAATGTCTATGGTTGGGTTTATATCAACTTGATCCAATGATGTTGAGAATGATCTTCATGCTTTTGATATTGTAGAATTACCAAAAAAGACACAAGCTTATGGAGTTGAGGAGAACCCGAATGTTTTCCACAAATGAAGATGATGCCTTACACTCTAAAGGAAACCAGCAGAAACCAGGATTGTAAAAATGAAAAATTTAATTGGAATTTAGAAATATTTTCTCAAACTGCATTGCACTTTGTTGGAGATTCAGTTTCAACTGCCTCTGTGTAGAAACTATTGTGATTGTCTAAGTCTTGTGTTTTGGTGTTAATATTGTCATTGGACATAGTGTAAAAGCACAAATGGTGACGTGAGTGGAGCACGATCAACACTGCATTAGGCCTATTTATGGATTGTTCTGTCTTTCGGTGATTATTTGCTAAAGCTGGCTAGATATCATCACTGTTGAATGGAAAAGATGTAAATATGCTTTTGTAAATAATGCAAAATAAAAATCTTAAATGTCACAATCAAAATGATCTAAACTGTTGTTTTCTCATAAACACTGGACCCAGTTGTGTGAACTGTACATAAGGAGGCGAGGAGGATTAGTCTCTGATACTGGCTGTTGTTAAATTCACCCACAAAGGCTTCAAAGACACTTTAATTAATGTTTCTGCCTAAATTATTGTGTTCTGTTTTGTTCAAACTTTCCACTGAAAGTGCTGGGCTGTACAAATGATCAGTGCTGTTTCTCCAGCTTCTGTTGAGCTTCACTGGAGTACTGCAGCAGGCCGAGGGACGGATTGGTGAGCGTGAGAGAAAGCTCTAATATTGAAATGACTAGTAACTAGAAGCTCAGGGTCATGCTTGTGGCCTGAGTGATGTTCTTTATAGCAATCATCCAAAGTGGGTTTGACTGCACCTTTTAAAACCTCATTCATGGCTAGCTGGGTGAGCATTTATAGCTAAATACTCATGGTCCTTGTAACCCAAAAAAGCACAATCCACCATTACCTCCATGACAGACCACAACAGGAAGACACAACATGGCCAGACACACTAGTCATCCTGCCGTACGTCAGAGACCTATCAGAGATGACTGCGAGACTCCGCAGACCCCTAGGCATCAGGGTAGCCCACAAGCCAACAACCACCCTGCAGCAGCTACTGATGGATGTAAAGGATCATAATATCCAACATACCATGCAAGGTCTGTGAGAAACATCACACAGGCCAAACTGGAAGAAAACTGACAATGAGGGTACACAAGCACCAAGTAGCCACCAAGAGACATGACCAATTCTCACTCCTGTCAATACACATGGACAATGAGGGACACAAATGCAACTGGGATAACACATCCATAACAGCACGAGCCAAACAGAGACATGCCAGGGAATTCCTGGAGGCCTGGCATTCCAACCAGAACTCCAACAACACACACACACATAGAACTGTACCCGATATACAAACCAGTGAGAAACGGAGCCGGTAGTAATTCCAACCACCCCAGCAAAGCCAGGCTTATAACTAACAAGTGGGACAGAACACCAACGCTGCACTGGAGGTGCACTGATGTTACCCAGCAGGGTAACAAAACGTCTACAACCAAACTCACCGGCTCGGCAAGCAAGGCAACCTCATCCACAACCCGAGCTACAGATCTTCTTAGGACAGGGAAATAGCACAGGGAAATGGCATTGAGTTGACTAATCAGGCATGATCTAAAATTGGTGCAATGGTCTTGAGAGGCTGAATGGCCTCCTGCTCCGAATGAGAGAAATGCAAGTAAACTATTACTTCACCTGGCCAGAGCATTTGGGGTATTGGACACTGTGAGGAGAGAGAAGGTAATGGAAGGGCGTGCACTCACATCTGCTGTGATTATGTGGGAAGGTGGCCCTGGAATGGGATGAGATGTTGGAGATGATTGAGGAGTGGAGCAAGCTGGCACAGGCAATGGTTCATTTCAAATCTGACAGAGGGCCTTTCTCCATATGCTTGGTGGCTTCCTGAAAAAGCCTGCTGTGTTTGGATCAGTCAAAACCAGGATTCCCATGAGTCAGTGGAAATGTTTACTCTCTTCAGGGATGGTTTGAGGACTTTGCTAAAGCTGGGACTTTGTACCCTGGAGCATCAGAGGCTGAGGAGTGACCTTATAGAGGCTTATAAAATCATGAGGGGCATGGATAGGGTGAATAGTCAAGGTCTTTTTCCCAGGGTAGGGGAGTTCAAAACTTGAGAGCATTTACAGTCATAGTATCATACAGCTTGGAAACAGACTCTCCAACACAACTTGTCAGTGCTGACCAAGTTTCCCAAACCAAACTAGTCCCACTCGCCTGTGTTTGGTCCATATCCCGCTAAACCTCTCCTGCTCGTATACCTGTCCAAATACGCTTTAGATGTTGTAACTGTACCTGCTTCAACCACTTCCTCTGGTAGCTCATACCCCATATGAAGCACTCTGTGTAATAAAGTTACCCCTCAGGTCCCTTTTTAAATCTTTTTCTTCTCACCTTAAAAAGATACCCTCTCATTTTCAACTCCCCAACATAGAGAAAAGAGTTTTGCTACTCACCTATCTATGCCCCTCATGATTTTATAATTCTCTATAAGATCACCCCTCAACCTTTTACACCCCAGTGAAAAATATCCCAGCCTATTCAGCCTCACCCTGTAACTCAAGCCCTCCAGTCCTGGTAACATCCTGGTAAATCTTTTATGAACCCTCTCCAATTTAATAATTTCCTTCCTATAGCAAGGTGACCAGAACTGCACATAGTACTCCAAAAGTGGCCTCACCAACATCTTGTACAACCTCAACATGACATCCCAACTCCTATACTCAGTAGTCTGCACAATGAAGGCAAGCATGCTAAACGCTTTCTTAACCACCCTAGCTACTAGTGATTCAGGTAGTTTTCAAAGAACTGTATACCTGAATCCCTAAGTCTCTCTGTTCTATAACACTCCCCAAGGCCCTACCATTAACTATATAAGTCCTGCCCTTGTTCATTTTACCAAAATGCAACACCTTGTATTTACCCAAATTGAACTCCATTTATCACTCCTCAATCCATTGGCTTAATTGATCAAGATCCCTTTGTAATCATAGATAACCTTCTTCACTATCCACGATACCACCAATTCTGGTGTCATCCAGAAACTTGTCAACCATGATTCCTAAATTCTCATCCAAATTGTTTATCTAAATGACAAACAAGAGCAGACCCAGCATCAACCCCTACAGAACACTACTGATCACAGGCCTCCAGTCCAAAAAACCCTCCAGCACTACTCTCTGTCCCCTACCACCAAGTTAATTTTGTATCCAATTGGCAAGCTACCATGTGGAAGCTCATATAGACAATGTCTACCACTCTGCCCTCATCTGTCTTTTTAGTTACTCCCTCAAAAAACTCAATTAAGTGAAAGACAGGAACCTGAGGGCTAATATTTTTCACACAGAGGGTGGTTCCTGTGTGGAATGAACGACCTGAGGAAGAGATAGATGCAGGTACAGTTACAACACATCACAGACATTTGGACAGGTACATGGATAAGAAAGTTGTAAAGGGATATGGGCGAAACGCAGGCAAATGGGGCTAGTTTGGGAAACTTTGTCGGCATGGATGAGTTGGATCGAGGGGTTGTTTGTCATGCTTTATGACTATGACTATAAACAAAGTTAACACTTTGAATCCAGTGAACCTTTCTCAGAAGAAATGGGGTCATTGGACTTGAAACGTTAGCTCTGTTTCTCTCCATGGTCGCTGCCAGAGCCACTGAGTTTCTCTAGCAATTTCTGTTTTTATTTCAGATCTCCAGCATCCCTAGTTCTTTGTTTTGTTTTATATTTTGGCAAAGATTTTTTCATCTTGCACTCATCAGGACAATTCACAAGAATGCCACCATAAAGGGAAAAACAGCATTGACACTGTATAAAGGAGAAGGCTGTATCAAAGAGTAGGCTTTGATTGCCAGACGTGCTGCTGTGAAAAAACATTTGAATGATGATTGATAGTTAACGGCCAAGCTTTGGTTAAATTTAAACCATGCGGGTTGATCAAAGGCCTCTGAAATGAACCAGAGAATGGTTGTCACCTATTTTGTTAAGTTGTGTGTATTCTTTCTGTCTGCAAAGAACAGGACCCTACGTGTTAATTATTGTAACTTCCGGCACATACAAACGCACTCACTGTCAGCCCCGCTGACAATCCTAAAGAGGTTGTCAGTGTAATGAACGCTCAACAAATCATGTCTTTTTCCAAGAATGTTCAAGAACCTTATGTGACGTAATTTGAAAATGAGAACTTTAGATCCTTCAGTTTTAATTCTGATTATCTTGGTAAAGGAAGAATCAGAAAAGAACTGACCTCAAAAGGAGAATTTGGGCCCTACTTTGACCATGGAAGAGGGAATTTCTATCAAAGGTAGGCAGATGTAAGTGGTCTGCTATACTATGTTAACATTCACACAGCATAATCTCTCAAAACGTCCTCAGAGAAACCACACTCTGCCACCAAAGGGGATACCTGCTTTGGTATTTTGTGCCTCTTAGGCAAGAACCGTATTGCCAAATACCAGAAGAACTTGTATTCAGCTCTCTGATGAAGGGTCTAGGCCCGAAACGTCAGCTTTTGTGCTCCTGAGATGCTGCTGGGCCTGCCGTGTTCATCCAGCCTCACACTTTGTTATCTTGTATTCAGATCTACTGGCTTAAAGGATTGTCAAAACTCAAGGTAAGTTGATGTAATAAGTTAACATGCTGATGAGCCAATTACCATCATGTTAAAATGACAACACTCTTCTGATATAGAATCCCTAATAGTGCAGAAGCAGACCATTCAGCCCATGGAGTCCATACCAACCCTCTGGAGAGCATGCCACCCAGACCCACTCCATCCCTATAACCCTATGGCTAATCCATCTAGCCTGCACATCCCTGGACACAAAACTAAAGTTGCTGGAAAAGCTCAGCAGTTCTGGCAGCATCTGTGCTGAAAAATTCAGAGTTAATGTTTCAGGTCCTTTCCCTCAGGGAATAGATCCCTGGACACAATGGGCAAATTTAGCATGGCCAATCCACCTAATGTACACATCTTTGGAATTTAGGAGGAAACTCATGTAAACACAGGGAGAATGTGCAAACTCTACACAGACAGTCACCTGAGTCTGGAATTAAAGCTGGACCACTGGCACAATGAGGCAGCAGCACTAACCGCTGAGCCACCCATATCTATTGTTAAACATACACAAATCTTTGTTCTTATATTTTTGACTGTTTAAGTTTTCTTTTTCTTTAGTTTGTAAGTTATTCCACATATTAAACAATCACATTCTACCATGTAAAAATTCCATTTTTGAATTTACTGATTCAAACCCAGTCTCTAAAACCAGCAACTAATGAGGTTTTATTTAAACCCAACATGATTATTTGTTGAAATGAAGCCTAGTTCCTGATAGAGTTGCTGCGTTACCTCCATAACCCTGGGGTAATATTTTTTCACAGGGATAGACTCTAAAGCGAATCTATACGAAACTGTGTACTTCCTCAGAAATGTGTACAGAAAATTAATATTTTATTTTAGAAAGGGAACAGTAAGATAAATAACCTGAAACCCCATATTGATCAGCTCCTTTGTACTGCTATGATAGTATTTAACTGGAACCCATAAAGGAATAGTTAACAATCAATGCTCCTTTCCCGGTCGATAGCTCGTGTGCTAAGGATAGCAATTGTAATCTACATGCAGACTGAATTTAGCAGGTTGGCAACGGAGCCTGCAAGATGAATTCATAAAGTATTGTCAGAACTCTTTCTTAAAGCAGTATGTTTTCAAGACTACTAGAGACCAACATAATAGTAGCCTCCTGGTCATGTGTAAAGAGACAGGATTAATTAATGATGATAGGAACTGCAGATGCTGGAGAATCCGAGATAACAAGGTCTAAGCCCAAAACGTCAGCTTCCCTGCTCCTAAGATGCTGCTTGGCCTGCTGTGTTCATCCAGCTCTACACCTTGTTATCTAGGATTAATTAATGATCTTGTTGTAAGGACACTCCTCGGTAATAGTGACCATGATAAAGTTGCCTTTTGCATTAATTCTGAGGGACAGAAGGTTGGACCAAAGTCCAGTGTTATAAACGTTAATATCAGCAACAATGAGTGCACGAAAACAGAACCAGCTAAAATGAACTAGGAAAGGTAAATTGAAGGATAGCTTGCTAGGGATACAGGAGAAGACACTTAAGGAAACCATAAGATATAGGAGGAGAAATTAGGCCATTCGGCCCATCGAGTCTGCTCTGCCATTCAATCATGGCTAATAAGTTTCTCAACCCCATTCTGCTGCTTCCTCCCCATAACCCTTGATAATCAAGAACCTATCTATCTCTGTCTTAAATGTACTCAATGGCCTGGCCTCCACAGCCTTCTGTGGCAGTGAATTCCATGGATTCACCACTCTCTGGCTGAAGAAATTTCTCCTTATCTCCGTTCTAGCAGGTCTTCCCTTTACTCTAAGGCTGTGCCCTCTGGTCCTAGTCTCTCCTACCAATGGAAGCATCTTCCCAACCTCCACTCTGTCCAGGCCATTAGATCCCCCCTCATCCTTCTAAACTCCAATGAGCATAGTCCCAGAGTCCTCAAACGTTCCTTATATGTTAAGCTTTCCATTCTTGGGGCCATTCTCATGAATTTGCTCTGAACCCGCTCCAGGGCCAGAACATCCTTCTTAAGATATGGGGCCCAAAACTGCACACAATACTCCAAATGTGGCCTGACCAGTGCCTTATAAAGCCTCAGTAGTATATTCCTGCTTTTATATTCAACTCCTCTCAAAATAAATGCTAACATTGTATTTGCCTTCCTGACAACTGACTCAACCTGAAAGTTCACCTTGAGAGAATTCTGGACTAGAACTACTCAGAACATACCCATTCCAGTGAGAAAGAAAAGTTCTAAGTGAGGCAATCTGTTAGAAGATTGGACTGTACATTACACAGTGAGTGGTAGTGCCTGGAATGTGCTGCCAGAGGAGGTGATAGAAACAGAGATGATATCAAAGTTTAACAGGTATTTAGACTGACACATGAATAGGCAGGGAATAGAGATATATGGACTACATGCAGGCAATTTGGATTAATTTAGAATGGCATCGTGGTCAGCATAGACATGGTGGGCCAAAGGGCCTGTTCCTGTACTGTACTGATCTATGTTCTATCCAATATAAAGAATGGTAAAAAAATGACTAAAAGATTAATAAGCAGGGAGGAATTAGAGTACAAGAAAAAGCTAGCAATAGAAAAACAGATGCTAAGAGTTTCTATGGGTATTTGGAAATGAAAAAAGGCATGAAACGTGAGCACTGGTCCTCCAGAGAATAAGTCTTGGGCTCTTATATTGGGAACAAAGGCATTAGTGGAAGAACTAAACAGATGGTTTGTGACTGTTTTCAATGAAGATGCAAATAACAGAAATAATTGTGAATCAGAACATGAAAGGGTCGGAGGAACTTAAAAGAATAAGAATCACCAGATTCTGACAAAACTATCAGAATGGAAAGCTTATAAATCTGCAGCTCCTGATGGAATCCACCCTAGGGCCCTGAAAACAGTGGCTGCTGAGTGAATAGATGTATTGTTTGTGGATCCTGGACATGGTGGAATTTAGCATTCAGTCTGAGAGGCAGGACCCTAGTTTGGAAATGATGTTCGTTTCGCAGGAGTTTAACAGCAAAGACAGTTGGTCAGAAATGATAGATGTTTGAGAAGATAGTTTATTGCTCACAGCAAAGAACTTTTTAAATTAAAAATGACAATGGCACTCACCTGTCCTTTTAGATTGTCCAGGCCCTATGGAGAGGTAAACTTTTTGATAATTTTATTTTAACTTTTATGTAACAAATAATCAAAGGATAAAGGCAATGGCTTCATGGCACTAACACATAAGTGGTATTCCAGGGTTCTGGGTTCAATTTTGAGTGTGGCAGAAAAGAGAAATTTGAATTCAATTAAAAGTCTAGAATTAGAATTCTTATGATGACCAAAGTCAATTGTTGTAAAAATCCATCTGGCTCAATAATGCCCTTTAGGGCAGGAAACTGCCATCCTTACCTGATCTCGCCTTCACATGACTCCAGACCAACATCAATATGGTTGATTCTTCTTTGCTGCCAGATTAACCACTAGGTTTCTTTTAAAATTCACTCACGGATGTAGATGTCGCTGCATCAAGCAGTATTTATTGCCCCCATCCCTATTTTCCCAGAGGGCAGCTAAGAGTCAACCACATTGTTTTTGGTCTGGAGTCACATCTAGGCCAGAACAGGTAAGGATGGCAGCTTCCTTCCCTAAAGGACATTTATGAACCAAATGGATTTTTTTCTTGACAATCAGCAGTGGTTTCAGGTCATCATTAGATTCTTAATTCAAGATGCTTTATTGGATTCACATGTCACCACCTGCCATGATGGGATTTGAACGCAGGTGCCCAGAACATTAGAGATAACAAGGTGATAGAGCTGGATGAACACAGCAGGCCAAGCAGCAGAGGAGCAGGAAGGCTGACGTTTTAGGCCCAGATCCCCACCCCTTCAGAAATTTTTGAATATTTCTGAAGCAGCGTCCAGGCCTGAAACGTCAGCCTTCCTGCTCCTCTGATGCTGCTTGGCCTGCTCTGTTCATCCAGCTCTACCACCTTGTTATCTCAAATTCTCCAGCATCTGCACTTCCTACTACCTCTGCCCAGAACATTAGCCGAGTTTTTGGATTTATAGTCTGGCGATACTACCACTAGGCCATTGCCTCTCCTCACTATCAGACTGCTAAAAAGGAACGTAATGGGTCAGACCACCTGACACTGATGGAAGCATTGGAAGAGACAACAGCAAAAACAGCCCTGTTGACCCTGCACACGGTTCAGCACCATTAACAGCTCCGATACTAAAGCAGTCCATGTTCAAATGCAGCAAGACCTGGACAATATCTAGGTTTAGGGTGACAAATACAGCAACATTTGCGTCACACAAATGCAATGACCTGGCAATGACCTTAACAAGAGAGAATCTAATCACCACCCACTGTATCTCCTTGTTGGCTCCCTCACCACCTGCCACAGACCCATGCCTAATGACTATGTCCTGTAGGGCTTGATCAGAAGGTGATAGATATAATCCTTAGAGCTAAAGTGATGAAAAGATATGAAGCTACAGGGAACTGAATTGGATGATCAGCCATGATAGTATTGAATGTCACAGCAGGCTTGAAGGGCTGAAAGGCCTACTTGGGCTCCCAGTTTCTGTGTTTCTGTGTCTCTAATCAATGGCAATGCCGTTACTGAACCTCCCACAGCTTAGCTACTCCCTCTGGTGTCTTTGCACAGATGCACACGACAATGAATTATGGTAAAATTGAAGGGTTTTTTTAATCCGTTTTGGTTTATAGATACAAACATGAAAGACCATCAGAGTTACAGAAACAAAAACAGGTGATGCTGGAAAAGCTCAGCGAGCCTGGCAACATCCATGAAGAGAAATTAGCGTTTTGGGTTCTGAGGAAGGGTCTTCCAGACCCAAAACGTTAACTCTGATTTCTCTTCACAGATGCTGCCAGACCTTCTGAGCTTTTCCACTAACTTCTGTTTTGCTTCCTGATTTACAGCATCCGTAGTTCTTTCAGTTCTTCCATCAGAGTTGCAAACTCTTACACCTCCCACTGGTCACGGTAACCATCCCTGTTCATTGGAGTGACTCACTTATCTCAGTGATAGAAATCTCTTGATTAAACTTAAAAGCCGATCAAACCTATATCTCTCATTCAATTTATCAGAGTAATTTATAAAAATACAGGGTTTTTTCACCCCAAACAGTTCATATAAATAACAAATTTGCTCCTTTTAGAATTTAGATAATTGATGTTTAACTTGATTCTGATGTTAAACCCAGTGACAGTTTTATATTTACACAAGTCCCAAGAGACAGATGTTACTGCCTGTTAATTCACAATTGTTAATGACCACAGCTCGTGACCAGTTGAACTGATTGCCAGAACACTCTGATATTAATCCTTCACACTCAATGCTAAATATCCCAGCCCTTCATTCCAAAGTCAGGACAGAAGGAGCCTCTCAGTGGCTGACCTAAGAACAGCGAGCACCTTTATTCACTCTGAAAGTCACCTGTGCTTTGGAGCTCCCTAACCCAGATATTCACCCTAATGTTTCATAACAGAACAAGACAATGTGTAACCTCATAAGTGAAAATAGTGAGCTTCACAAACAGTACTTCGTGTGATTGGAATCTGTTCTCAAACATGAATGTACCAGATGGATCAATGTAATTCATAAAATCTCCTCAGACTGAACAGGAGAGTTAAAGAAATGCTTTCAATCACAGAATTCCCAAAATTCAACATCAGCATTATTACATTTTGCTGTCACGATAACTCATGTTGTTGTTGAGGTTGGTTGGCTCGCCGAGCTGGTTTGTAGTTCCACAGATATTTCATTACCATGCCAAGTAACATCCTCAGTGCAGCCTCTGATGAAGCGTCGGTGTGTTTTCCTGCCTGGTTTTTAAACTCTGGGGTCCGTTGAGATGGATTGCCTCACTTCCAGTTTTCTTTCATAGTGGAATGTATATGGGGTGGAGTTCAATGTGTTTATTAATAGCTTGCTTCATGGGGAGCCATGCTTCCAGGAATTCTCATGCTTGTCTCTGCCTAGCCTGTCCAAGGATCTTGGTGTTGTCCCAGTCAACGTCGTGGTTCTCCTTGTTTACGTGAATTGAGATGAGTGAGTATTGTCCAATCGGACAAACAGGAAGGAAACTAACAAGAGTACATGAACACCAGCCGGCTACAAAAAGACACGATCAATACTCATTGATCTCAATCACTCATCTGAATCGCAAACGAAAGTACACAGAAAAGCCACACACATGGACCAGGTACTGAACTTCAACAGTAACCATCCCAGCACACAAATGAAGCTGCGTGTGAACACTATTTAAAAGGGCAACAACACACTGCAGCAACATGGAGCTACGCCAAGAGGAGGATGAATACCTCTTCCAAGTGTTCAAGGATAATCCAAAGAACTCGGTCAGAAGATGCCTACAAGAACAGCAACAGAAAGATTCTACACGCCCCGACATACTCATCACACTATCCTACATCAGGAACACGTCAGAACTCACCACGAGACTCCTATGACCGCTGGGCAGCGTGGCACACAAGCCCATGTCAGCCCTATGAACTAAAGGCCCACTCCCCGCCATGGACAGGACCAATGTCATCTACAAGATCCCCTGCAGAGACTGCGAGAAACACTACATCGGACAAACAGGAAGGAAATTAACAACAAGAGTGCGTGAACACCAACTGGCTACAGAAAGACACGACCGATACTCACTCATCCCAACCCACATGGACAAGGAGAACCAGCACTTCAACCGGAACACCACCAAGATCCTGGGACAGGCTAGGCAGAGACAAGCACGAGAATTCCTGGAAGCATGACACTCCACGAAGCAAGCTATTAATAAACACATTGAACTCAACCCCATATACATTCCTCAAGGGATGAAACCCGGAAATGAGGCAACACATCGCAGCGGACGCCAGAGTTTAAAAACCAGGCGGGAAAACACACCGACGCTTCATTAGAGGCTGCACTGAGGATGTTACCCAGCATGGTAACAAAATGTCTGCGGAACAACAAACCAGCTCGGCAAACCAATCAACCTCAGCACCCACAACCCGAGCTACAGATCTACTCCAAAACTCCCCAACACCATCCATACCCCCCGTGTTTCTCCTATAGTCTGCTTTATCCCCACGGTTTACAGCTGTCCATTATAGGTGTCTACATGTGACAATATAGATCAGACAACACAGGAGCAAAAATAGGCCAATTGGCCCATCAAGTCTGGTCCGTGTTATACCCAGCTACAATCTCTACCTCTGGCCTTACCACCATTTGTGGGGTCATTGAAAAGTTAAGAGGGTTAAGAATAGTAATGATTCAGAATTCAGCAGGTAAGCTTCACGTAAACCGAAATCACCGAAGAAGATCTTACATGTAAAAGAACTAAGAACAAGATGGCACAAACTTAGCGTGATGTGCAAACACATAAGGATGATGTGAGAAAATATTTTCCCACCAGCGAGTGGTTAGGATCTGGAAAGCACTCTCTGTAAAAGTGATGGAGGCATTCAAGAGGGACTTCGGATAGTTATTTGGAAAGAAATGGTGTGCAGGCATATGGGGAAAAGATAGATGCAGACACGATGGGCCAAATGGCCTCCCTTGCACTGTAACAAACATGTAATCTGTGAGGGCATCCTTTCAAACTCTGCAGGGGTTCACCCTGTGTTGTGAAATGTTATCTTTCCATTAAGCAACTGTGCAGGAGGACTCTGCTCACCCTGAATCGGTCCCACTTTTTGCTTGTTTCTTTCTGTCTTTCATCAAATGCTGGTGCTAAGTAATGAGATGAGTTGAGGGAGAAGCTGATTGTGGTAAAGTTACCATGGTGGAAATAGCGGTGTGCTGAAGGCTTCAGCCTGAGCCAGCTGCCAAGGACAGAGGCAAGTTACTGGGAACAGAACAAAGTTTGTTGGGGAGACTGAAGCACTTCACTGATACCAGTATTTACTGAACTTTAAACCACTAAAATAAATGGAAATTAGCATCAGTTTGAACGTGAATATCTAACAATTTACATTATGTTTATGTCTCATAAATCACACTAAACTTCCAACATCTGGAAAAAGACATTTTTGTTGAGGAACACTAGAATTTTAATGGTATATTTTCACACCAAAAGTTAACCATTAACTTGCACTGTAATTTTTATTTATTTTGATACAAATTTACACAGATTATTCATTTTCATTCCTTGAAGTTTGCACCAACATGAAGTAATTTAGAATTTGCAAAGGAAAAGGATGTGCCCTCTAACTGAACTGTGAAGTTGGGAAATGCAGCAGCTAATTTGCAACACAGTCACTTGGGGAAGGTTTTGTAGAGCATCATACTTTTTCTGTCTTTCTGTAGATTCAGGAAAGTTGGTGCTTGGGCTCTGCCTCTGACCAGCACTAACATTCTCAGAGCGCCATCCAGTGACAACCTTAAGCATTTTGTCAAATTGGAATTGGGGGCCAGGTGAAAATTATAGGAACTCAAAGCAAAATATAGACTACTATCTTCATTAACTAACGTAATCCATCAAACTATCTAAGTGCCCACAAATATATTAGGAATGAAAACCATTGTGATAGAAACAGGGAGGGTGGCTGTTTCCTGTCTAAAATGGTCACAAATTATCTTGGTTTCTCCAGCATCTGCAGTTCCCATTATCTCTGATACAAAACATTGTGACCCAGCTTTTACAAACAAACGTATGAAAATAAGGGTCAGGAGTAGTCCATTGAGCCACTTCAGTTTGTTCTAACATCAAATAAGATGATGGCTTTAATCTGACAGTAACCTCAAATGTACATTCCCGCCTTCCCCGAAAATATTTCGCTACCATGTTCAACAAAATCGAACAATCTCTGCCCTTAACATATTCAAGGTTGTCACCACCTTTCCAGGAAAACAGGTCCAAACTCTTGTGATACTCTGAAAGAAAAAAAATCACCTCATCTTGGCTTCAGGCTCAGTCCCAGGAGCTTGGGAAATTGTAAATGTGATACAGCTGTTTAACAAAGGGACAAAGGATAACCCAGGAAACTATAGAGCTGTCAGCTTGACATCAACAGTGCAAAAACTGATGGAGACCACAGTATGGGATAAGGTGAAAATATACTTGGAGAAAAATAATACAAAGATAGTCAACGTGCTGTAGAGAGGGCAGGCCATATCTGTAAACTTCCATTGAGTTCTTTGATGACTGACACAGGCAGTGGATGAGGGTAGTGCTGTGGATGTCATGTATTTAGACTTTCAGAAAGCATTTGATTCGGAGCCACATGGCAAATGGTCTGCAAATTAGAATTGTTTGGAATTGAAGTGTCCATGGATTAGAAGTTGGCCAAAAGATGGGAAACAGAGGGTAGTTATGAATGGGGATTTCTCAGATTGGAGATGAGTTGAAATCTGTGGCCCCATGGATTGGTGTTTACTTTTTAAGATTTCTATAAACAATTTGGAGATGGGGTCATAGAGTCATATAGTACAAAAACAGACCCCGTAGTCCAACCTGTCCATGCTGACCGGATATCCTAAATTGATCTAGTCCCGTTTGCCAGCATTTGGCCCATATCCCTCTAAACCCTTTCTATCCATGTACCCATCCAGATGCCTTTTAAATGTTTGTAACTGTACCAGCCTCCACCACTTCCTCTGGCAGCTCATCCAGACACACACCGCCCTCTGCATGAAAAGGTTGCCCCTTTGGTCCCTTTTAAATCTTTGATCAAGGGCAAAATCTCGAAATTTGCAGCTGATACTAAGCTCAGGAGAATAGTGAACTGTGAGGCTGATACTGAGCAACTTCAGAGGGATATTGACAAGTTGGTTGAACACCTGGCAGGTGAATTTCAATGCAGTGAATTGTGAGGTAGTGCATTTTTGTGGACAGCCACAAGGCAATACAGGCTCGATGGTACAACTTTGAGGGGAGCACAGGAGCAGAGGGACTGCAGGGTTCACGTGCATAATTCTCTGAAGATGGCCAGGCAAGTTGAAACAGTTGTTAAGACGGTTTATAGGATCCTTGGGTTTATAACTAGAGGCAAAGAGTTTGAAGGCAAGGATGCGATATTACACTTCTACAAATCATTGGTCAGACCAATTTTTTTAAAAAATCATTTATGGGATGTTGGCATCAGCATTTACTGGCCATCCTTAATTGCCCAGGTAGCTGTTTAAGAATCGACTATATTGCTATGGGTCTGGAGTAACATGTAGGCCAGACCAGATAAGGATGGCAGTTTCCTTCCCTTAAGGGCATTAGTGAATCATGTGGGTTTTTTTCCGACAATCGACAATTGATTCATGATCATCATTAGATTCTTACTTTCAAATGTTCATTGAGTACAAATTCCACCATCTGCCATGGCAGGATTTGGAATATTGTATTGAGTTCTGATCACTTTATTTAAGGAAGAATGTTAAATCCCTGGAGAGTGTGCAAAGGAACTTTACTAGAATGATACCAGAAATGAGGGATTTTAGATACAAGGAAAGATTAGAGAAATTGGACTTGTTCACCACAGAGAGGAGAAGATTGAGAGAAGATCCTATTGAGGTAGTTGGTATGTCAGTAATTAGGGATCACAATCTCAAGACTGTCAGCAAAAGAGCTCGGAGTGAGCTGATAAGAAACTTCTTTACTCAGAGAGTTGTTAGGATTTGGAATGCGCTGCCTGGGAGAATGGTGGAGGCAGATGCTTTTTGAAGAACTGGGTATGTAGTAGAAACTGATGAATTTAGATGGTTACGGGGTTAGGGCTGGAGCATGGGACTAGCTGGTCGGCAAAGTCAACATAATGGGGCAAATGGCCTCCTTCTGTACTGTAGGCAATTGTTTTAAACACAGACATCTAGTTCTAAATTCTCCCATGAGAGGAAATGTCCTGTGCACATCTGCCAACATCCCACAGGATCTTATATGGCTCAATCAAGTCACCTCTTCCCATTCTACACTTAAGTGGGCACAAACCAAGGCTGGCCAATCTTTCCTCATAAAACAACCCACCTTTTCGAGGTATTAGTCTGGTAAACTTCTGAACTTCTTCAATGCATTTACATCCTCTCTTAAGTAGAGACAAACATTATGTGCGGTACTCCCAAAACAGAGTCACCAGGGTCCTGTATAATCAATATAAAACCTCCTGACTTTTGTAGTTTTTCTATTCACAATAAATGATCTTCTTGTCACCAGGTCATCAGAGATTGGACACGCAAATCACAATGCATGTCAGTACCCTGCATAAATCCCAACGTGCCCCCTTTCCGTGGGAATTATCCAGGAAATTTGAAATTCCAATGGTCAATTCTCCTAAAGCCTTGTGTATAAGTCTCTCACTCTGAATCAGAGCAGGAAACTGCAGACAGTTTCAATATAATCACTAGAATATTTATCCAGGAAATGTTGAACATGAAAATCTTGGTCTACCAGTTGAGTAAGTACATAATTGACCGTTCGCCCTGCCTCACCTGGAGTGAGTTGGCCTGGGAGTTCTCAATATTGACTCTCGATCTCATGAAATCTTCGGATATCAGGTCAAACAAGAGCACTGCTCCTCTCACTTTCAACATGCTGGGCGTCACCATTGAACAGGAACTGAAATGGACCAGTCATATAGTTACAGTGGCTATGAGAGCAGGTCAAAGACTGGGTGTATCGTAGTGAGTAACTCGCTTCCTGACTCACCAAAGCCTGTCTACCATCTACAAGGCACAAGTTAGGAGTGTGACGGAATACTCCCACTTGCCTGGATGAGTGCAGCCCCAAGAACACTCAAGAAGCTTGACACCATCCAGAGCAAAGCAGCCGCTTGATTGGCATTGCATCCAACACCTTCAGCATTCGCTGATAGAGTTATAGCCATTGCATCATGCAGCACAGAAACAGACCCTTCAGTCCAACATAATCCCAAACTAAACTACCTGCCTACACCTGGCCCAAACCTTTCCTATTCATGTACTTACCCAAATGTCTTGTAAACTTTGTAACTGTACCCACATCCACCAGTTCCGCAGGAAGTTCATTCTACATGCGATTCCTTCAATTAATTCACAAAATAATAAGACAAAAGTCACCACATCATTTGTGATCTAAAAATGAATTACAAAACATTCCCTTTTCGCCTGTGTACTTATTTTTAAAAAATGAGTCAAAGTTTCTTAAATCAATGCTACAGATTCTCATGCAAAATAATGTGAAATAAAGACAAGTTTCATTTTCCTGTGAACCCCAACCTGCCCAACCCGTTTAACAGAATCAGATACTGCTGCTCAGGTGTGTCTGAGTATCGGCCGAGGTGAGTCCATCATGCAATTAGAATCCAAAGTAAAAACAGGAAAGACTTGAATTCCTCAACAGATCCGGCAGAGAGAATTCATGTTTAAGGACAGGGCCTTTCAACAGAAAGGAAGGAAATTAAGCGAAGCCAGAGCTTTTAGATAAGATTGGAATCTGGGAAGGAGAGAGGGAAAGCAAAAGGGGAGATTTGAGAAGGTATAGGGCAGAGAGATTAAATAACAAAAGAAGAACTATGGAGTGGAATGGATTACAGAATGTAAAGTGATCTCATTGAGAGATGGAGAATTCTGAAGCTGAGGGATGTTGAGAGCTGGTTTCCAACAGCTGGAGAACCTACAACAAGGAGTCTGCCATTTCTGACTCCTGATTGCTTTGCTTAGCAAGCTACAAATCTATGGAATTCCTGAGTCTTGAATGTGGTCAACAGCTGAGGATTTCCAGCCATCCAGTGTAGTTAGTTCCCAAATTGCCCACCAGGAAGATACCTGCCCTCAATCATCTCCGTCCCAACTCTGAGTGCAGGCTGCTCTCTCTCCTCCTTCCTCTTGGTGAAGAGGAAGTCTCATGGGGTTTTGAGAGCAGATAATTTGACTATCGTTTCCAGCAGCAAACACCACTCACAAATACCTTCGATTGGCTTTGCGCTAAAGTTGTATTATTTAATTATCTCTCATTTGCTGCACTTCATTGGAATAAATGCCTTTTATTTCTGGAGAAACCCAGTAGGTCTGGCAGCATCTGTGGAGAAAAAGCAGAGACAATATTTCAAGCCTGTTAGAGTGAAGGCCAGGCTGGTGGTGTGGGGAATGCTGGATGACTAGAGAGATTGAGGCTCTGATCAAGAAAAAGGAGGAGGCATATGTCATACATAGACAGCTGGGATTGAGCGAATTCCTCAAGGATTGTGAGAGGGAGATCGGGAGGGAGAAATGGGGACATGAATAGCTTTGGCATATAGTGTTTAGGAGAATCCAAAGAGATTCTGCAAATAAATTAAGGGCAAAAGAGTAACTATGGAGTGAAAAGGGCCCCGTAAAGATCAGCACAGATGCCTATGTGTGGAGCTGCAGGAGATAGGTGAGATACTACACGGGTATTTCATGTCAGTATTTACTGTGGAGAAGGATACAGAAGCTAGAGAACTTGGATAAACAAATAGTGATAACTTGAAAAGTGCCCACATTACTGAACTGGTGGTGCTGGATGTCTTAAAATACATAAAATTGGATAAATCCCCGGCATTGCATCAAGTGTACCCTAGAACTTTGTGGGAAACTTGGGAAGTGATTGCTGGGCTCCTTGCTGAGATATTTGTGCCATCAATCGCTACAGGTGAGGTGCCTGAAGACTGGAAGTTAGCTGATGTTGTGCTATTATTTGAGAAAGGTGGTTAAGGAAAAGCCAGTGAACTATAGACCAGTGAGCCCGACATCGGTGGTGGGTAAGTTGTTGGAATGGATTCCGAGGGACAGGATATATATATATATGCATTTGGAAAGACAAGGCCTGATTAGGGATCATTAACGTGGCTTTGTGCACGGGAAACCATGTCTAACTAACTTGTTACTCCAAAATCCTCAAAGAGGATTAATGAGGGCAGAGCAATGGACGCTGTCTGCACGGACTTCAGTAAGGCATTTGACAAGGTTCCACACAGTAGACTGGTTAGCAAGGTTAGATCACATGGAACACAGGGAGACTTGCTATTTTGTATGCAAAGTTAGATTGAAGGTAGGGGATGGGATAGTGATGGAGAGTTGTTTTCAGCATGGAGGCCTGTGAGCCAGCAGTGTGCCACAAGGTTCAGTGCTGGGTCCACTGTTTTTTGTCATTTATCTAAATGATTTGGATGTAAATATAGGAGGTATGGTTTGCAAGTTTACGGATGACACCAAAATTGATGGTATACTGGACAGTGCAGAAGGCTATGTCAGAGTACAAACATGATTTTGATCAGACGGGCTGATGGGTAGCAGATGGAGTTTAATTTAGATAAATGAGAGTTGTCGCATTTTGGAAAGACAAAGACTTATGTACTTAATGGTAAGGTGCTGGGGCATGTTGCCAAACAGAGAGACCTTGGAATGCAGGTTCATAGTTCCTTAAAAGTGAAGTCACAGACAGAGAGAACGATGAAGAAAGCATTTGGTATGCTTACCTTATTGGTCAATGCATTGAGTTGAGACATCATGTTGCAGCTATACAGGTCATTGGTTAGACCTTTTCTGGAATATCGCATTCAACTCTAGTCTCTCTGCTATAGGAAAGATGTCACGAAACTTGAAAGGGTTCAGAAAAGATTTGCAAGTTTGTTGCCAGGATTAGACAGTTTGAGTTTTAGGGAGAGGCTGAATAGGCTGGGGCTATTTTCCCTGGCATTTTGGAGGCTGGGGGGGTGACCTTGTAGAGGTTTATAAAATCATGAGGTGCACGGATAGATTGAATAACCAAGGCTTTTTTCCCCTCAGGATGGGGGAATCCACAAATAGAAGGCATAGGTTTAAGGTGAGAGGGAAAGATTTCAAAGATACCTAAGGGTTCAACTTTTTCACACAGAGGGTGGTGCTCATATGGAATGAGCTACCAGAGGGAGTGGTGGAGACTAGTACAATTATAACATTGAAAGCCATTTGAACAGATACACAAATGGAGAGGGTCTGAGGGATATGTGCCAAATGTTGGCAAATAAGACTTGATTAATTCAGAATACCTGGTTGGTGTGGACAAGTTAGGCCAAAGGATCTGTTTCTGTGCTATACAACTCTGACTCCAAGTTCAAGCATTCTGAAAAAGGGTCACTGGGCTTGAAATGCTAACTCTGTTTTCTCTCCAAACATGCTGCCAGACCTGCTGAGTTTCTGTTGTTTTAGATCTTCAGCAACCACAATTGTTTTATCTTTTATTGCTTTAGTTGTATTCTTTGTTCTAGTTTAAGGTTGAATGCTGCTTGCTAAGTGGTATCTTAGAATATATTCTAAGTAGGGTCTCCTTGTCCAGTTTCCTGTTTTAATTGTGGAGGTGGTGGCAGGCAACTCACTTGCTCCATCTTCTGTTGAGGCAATTAAATGGCCAATTAATTACCAAGGGCCTCATTCATCCCAGGGAGAATGCAGTGGAGTAGCCAAGCAGCTTTCACTAGGCAGGGAAAGATCTCCTTTTGGGGTAGGGGGCTGGTGGGACAACAAAGCCACCATTTTCCTTGACTGCAAACATGGTCCTGTTCTCCCACCAGTGGTCTGAAACCAACCTCATCCCAAATGTCATAGTTGGCCAATTGACCTACATGATGAGTCCAAAGGATTGTGGGGCACATTATTTGACAGATTAGGATTGCCACCATTTCAGGCTGCACTCCAACAGGTTTTACATCTCATGTGAAAACCACTACTGTACTCTCCTTCAGTCCCAGCCTCCCTCTGGCCAGCACCAATTCAAAAGTGAACGAAGTGTACCTGCCTCTCCCTGGCAGCACACAATCTTCTCATTGACAAGCCTTCTACTGTTTTGGTGTTACAGAATCCCTCCCTGCCCCAGCTAAAGCTATAGCAGAACCCCTCCAATTAGATAGCAGCTCAAACAAATCATGTGTGCCTGTAAGTACAATGTGCTCTGCACACAATCTGAAGACTTTCAGCCTTAAGACCAATACTTTGAAGCTTGACAATGATGGTTAACTTATGTTGTCAGGGTTTATTAATAAATATTTTCACATGCTAACAGGAGTTAGTCAATTGGACTTCATCCTTCCATGTAATTTCCTATAGCTGGAAATTTCTTTTTAGAATGACCAGAGCCCATGCTGCCTGGATTGACATCTGTGCTTCAGTGACTAATTGTGTACAACACAAGTTAGGCCTCCAGTCATATTTACACAATCACATGGAGAAACTGTGCAACAGATTTACAAAGACATTGCTTGGGCTGGAAAATGTTTGCTTCAAGGAAAAGATGGGCTAGTTACCCTCAAAAGGAGAGACCAAGGAGTGGCTTTTAGTGTACAGTAGGAACAAATCTATTTGCATGAGAGAAGGAATGATGAAAGGCTGGATAAGAGTATTGACAGTTGCCTTTTCCCTCAGCTGGGGGATTTTAAGGCTAAGGGCACACTAAGGGGAGGGTATTTTAAAAAAGACAATGCGCAATTATTTTTTAAAACATAGGGTGGTTTGCATGTGTAATGAACTTCCTGTAGGTGGTCCACATTTAAAACACATTGTGATAACTACATGAATAGGAAAGACTCAGAGGAACATGGCCCAGGAACTAGCTCAGTTTGGGATTATGGCCAGCATGGACTGGTTGGGCCCAAGGTGCTGTTTCTGTGTTGTATGACTAAGTGAAAGAAAGATCGGGGCATAGTTTATTGAAAGGAGCTGGATGTCTAGAGAAGCTAACACCTACCAGATTCCCATTTCAGATGTTTTACTTGCCTATCATGAAGTTATATTCTAGAAATGTCCTGCTTAAAGGATTTGTGGAAGTATTTATAGAAGCAAAAAGAGGTAGTCATTTAAAAAGGCAAATACCAAATGATAGGCAATAAACCAGCTAAAGATAGATTCAGGAAATAGCAAATTTTGAGAAGACTTGTAGCTCAGGTTGAGGTTCTGGACGTGAGTTTGCTCGCTGAGCTGGAAGGTTCGTTCCCAGAGGTTTCGTCACCATTCTAGGTAACATAATCAGTGAGCCTCCAATGAAGCACTGGTGTTATGTCCTGCTTTCTATTTATCTGTTTAGGTTTCCTTGGTTGGTGATGTCATTTCTTGTTCCTTACGTACAGATGAGTCAGGACACCACTTTGATTGGGACAACACATCCATCCTAGGACAAGCCAAAGAGACACGCACGAGAATTCCTAGAAGGATGGCATTCCAACTGGAACTCCATCAAAACACACAGATTTGGAGCCAATCTACCATCCTGAGAAAAAACAGGAAATGACATCACAGGAAATGACATCACCAACCAAGGAAACCTAAACAGAAATAGAAAGCAGGACATAACACCAGTGCTTCATTGGAGGCTCACTGATGATGTTACCTAGAATGGGGATGCAATGTCTGAAAACTAACCTTCCAGCTCAGCAAGCAAACACTCACATTCAGGAAATTATTCAAAATAATCATTCACCAGAGGTTATGCTTTATACCAATTCCTTTGCTCTAATTTCTTTCATTAACACAGTATGGCTATCACATCCAATACATCCATACTGGCTCTCCTAAGCAGCATTTCATATATTACTCCTCCCCCACATGCCTGCTCATTTCACTGTTCAGTACAAAGAGGCCACTCTACCCATTGCGTCCACACAAAGCAGGAAGTGAGCAATCCAGCCAAACCCTAGTTAGTTACCAGCATTTACTGCACATCCCCAGAGATTGGGGATTCAGCTGACACTTATAAAACAAAATTTCTATATTCTCTATGCTGTAAACTCCTCACAAATGCCCTATAAGCAGCTACCGCCACCTCATCTTTAGAAAGTATAACACTAAAAATCAACATTTATAGAAAATCAGCCTAGCAAGCCTGCCACACTATTTTAAGGACAGTGTGGGGCAAATGGCATCAAGTTCAACTATTTTTATATTCTTTAATGCCATTAAATCTCCAGCAGCCAGTTTACATTGATTGTTGAGCAGATTCAAACTTCCACAACCCTTCCAGCGGGAGAATCTCAGTCTTGTCCCGTACCCTGAGATTGCACCCCTGGTTCTAAAGCCACTAGTCAGGGGAATATCCTGTCTACACCCACCCTTTACAAAAGGAATAAAGGGTGCTCACATTCTTAAAAGCTGCAGAGAATAGAAATGCATGCTCCTCAATCTCTCCCCCAGATAATTCTGCCATCCCAGAGATTAATGTGGAGTACCTCCACTGCAGCCAAGAACTATGCACAATACTTTGTGCGATCTCTCACCAAAGCTGTATACAGTTACAGAACTTGTGTATTCTTGTCTCAAAGCCCCTTGAAATGAATTCCAACATTCTACTTGCCCTCCTGTCAAATCTAAAGAAATCCTGAGATAAGGCAATAGAAAAGACAGGCAGCAGACAGAGCATGTTGAAAATAAAGTCAAACTGAGTAGCATCTATACATTTGAATGTTTATATTTTAGTTGGAAACAGAAGTAAATTTAGAAATTTATAAAAACAGCTTTCAACTTTTCACTAGTTTAATTTGTCCTGTGGCAACCTACTGTTCTTTACAATTCACAAGTTTTGGCACTACTTACACTTCCTAGTGAATTATAAGCAACTACATCCTTCATAATTTCAGGAAGGCAGCAAGAACAAGATGCCCTTCTATTTTACCTACAGGTATTACTAGGATTTTTGAATTGACAGTGATGTTAGATGCAACTTTTATTCATTGCATCCACCACTCCTTTACCAATTAACTGGTTTCTCAACCTTGAGGACCAACACACTTGTCATCCTTCCTTCCCTTTTACATACCTAGAAACCATTGCAGTTTTTAAACATTTCCAGCCAGCCCCTCATGCTCTGCTTTTAGGATTAACCTTTTAGTCATTGTCTTTTGGTCTTTATGTTCTAATCTGGCATTTTACCTGCCATTCACCTTTGCACAATTAAATATTTCAGGTTCATTGCTCTCCTGAACTACTTTAACCACAGATGGAAGTTCCTTCCCCTTGAATGTTTCTATTTAGTAGGAATATCAAAAATTGTGAACATTCTTTTAAAACATGCCACGAATCCCTACAGTGCAGAAATGGGCCAAATGCCCTAACGATTCAACACTGCCCTCCAAAGAAAATCCCGTCCAGACCCATTCCCCTACTCCTGCATTTCCAGTGTCCAACCCACCCTAACCCAGACATCCTTGGACACTATGGCCAATCCAGCTAACCCCCTTCTTTGGGCAGAGAGGAAACTAGAGCACCCAGAGGAAACCCATGCAGTCACAGGGAGAAAGTGCAAACTCCACACTGTCGCACCAGGGTGGAATCTAACCCAGGTCCCTGGCATTGACAGGCAGCAGTGCTAACCACTGAGCCACCATGCCACCTCTTACCAATGAATCTTTCAAATCCACACTTGGGTTTAAAATATTAGCCTTAAACCCATTTCTCTTCCTTTCAAACTGGATGTAAAAGTATGATCATTGCTGCCTAAGGAGGTCCATACAGAGGTCATTAATTCTGTCACAATTCTAACTCTAGTGCAAGCCGGATTCCTGGTTGGTTCCAAAACACAAAGCTCCAAGTAGCCCTCAAAAACAAAAACCGTGAACTCCAGAGGACAATATAATCAGATTTTTGCTGCTTCAGTAAAATGAACCATAATTACTACTGTCCCTTTATCACAAGCATCCAATATTTCTTCTGTGCTCGTGGTTATTATTTGGGTACTTGTAGAAATCAAATCTCAGAAGTACCAATTTCTTACTATTTCCAAATCACCCAAACAAATTCTATATCCTGAACCAAAAGCCATCTCTATTACACAATTACCATACTTGATTAGGACAGCTACACCACCGATACCCAATTTCCCCATTCTTCTTGCATGGCATATCTCAATATTTAAAACCCAATCTTAGCTATCCTGCAAAGCACATTCCCATTATGGCAATTATATCTTGTATATAATAAAAACAAGCTTCAGGTTTTTGTTAGCTTTGTACAGTTAGTCTTGACTGCTGGTAGAGTTGGTTTTCTGTCTGCCCTCCTACCATTCTGGCCTTCATTTTCCACATTAATATTTTGCACTGTTGGCAACAAGTATTTTTTGTTATATTTACCAGAGCTTAATCCAAGCTATGAAGCCTGCATAGCTTCCAAACAATCACTTGTCTCGAAGCAGGCCTTTGCTTAACCAAAGAAAACTTTCTCTGTTTAAGACAAGAAACATTGGAAATTTTAGAAAGAAAAATTGTTGAACAGGATACTGGTCAATGAGAGGAGTTTAATGGCTTAGCTTTTGTCAATAACTATTTCCAAAACAACAAGATGGCATTTCCAAAGGACTGATGCTTTCTCTGCTCAACAGCACTAATGGAATTGTTCCTATAGCAGCCAGAATGCCTATTCTTCAAAAAGGGAAGTCTTTATATAAATGAGTAGTGAAATTTCATGCTATTTACTTGATTTTTTTAAAATAAAAACAATCACCATTACTTTAATGGAAATATAAATCCTGAAGTCAGGATGCCCCAGCACTTGAAGCAGCATGAATTATTTTAAAAAGTCAATTGTATACAGGAAATGTGGTGATATTTATAAAACACTCAAGCACCAATTGCTGATCAGTAACTTTTCTTTTGACTGCTGTATTTGCAATGTACAAATACTTCCAATAACTACCTGCAGATGAGGGAAACTTATCCACTTCATTGGGCTGAAGTATGACAGTCAAATTCCCAATCTCAGTCACCGACTAGCAACTTAACTCGGTCAGCAACAAGAGACCTGGAAGCTAGCTATTCTATGACAATTAATGTGTCAAAATCTTTCCATTATCTGCCAAGTCAATACTGTGTGGGAATGCTCTTCTGGTCTGGATAGTAACAAGTTAAAAGAATAACACTATAAATAATTAAATACAAGTAATAAGTTAGAGGCACCCTATCCACCAAAAACCATCAACATTAGCATTGCGCATTATGTGCCCTCCACAAAACGCCCATCTTCATCTTCAACCCATACATGAATAACAGGAATTAATTTGACGGGCACCTTGCAAGTTTACAACCTTTGTTAGGCCACCACTAGAACAGTGTAAATCTGATCTCCTGCTTTAGCAAGGATGTTACTAAACTTTTAGATCTTTTTTGAACCCTCAAGTGTTGCCACAGTTGGACGGTTTAGAACATAGAACAGTATAGCACAGTGCAGGCCCTTTGGCCCACAATGTTGTGCCAAACTCTTACCTTAACATCTAACCTCCACCCCTACCTTATATTACCAACCATATGCCTAATAGCCACTTAAATGCCCCTAACAAAGCCAACTCCACTACCATCTCCAGCAATGCATTCCATGCTCCGATCATTGAGTAAAGAGCCTACCACTGATGTCTCCCCAATATCTACCTCCACTCATTTTAAAACTATGCCCCTTCGTAATAGCTACCTTCTGGTTTAAGCCATAGGGACAGCCTGGAACATTAGAGGTGGAAGGATGACCTCGTAGAGGTTTATAAAATGATGAGGGGCATGGATAGGGAAAGGTAGACAAGGTCTTTTGTGTAGAATGGAAGAGCCCACAACTAGACAGCATAGCTTAAGGTGAGCAGAGAAAGGTTTTAAAAAGGGACCACAGGTACAACTTCTTCCTTGTATGGAATTAGCTGCCAGAAGTACAATTACATTTAAAAAGTATCTGGATGGGTATACAGGAAGGATTTAAAGGAGGGATGTGGGCCAAATGCTGGCAAACAGGTCTAGATCTATGTATGATATCTGGTTGGCATGGATGAGTTGGACCAAAAAAGTCTGCTTCCATGCTGGACAGCTCTAAATCTACAATGTGGGCAAAAGTAATAACATTACAAGTTCCCTTCCAAATCATAATGCTGAAATGAAAATGTCAATAACTCCCACAGTTCAACACCATTCAAGACCAACTGCAAAATGCTGGAACAAAATTCCTCTACAACAAAAACAGACATGTGTTCATCCAGCAGAAAGGGGTATCAGAGGACCATGAAAATTAAAATTACTATCCTCATCACCAGCAATTCTCTTGCTTCTGATGCTTGGGCTATTGTCAATCCAAGAGAACGAGCCAATCAGTTCAGACCTGAAACGCAAACTTTCCTTCTCTCCCAATGCTGTCAGACCTGTGTTTCCCCCAGTTCTCTGTACCAAGCCACCACCAATGCCTTCATGCCTCCCTGTCTACACATTAATGCCTTGATGTCTAGTCACTCAAAATGAAATGGCGTGCCACATGTCTACTTGGCATCAAACCAAAACAACTGCATTTCTTGCAACAGATGTGGTAGGAAAATCTAAAGGCAATCTTAGAGATATCCACAAAAAGTAACCCTGAACAAGTCAAAACATTCCAACTGACAATGTGTTAAGAACAAACAGCAACTCTGTAGGAAACATGAAAGTGAAGCTGAAGTGCACATACTTTGCAGTATATGCTTAACTCTCCAAACACTGTACCCACACATTGCAGACTGTGGAAGCAAGTCATCTTGATCCTAACAGAGCAAAGATGACTCTCCTCAACTTAGTCACTGTTCCTTCACTTGTTAGGGCAATTTCTTGAGCTCAGGCCCTACAGCAGTGTGGGTGCACTAATATGCACGGACTGCAGCACAAGGGCAATGGATTATGGTAGAGAAGTATTAATGTTATACTTTGTTATTCAGATAATGTTATTCAGAGCCAAGTGCTCAAATTAAATTCAAGTGGGTTCCATTTTAGTCTTTAATTAATGGAATTTCCAGTAATGGTGACCATAAGAACTACTGGCCTGTCAGAAGTAATGTGTCCTATGTTCTTTAGGAAAGAAATTGCCATCTTCACTTTGTGAAACTACATCCGACTACAGAATCACAACATGATTCTTAACTGCTGTCAAAGTCTGTTGTACCAAAGCTGACTCACTGCCTTCAATGGCAATAAGAGATGAGCAATAAATGGTCACCAAATGCCCACATCCCCTAATTGAACAACCTTGTGATTTTAACATCTCTACATAGTTCAGCACCCATTCAGGACCCATTCAACAGATTTGACAGTTTGGCACCTTAGATCTGCTAGATCACACAGCTCAAGTTCAAAGGCAGGAAAGGCAACAGGTTATTCTCCACCTTCTGTCAAGGTTTCTTCACATTAATATAGAGGTCATTCGTAATACAAATCAAGACAGCAAGTGGTGTTCTTTCGGACCTTTATTAGATGCCCGGTTGTACTTAAATTTCAGGTGTACAATGCTTACAAATTAAAAACTGGTATTTCAAAAATTCAAATTGACCAGATATCAAATAAGCTTAAAAACCATCTGAAGTAAAAAGGAAAATAGACCATCTACAAAAATCTGTTTTAAGCCAGTTCCAAAAAGCAGTTCCAGGAAAGGTTAAGAAACCATGCTGCATAGGTTTACTAGTGTGAAACATTCTGGTATCTGGTCAACTGTACGCAAGCACTGCAGATCTTCGTTACAGTCGAAAGCTCACTTTTCTTATTATTGCTGGAATTTGACTTTGATGGTCTTCATTTGATGACAAAACTGTCAAACAAAGATGGAGAATTATTGCAGTTATACCAAATCAACTAGAGCCAGATGAACACAAACATTCTGATGCTGCATGAGGTGCACACACTAATACTGCTTGGGTATGCAGGGGAGGTAGTGGCCTAGTGATATTACTGCTGGACTGTTAATCCAAACCTGGGTTTGAATCCCACAATGGCAGATCATGGAATTTGAATTCAATAACAATGTGGAATTAAGAATCTAATAATGACCATGAATCCATTATCAATTGTCAGAAAAACCCACCTGGTTCACTAATATCTTTTAGGGAAGCAAATTACCATCCTCACTTGATCTGGCCTACACGTGACTCCAGGATCAACCACACTGCCATGGGTCTGAACTGCCCTCAGATGGACAATAAATGTTGCCCATCCAGTGATACCAACATCCCATTAATGAACAAAGGGAAAAATCTCCATCCTCCAAAATACCTCATCCCAATAAAGAAGCTGATATCAAATCACTGACCACTGGCAAAATGCTGAACAAAGAGTGGCTGGCACCATGATGATGCAGTCACGGTACAAAGTTACTCAACTGCTGAAACATAAGCACAATGCCTATCAGGTTGTTGTCACTAATCTGTAATAAGCAGTCACTGCAGCCAGTTTGTATGTTATGATGCAACAATCCATTTATCGCAAGACTTACTTAGTTGATGTTAGAGATGCTGAGCTGATGTTACTCAGCATTACCCTGCTCGGTCTCTGGAGCAGAGATGTTCTCAGCTGGTGTTTCGGGTGCCTTGGTCTGAAAGATAGAAATAACCACATTAAAATATTGGGATTGAACAAAGCTGAATTAGACAATTTGGCAGAATCCCCATTTTGTCAGCATGCACAAACTTTGCCCACATGCAGGAAGACTCAAGTGAAATTAGATGATCCATATAATGGAGATTAGTTAACTGCCTAGCCACCCCAAAAGCAAAAATAATACTGGTCATTTTGGTAAGAATATACAGCCTTACAACTAAAAATCACTAAAAACGAACATTTGTGCAGTGATGCAAGCCGTTTCAGGCTACCCAATGCTACTAATCCGGCAACAAAAACCACAGCAGACTACCCCTAAAGTAGTCAACAGGTAGATATACATTTTAGCCTTCCAGACAAATTTGGAAAAGCTGCAGTCTCTACACTAGCCGATATATAGTATAATATTAATAAATTAAATTGGTATGACACCAAGCCAAAGTGTCACTGCGAAGAACACATTGTGTCAGGGGCTAGATTAAAAAAGGATAGTGGCAAAATTGTAGGGAGAAAGTTTGAAAGCTTAGTTCTAGACAGCTGAATCCACACCAATGGCAGGATGAAGGGAAGAGAGATGGACAACAGGCCAACTTAGGAGGAATGCATAGCTCTTACAAGTCAGGATGTTCGGATGACAAGGGTCAAAATTTTAAAAAACAATGCAGGACTGGGAACCAATGGGGCTGGCAAGCAAAGGAACATTGGCCATCAGGTGCAAGTTAAGATGCATACAGTAGGGATTTAACTAGCTCAACTTATAGAAGTTGGAGATGGATACAGGAAGGGACAGGTCAAGGGCCTGATGGGAAGCTTCAGAGGATTAATGCAGGGAGAGGATAGAAAGCTCAGTTGAGTCAAATAGGATATGAAGACTGAACAGCCTGGCATAAGCACTCTTTCAAATTACAGTATTACAGATCAGAAGGGCCAGGGAAGGATATCACTGTTGAACACCAGTTTAAGAGAAAGTGGAGGGGATGAAGCACAGATGTGTGGTAGGAATCTGAGACAAGCAGAGATGTTGAGTAGAATTAGTCCAAGGTCCATCCAAACTGCTCAAAGATTGTCTGAACTAGAAAACTGAATACTAGGGAAGAAGGGTACTGTCAACTGCATCACAAGCCAGAAGAATGTGACCCTTTCAACAAAATCAGAATAGAAGTTTTAAATTCAGTTGCAAAATAGAGAGCAAAACAAAATTAAAGATGGATTGATTATTTGTAACAAGAGTCAAGGGCAGAATTGGGAGGCAGAACCTGAACGTAGGCAGTGTCCAATATCAGCTACAACTGGGCCAGAGAAGGAAATTTGGGTGGCCAGGATGACAAGAGGTATGATGGCAGAACAAACTGTGAAAGGAATTCCAAGAACATAGAACATAGAGCAGTACAGCACAGAACAGGCCCTTCAGCCCACAATGTTGTGCTGACCATTGATCCTCATGTACGCACCCTCAAATTTCTTGACCATATGCACGTCCAGTAGTCTCTCAAATGACCCCAATGACCTTGCTTCCACAACTGCTGCTGGCAACACATTCCATGCTCTCAACTCTGTGTAAAGAGCCCGCCTCTGACATCCCCTCTATACTTTCCTCCAACCAGCTTAAAACTATGACCCCTCAGGTTAGCCATTTCTGCCCTGGGAAATAGTCTCTGGCTATCAACTCTATCTATGCCTCTCATTATCTTGTATACCTCAATTAGGGCCCCTCTCCTCCTCCTTTTCTCCTATGAAAAAAGTCTGAGCTCAGTCAACCTCTCTTCATAAGATAAGCCCTCCAGTCCAGGCAGCATCCTGGTAAACCTCCTCTGAACCCTCTCCAAAGCATCCACATCTTTCCTATAATAGGGCGACCAGAACTGGACACAGTATTCCAAGTGCAGTCTAACCAAAGTTTTATAGAGCTGCAACGAGATCTCACTACTCTTAAACTCAATCCCCCTGTTAATGAAAGCCAAAACACCATATGCTTTCTTAACAACCCTGTCCACTTGTATCTGCACACCAAGATCCCTCTGTTCCTCCACACTGCCAAGAATCCTATCCTTAATCCTGTACTCAGCGTTCAAATTCAACCTTCCAAAATGCATCACCTCGCATTTATCCAGGTTGAACTCCATCTGCCACCTCTCAGTCCATCTCTGCAGCCTGTCAATGTCCTGCTGCAGCCTACAACAGCCCTCTATACTGTCAACGACACCTCCAACCTTTGTGCCGTCTGCAAACTTGTTGACCCATCCTTCAATCCCCTCATCCAAGTCATTAATAAAAATTACAAACAGTAGAGGCCCAAGGACAGAGCCCTGTGGAACACCACTCACCACTGACTTCCAGGCAGAATATTTTCCTTCTACTACCACTCGCTGTCTTCTGTTGGCCAGCCAATTCTGTATCCAGGCAGCTAGGTTCCACTGTATCCCATTCCTCCTGACCTTCTGAATGAGCCTACCATGGGGAACCTTATCAAATGCCTTAAAAGGCCTTACCTACAGCCTCTAGGAAAGGAAACAATTTGGCACAGATACGTTCAACACAACAGTAAAAGCACAAAGAGGTAAACAATGTTTAGCGAATTTACCTCCATTTGAAAATCTCCAGGACAGCCACACCCATCAGGTGCTAACCATAATCAATCTTACCTCCTCGCCATCTTTTGGTTTAGGGTTTTGTGGTCGACGACGCCTATAGTTGTAGTTGCGGCGAAATCGTCTGGGGTGCGACTGTTGGTCTTGTTGGCCATCCCCTTGATTTTCCTTATCTTCTTCACTACTACCCTCCCTTGGTGGACGTGGGCGAGGGGGTCCTCTGTAACAAACCATTCATTCAAATTCATTTCACTGCAGCATTAGACGCAGCACCTGCTTTCAACCTCAAAAGAAAGTCAATGCATGCCTCAATGATTCTAACCAAATGACATTTGTCCACAACCTTAGAATTCTGATTGAGACAGGCCTAAGTGCCACAAAGATGCACCCTATCCCTCTACTCAGGTTATAGCTGGACCTGGGGCATTTACAGCAGCCAAGATTTAGTGGATGCAGTCACGTGGGGAAAGAATAGCAGAAGAACTTAAAGCAACATATTTACTCAGTTTCAGAAAGTTAGCTGCACAAGTATCACAGGACAATTTGCTGCAATGGATCAAATCATACTGTACACTGCTGCCAGTGCACCAATGAGGGATGGAGCAAATGCCTTCAGTTGCTTTGTCCTGGATGGTCTGGTGTTGATTCCCTAGAAATGTTGTTGGGGGCTGCCCTCACCAGGCATGGAGACAGCATTCCATCAAGCCTCGATTTGCCTTTTGTAGCCAGTCTGTGTGTGGCTGGCTTATTTCAAATTCATTTCATTATAGTCAGTTCATTACAGGCAATGGTAACTCACTAAGATGCTGATCATAAGGACGCTTAGTAATGACGAAGGGTAGTGTATTCGATCCCCTTGTAGGGGACAGCTGTTGCCTGGCACTTGTGAAACAGATGCTACTTGCCATATCAGGCCAAAATGGTATTGCATCTGTTTTCCATCATATTGGGGCTGTTTCAGTAATAAATCTACTAACTGTGATCATTCAATCAGCCAATACCCCAATCCTGTACTTACAAGAAGCCATTGATGAAGCAAGTGCAGATAACTAGAGTTCAGACTGAGTAAATAGCGCCTTTCTGGCAGTGGCAGTGTCCCTACTGCTAGGCCAGAAAACCTGCGTTTGAGACTCACCTACCCCAACATAGGTCATTAAGTGATGACAAATATCTAACCTAAGGAAGTCAACCTCCTACAAGACTGTCCTTTGTGCTAGGTCACACTCCAATCAGTGGAAAGCTTTCTACCTGACCCCCAATAGAACCAGCTATGTTGGGAATCTTTGAAGCTCTGTCAAAACGTGCCTTGATGTCAAAGGACAGGTCGCTTTCATTTCAGCAATTCATTTCCTCATTTTAGGAGAAGGTTCTAATGAGATCAAGAGCCAAGCATATCTGGCAGACTGGCAAGTTGTGCTAAGAGTAAGGGATTGTTAAGTGAAGTTGATGACAACTTCAATGAGGGCTGAGGAGCAATAATTAGACAAAATCAAATCAGTCTTTCATTTTGTGGGTATTAATAGGGCACCTGGGCAAATCTTCCACATCAAATGCCTTAACTAGAGATACAGCTATTTCTTTCACAGATCTTCAGCTTT
Organism: Stegostoma tigrinum; assembly: GCF_030684315.1. Classification (NCBI taxonomy): domain Eukaryota; kingdom Metazoa; phylum Chordata; class Chondrichthyes; order Orectolobiformes; family Stegostomatidae; genus Stegostoma; species Stegostoma tigrinum. The sequence goes on along the minus strand of NC_081381.1, from coordinate 9,361,356 downwards.
ACTGCTAGGACCTACAGTTTTCACAGTACCCAATGCCACCAGCTTTTTCTCATCATATCAAAACTGAATTAGCTGAAGACCAGTAACATGATGGAGGCAAGAGACATTGTTTAACCACTTGGCACTAGTAAATACTTCAGGGAAAAGTGCAGAGCCACTCCCAGCATTGTCTCCCATATTCTAAATTAGGGTTGACTTCTTGATTTTTAAGAAGTAGTTAAAGCCAAAGACATGCTAGACTCCAAGGCAAAAAGTGAGAATGAATACAGTTGTTTTTAAGCTGTTAAAATGGTTTTGAATCAAACCAGAATTTGATCAATTTGGGGGAGCACAGGTTTCCACCAAGGAATCATAAATTTTCAACAATTCCAAGTTATTCAGAAAGACCAAAATCAATCTGTTGCATACCTGCGGTAGCGTGGACGGTAGCCCCTAAAACGATTTTGTCCTCTGTTGGGTTTACCACCCTCCTCCCCAGCAGCTTGGTTTTCATTTATTTCACCACCCTTCAAAAATGATAAAAGCCATTATAACATTAGTTTCATTCATTTGATCCCAGAAACCCAACACAAATATGCCTAAGAGCTAGATAAATTTCAAATGCAGGTTTCTCAATTTCTCAAAACCATATCTGAACAAAGAAAATGTAAATAATCAATAAGAATAATGAAAAAAGTGAGCTGTGCCAATCAGTTTCAACAGAAGAGAACTAACATCTCGGTTTCTAGTCAAAGTCTGTTTACTTGAAGAGTCACAGCAGCATGGGAAATCCAAGTTATTCTAATATCAGAGCCAGGGAAAGCCATTCAGCCCACTGAGCTTGCAATGCCATTCATTTATGTAATGAAAGGCGATTCATTTTCCTGCCCTACCTTCTTAACTGTCAGTGTCATTAGACTTCTGGTCAATTTCTGCCTCAAATATGTTGAGCAAACAACTTCTCAGCACCTGGGTAGAAAATTCCACAAATCTTGCTACGCAGGATATTAGGTGTCTACTTCTGTGTTGATGTCCACTCCCTAACAGGGAATTTGCCTTTCTATGCTAATAGATTCCCCAGCATCTGCAGTTCCTGAGATAACAAGGTGGTCGAGCTGGATGAACACAGCAGGCCAAGCGGCAGAGGAGCAGGAAGGCTGACGTTTTAAGCCCAGATCCCCACCCCTTCAGAAATTTTTGAATATTTCTGAAGCAGCGTCCAGGCCTGAAACGTCAGCCTTCCTGCTTGGCCTGCTCTGTTCATCCAGCTCTACCACCTTGGTATCTCAGATTCTCCAGCATCTGCACTTCCTACTACCTCTGCCCAGAACATTAGCTGAGTTTTTGGATTTATAGTCTGGCAATACTACCACTAGGCCATTGCCTCTCCTCACTATCAGACTGCTAAAAAGCAATGTAATGGGTCAGACCACCTGACACTGATGGAGGCATTGGAAGAGACAACAGCAAAAACAGCCCTGTTGACCCTGCACACGGTTCAGCACCATTAACAGCTCCGATACTAAAGCAGTCCATGTTCAAATGCAGCAAGACCTGGACAATATCTAGGTTTAGGGTGACAAATACAGCAACATTTGCGTCACAAATGCCTGGCAATGACCTTAACAAGAGAGAATCTAATCACCACCCACTGTATCTCCTTGTTGGCTCCCTCACCACCAGTCCAATAAGTATGTCAAACATGACTTCCTGTTCACACATCTGTAACTGTTTTGCCCAATATTACCACCCCTTTTATGTTTGGTAATGAGGGCTATGATCTCCTAACAGTTAACAGAGCAATAAACTATAGAATTTTGAAAGGTAACCATTCAATCTACATCCTTTAACACCAGGATGAATCTTATCTGGCCCAGAGACTTAACTCCCAATCCAGCTCACATTTCAAGTACACAAACTGATTTCTTTACATTCTTCATCTCTCATTCCTCAGTGAACCATAACTCATCTCATATACACTCTGGGATTCATCTTCCACGGTGCAGAGTTGCCTATTAGATGCCTCTTCAATTTCTTGATTAGTCCTAAACTCCATTTTAGAGTAGAGTATCAGTAATCACAATATTGCAACCAATCGGTGGCCCTCATTTTTGCTTCACTCCAAACTGGTTCAAGTTCTTCTTGCAAAGTCATCTTACTAATATACTGCTCTCACCCTTTATTAATTTCCTTGAATATCTTTTACATTCAACTCTCAACCTTGGTCAACCTGTAAGCATATCTCAACAGTGACTAAACCAGATCAACTGACTCCAGTTTGAGCATTTACCATGAAGTGTCTATGCCGATGAAGGGCTTTTATTTCTGCATCTGGAACAGCATATATTCCCTCCCTACAGTCATTTCCTCAAGAGTAAACCTGTCAGCAGCCAGACATCCAGCATTTCATTGGTTTGGGGGTCTGTATGGCAACACTGGGCACCACACAAACAAAACATTCAGTATTTTGGTTTTGAAGATGGGACAATCCCAAGTTATTCTATAAGTCAACTATTTAAATTCCATTCAACCTTAATACATGCAGGCTATCACAAATCAGCCACATCTCTTTCTGGGTCTTGCTGCCAGTATGTTAACAGATAGGTAAGCATTCTGATCCATGCAAACTCAACCAAAATGCATCAGGATCCTATGCACACACTTGATTTACCTTTCCTGATGGGAATCAAGTGTTTTCATTAAGCAATCAAGCTTTATCACAGAAAATTCCAGAAAAAGCCTAATAGTTTATATGCAGTTGTTGGAGTATCATCCCTATTGCAAGTTAGAACAGACAGCCTGGGGATTAGATCATAACACATGGAATTAGGCCTTTCAGCCCATCAGGTCTGTAATGTTCAATCATGGCTAATAGGTTTCTCAACTGAATTCTACTGCCTTCTCACCATAATCTCTGATACCCCTACCAATCAAATAACTGTCTTGAATTTCCAGAATGATTTAGCTTCCACACTCCTCTATGGGAAGGTGTTCTGCATATTTACCACCTTGGGGCAGAAGAGATTCCTCATGTCAGTTCTATAAGTTTGTGCTTTTGCCAAGGCCCTAGCCTCTATTACTAGAAATATCATTTCCACCCTCACACTTTCCATTTTCAATCAGATCCTGGTTTATCCTTCTTAACTCCATCAAGAACAGACCAAGATTCCTGAATCATTGCCTTTGTGATAAGTACTCCATTCCCAGGATCATTCTTGTAGACTTCTTTGAAAATCCTCTGGATCAGTTAGAATGCCAACATTTCCTTAGAGGGCCAAACTGCTCTCAATATTCCAAATACAATCTCACCATGCCTTCTATTATGGAGGCTGAATATTTCTGCTCATCTTCTAGCTCTCTTGAAATGAATGCCAAGATTACATTTGCCTGCCTAACTGCTGTATGAACCTGCATGTTAACCTTAACGGAACCTGAACCAGGATCCCAAATACGCGAGCTTCAGATTTCCAAAGCCTCTAACCTTCTTACCAAACTGCATAACCTCTCACTCTCCCATGCTGTATTCCATCTGTTGCTGATTCTTGTCTACTTTCTCAGCCTGTTCAAGTCCTTCTGCAGTTTCCCCACTGTCTCAGCACTGCTTGTCCCACCACCTACCTACATGTAATTGCATGCATAACAAAAGTCACCATACACATCAACAACCTTGAAGAAGGAGCTAAGGTGATTGATTGTGGTCCCAACACTTACAGAATTCCACTAGTTACCAGCTGCCATCCTGAGAAGGACAGGTGTTGAAGGCCTAATGGAAATCCACAGCATTCAAGTCTCTGGAAATTTGTGGTTGATTTAAGATATAGGGACCAGTAGAATCAAAGGAGTTTTTTAAATGCTACCATCTACTCCCTGAATAGTAATAAAATTGCTAAACATGTCAAAATAAAGCAAACAAATAGAACACTGCCAGTCATCAAGTCAAGGACAGAAATATTCAAGATTAGAGCTACTCAACTGAGCAGCCTTAAATACATAAGATTAGAAAAAGGTGTCAAATCACATTTGCTGGAAAATCTAAACTACACATCCAAATCAGTGAAAGAAAAATTTACATCAAGGCAGTCACCTTTATCAGCTTACTAAGCCAGAAATATGGGAGATTCAGAAATAATTTATGTTACATCAACAGTGAAGGATGTGTTTCAATGGATCAAAGTGTTTCTTATCCATGAAGTGGTGGCACTTCAGCAAGCCTTCCATCCATCCCAATAAAACATTATGGTGTAAAGGGAAAACATTTAGCACCATCTTTCTGGCAAGTTACCAATATCAATGCAATTAACCAAAAAGGCAAAGAACAATCTCTAGAGTGAAGTCCCTTTATGCTACCTCAGTAATTTCTCCCTGAGGCTGGTTGCTATATTGTGGACGGCGACCATAGCGGCGACGGACAAAATAAGGTGGATAACGCTGTCTTCTGTATGGAGGACGATGCTGTTGATTTTGATAGTCCTGATTTTCTCCATCTGTTGCTGTCTCTGCTCCATCTCCTTTCTCTCCACCTTCTATGTTCTGTTGGTACTAATTAAAAATCACAGCAAAGCTATTCATTGATATTAACCCAAAAGTTAACTAATCAAGTATGATAGGAAAGCAGTAGGGGTAAGCAATAGATACAAGCACACACTTTCTTGGAAAGAAAAGTCTCAAATGGATTTGATGCCACTTAAAGAATGCAAATTCAAAATAAGTCTTTTGCCAACTAACCAATTAAACCTATTTTGCTATCTAATAAAAGAAAACTTGTGACAGTGCATGTATCCCTATCACTGGGTCTAAAGGCTCAGGTACCATCTATTACAGATGTGTCCTAACACATTTGAACAGATTGATTAAAAATACCTAAAACAATCATCAGCACGTGCAAAATCCAGATTGAACTACTTTCATTAATGCCCTCTAACTATTTGGCAATGCTCTGATAATTTGGAACACAATGTGAGGCAAGTCTCAAATTTTCAATGTATAAATGAGAAACTAAATACTTTTATAGTTAAAAACACCAGTTTCACTTTACCTGTTAAAGGAAAAATTGATATGCTTTTAAAATCCTTAATATCAGCAAAAACAAAAAACACTAATGAAATAATAAAAACATTACTCAAAGCTGGATAGATAAATTGTTTAATATCCTCCATTTTCACAATATTTGCAGTGTTCAATTATTTGCATGTTCATATGTAATCATTGACATTTACAGCTCAGAAAGAGGCTTTTTGAACCATTGAGTCTGCACTGGTCAACAAGCACCACCCACCCCCTACTATTCTAATCCGTATCCTCATGAAGACCTTTTACATTTGTTTATGACCAAATGGTAGGACCATCCAAGTTAACATAAGAAACGACATATGGACTTGCAAGCTTGCTGTGCTTTTCAATAAGTTACTGAATCTTCAGCATGAATCCCAGTTTCCTGCCTATTATCCATACCACTCAATTCCTTCAAAAATATGTCTTAGCTCTACAAGTCTGAGATACAGGGTTTGTATTTAAATTTAATCTGAATGGAATGCCATCCCAGGATACTACAAGAGACAGGGAGGGAAATAGCAATTGCACTTATGGTAATTTACCAAAACTTGCACAAAAGGCTGCTGCACAAGATAAAGATGCATGGTATTAACATGAACAGAAGATTAACCGACAATAAACAGTAGGCATAAACGGGTGTTTTTCAGGTTGATCAGTGACTAGTAACGTGCCTCAGATCAGTGGTGGGTTTGTAACTGTTTACAATTTACAGCAGTGATTTCGAGCTGGGGATCAAGTGTAATGTGTCAAAGTTTGCAGCTGATACTAAGAAGGGTAGAGTAGAGTAAAGTGTGCAGAGGACAGTCTGCAGAGAGATTATAGATAAAGTGAGGTCTGGCAGATGGAGTACAATGTTGGTAAATGTGATGTCATCCCTCTTGGTAGGAACAAAATGGACGTAACCTAAATGGTGAAAAACTGCAGCTTGCTGCTGTGGAGACTTGAGTATCCTTACGCGTGAATTACAAAATGTTGGCTTGCAGGTGCAGCAGGCAATTAAGGCAGCAAATGATACTGTCCCTCACTGCTACCAGGGTGGAGTTTCAAAACAAGGTGGTTATGCAGTAGCCATATAGGGTGCTAGTGAGGTCACACCCACAGTACAGTGCAGAGTTTTGTTCTCCCTACTGGCACTGGAGGAAGTTCACTAGGTTGATTTCAAAGTGGAGACAGTTGGCTTATGAGGAGATGGAGTCAATTAGCTTTATACTCATTGGAATTTAGAAGTGGGGAAACAAACTAATCAAGGCAATTGACAAAATAGAGGCAAGGAAGTTGTTTCCACTGAAGGGGGAAAACTAGAAGAGACATTGTCTCAAAATAAGGAGCAGACTCAAGACAGCTGAGAAAATTCTTCACCCCCAAGGTTGAGAATCTGTGGAATTCCCTGCCCAGTGAAGCAGTCAAGACTCTCATTAAATGTTTAAGGTAAATTATGGTGAGACCAGATAAGTGGAGCTGAATCCACAAAAAGAGATCAGCTATGATCTTACTGAAGCTTGACAGGCCAGATGGCTTTCTCCCCTCCTATTCTTACTCTTAATTTTAAATTTATCAGCAATAGCCACAGTAGCAATTTCTCTAGATATTCGCCAGCTATTCCTAGTAGTACACAGCAATTAGGTGCTTCCATATAAAGGACTTGACATTTGGTTCACATTTTCAGATGGTTTCACCAGATAGCTGACCCAAAACACACAACTGTGATGAGATCATTGGTTTCACACTTACATTACGTGGTGGCCCTCGGCGACGAGGGTTGTAGCGACGGTAACGATTTCGGTCCGCAGCATATCGGCTTCCTTGAACTGGAACTCCACCTGGACCAGTGACATTTGCCGCCTCTGCACCCTACAAAGCCACATTGGTTACATGCAGAAGAGAAAACTTGAGGTACGCACAATGTTTTTATTTAGGATCAAACCTGCCATATACTTTAAGTCAGCAGGAACATGATGTTACACCTAATTCAGCAGAACGAAGTTGAGGGAATACGATCTTTTAGTAATGTTAACAAGTAAATGCACAACTATGTCAAGGTGCTACAAACAGTGAAGTAACTTCACAATTCACAGCTGTTTAACTTTAACATTTTGTTGCAAAGGCAATGTTTTGAACTTGAACATGAACACATCTGAGCCAGTGTCAACTTAGTACAAACTAACAATACCTTTTCACCTTCTACGACGTCAAACTCCACAGTTTCACCGTCTCCAACACTACGTAGATATTTCCGTGGGTTATTCTTCTTTATGGCAGTCTGCAAAGAATTCAATGCCTCAAGATTTAAAGTTTTCTTCATATATAAGCTACATTTTGTGATAGTTAAAAAATGCAACATATCTGGAAGAAACAAGTTCAGGTCAATCTGGAAAGTCAACGGTGTCCCTGCACAAAAGACCTGCAGATTACAAATGTTTTCTGCAATTGAGAGAAACTAAGGATCTAAACATTGAGGTCCTGAAGCCATCATGAGCTGATTAAAATCCAAGTACAGCCTTACTTTGGACATTTAGCCAGATAGGATCAGTAGCCCATTCAAGTTTACAGAAAATCTTGCCCAGATAGGGACCCTAGAAACAAACAGCTAGGCTCCAACTACCAACCTGGAATGTCAACATTAAGTAAACAGCAGACTAAAAGAAAAAGCACTGCTGAGCCTGGATTCACAATCATATGATTCAATGGCCTTACTTTCACTCCTATGTCTTATAGTCTTATAATTAATTTTAAATACCAGTCAGAAACTTATAAATTCCCACTCCCCCATTTACTAGTAATGTATGTGTAATTCCCAAATTTGGAACTTTTCATTCCTGTAGTTACATTATCACTTAAAGCAGTTTCTTTGGGTCTATGAACTGCTTAATCTCACGGGTTTTGCAGACCTTCTCCAATGTGATCATGTATTCGAAGAATGCAAGATGCCCTGATGGCAGAAATGTCACTTCATACCAATGTCCTAGAGGGGACTCAAAAATAGGAGGAAAAAGATTCAAAATGCTCAGAAGTAAGTGAGAGTATCATAGCTAAAACTGTCAATTGTTTCCCCCACCCCACGCCCCCCAAAAGAAGCTACAAAAACCTAAGCCACCAGGAGTGTAGGCATTGTTCGGTGAAGTAACCAGTAGGCATGTCGCTGAAGCTGTAGGATTAGCTTTTGGGTGAAGGCAAACTTTTTTGGCATCACTCATATCTACATTTACTATCTACTATCAGACTGCCCCAAAAACCTCAGACAGGTTTAAGGGATACTGAAGCAGTTTATATTCAGAAATAAGCCATGATGCTAGGCTACAAATAAGATGGGACCAGCGGTTTCCAATCCATTTAGAAACAGACCTTCATACCAAAAGAAATTATTCAACCACCACTTTAAAGCTTGCAGGATAGCCAGATCTATTGGATTGCAAAATGCCAACACATTCCAAAAACGTACCAAGATGGCACTAGATTGCTTATCAAGTTGTCCTTTAGGTAACCATTACTGCAGAGAGACTTTGCATGTTCAGCAAAAACAAAAATATATTAGCCAGTTTTGAGAAGATCTGTAGCTCAGCAAGCAAGCTTACATCCAGAACAAAAATACATTGTCTGATCATGCAGACCAAAGGAAAACAGCCATACTTATTGGCATTGGCATTCCATTACTAACAACTTGAGTAAAATATCTAACAAGTTTAATACACTTTGTTGTTCCAATCAGTGTACAACAGTGCAAAAATACAACTTCGTCAATTACATCACTTTCAAATGGACAAAAACAACAACAGAACCGGGCAAGTCAGCAAGGCCACTGTCTTCAAAGAAATTTCAAGAGACATGAGCACACTGGATGGGTCAGCATTCACTACCTATCCATGGATGCCCTTAAGACAATGAAGTGGAATAGCCTTGTTCAATTACTAGGCTTACTTGTGACTGATGGAACAAACTAGCACGATGAGGAACATTGCTTTTAAGCTCTGAGGTCTCACAACCTGCTCCAAGGGTTTGCTCACAGCAATAAGTGTTTAGAGCACTGACTTCCAGGTTCAAACGTTAGTACCGTGCAGATTCAAATTCTATCATCTGCCATAGCAGGATTGAAACCCAAGTCGCCAGAACATCAGATTAAACTGGTAATCCAGACAACAAGAACACCATTATGCCATCACCTTCCCCCTTAAAGACAATAATGCATGAATTTTCCTGGGATCCTGTCAATTATTTTTAACTGGAATCAAATAAAAAATAGAGCAGGAACTCATCCCCTCTCCTTCCCCAATGATCAAGTCACCACATCACACTGGCACACTTTACATATTTTTGACAAAAGGAAGTTTGGATACATGGAAACAGAGAATGGAAGAGAGTGTCTTTACAGGAAGCAGGGTGCAAGGATGTATAGTCCAGGCAGAGGGAATCTATGGGTTTACAGGGCATCGGGTAAACAAACTGTAGACTGGGTGATCGCTTCAGAGAGTCTACGTCTGGCCCACAAGAAAAAGACCATGAGCTTCCAGTCACCTGCCACTTTCACACCACCCTGTTTCCTGGCTGACATCTGCCTCAGGTTTGTCACAGTGTTCCAGCAAAGCTAAGTGTGAGTTGGAAGAATAACACCTCACTGTCCACATGGGGACCCTGCTGCCTTCTGGACTCAATAGAGTTTAATAATTTTAAGGTCTGAACTCTCCCATGTCCTAGGTTCCTATCCCACACCAGGCCTTGTTATCATATAGCCTGCCATTACACTCTACATGTTAGCAACTGTCTCCATTAACAACTACTCACCCTCCTGGCTAGACAGTTATCCACCCTTTGTCTGTCCAACTGCTCTTCTCTCTGAGCTCTATTCTCACCTAACATTCACTCCTTAACCCCTCCCCATCCACCCTATCTTCTGCAAATAAGCAGACATTTTCCAAGCTACATCAGTTTGAGGAAGCATCCTAACCTTAACGCTACTGCAGACCTGAAACATGAACTCTTTTTCTTCAGAGACACTGCCAGACCCGCAAAGCTTTTTCTGCAATTAGTTTTCTTTCCTGATTTGCACCATCCACAGTTTTCAGTTTTTATTTAATGCTATAACGGAATGGGTAGACCACACAGAACAGGTAGATCAAATACCATTGGGCCATCTCTAATGATCTGGAGAAACGCCATTCCCAATTTTCATTTACGAACATCTGGACAATGTGCATCTTTCCGCACACAGCCAACTCAAACTGACCTCTCTGTACTATCATATTCTCACCTCACAATCCCATGCTGCCAGATTATTGAAAAGATCATCTTGTTTACCCAAACTCTTAGCAACATATCTAAATGAACAAAAGCTGTTAACTCAAATTATCCATTGCCTTTACATACAGCTGGTAATGGTACCCTTGCTACATACATCAGTAAACTGATTGTGGGATGTTTGGTAATCCTTCGTTGCTGTTGACATTTAGAACCTGACCACATCTGGTTTACCGAACTTTAATCACAACACTACTGTACAGTTTTCCAGCTCCCCACCTTTCCAGCTTTAATAAATGGACCTGAAGATTAACCCAAAATCTCCAGTGTTTCCCCATTTAGAAAATGGGAACTTCAAGGGTCCACATTGCTCACTGTACCCATATGGATAACATATGGAGGAAGAATTCATATTTAACTAGTCAAGCAATCACAGGAGGGAACTATTTAAGCGTTGGTACAATCCAGATTTGTTCCAAAGTCTCCAGCTCCTCAGATCTAGCAACTTTCAATTTTCATTTCTGTTCAGGAGTAATGCCAAGAAGTAGTTCATCATTTAGTGTACCAGAATCAAAAAGTGCCCATTCAAAAAGCTGTTGATATTAGTCAACTGAAATTTTGATACATGAACCAAGACGTTTCCAAACACTCAACAGGTCTGGCAGTGTCTATGAAGACAAACAAATGTTTCAAGTTACTGATTCTTCATTTGAACTCAGGTGCTGAAGAAAGGTCAAAAAAGTCAAACACTCAAAATGCTGCCAAATCAGCTAAGCATGTCTAACATTTTCTTTCAAATCTTCAGTAGGCAACTTCCTCTTCTTTAAGGTCTTTAGACAAGGCAAGCCAATGTTGCAAGCAGAGTATCAATACAGATGGGCTATGAACCAAGTGAGTACAGCTGCTAAACTGTCAACTTTTAAATCAAGGTTGAGAAGCAGTACATAAATGCAATTGTTTCTTCTGTGCCACTCAAATATATTGATCCACTTTGCTACACGTTTCTACAGGACATTAAGGATTTCAATTTTAACATGAATGCAGACACTATAAAGCACCACACAAAAAAAGTGGGGCCACAGTATGAAAGCAGTGCATTGGAACATTTGAAGACAGTTCAAATCCACTTTCACATGAAACGGGGAGCAGCACTGTGGGTTATTTCACCAAATGAGACAGATGTGATCTAATTGATGGGATCCCATTTGTTTATGTAACGTAACATTTAAAGAAGTGTAGCCCATTAAGCCTATCCCACAACACAATACGTCATGCTGATCTGCTCCAGGCCTCAATGCTTCAACACTTCAAAACTGCAAAAATCTATTTACTCTCTCTGTACAACAATGTAGAGGTCACTAATAATTCCATACATTCGCTTCCATTTGTAGAAAAAGAATTCCTTTGTATCTCAATTGTCAAAATATGCCCCATCATTAAACAACTGTCCTTTAAAGACTGATCCCAATCTTTAGTGAAAATATCTCCAAGATGTTTACATTTCAATCAGATCACTCCCCATTTCTTAACTGGAGACAAAAAGTCCATTAGTCTTATGCATGTAAATTTTTTCTTTCATGCTCATCACCACCCAGATCCCTCTGCACTGCAATCGTGCTGGAGTCTGTCCATATAAATAATCTACTTTTTAAAATTGTTCCAACCAAAGTGCATAAGCTCACATTTTCCTTCATTAAACTCTACCTGCTAAGTTTTTTTGACAATTCACTATCTACCTTACAAGTGATTTAGCACTCATGACAACACATCCACTCAACTACTTTTGCTATCAACTGCAAATCAGATAAAATTACACCCTACCCCCTTTAACCAAGTCATGGACATAAACAGTAAATTCAGGTCCTAGGGCTGATAGCACTCCAACCCCCCCAAAAAACACAACTCCAACTTTCTTCTGCATTAGTCTATTACACTGCTTGTTTACCACCAGCATGACTGTGACATGCCATGGCTCAGCAGTAGTATACTTGTCCACACGTATCATTTGCTCAAGTCTTTTGGGATTTCTACCAGTTGTACTGCAAGTAATTCTTAGAATATACACTCACCTGATGTACAAACACATCTTCCTTCGTATCATTCCTACAAAGGAAAAAATTATAGTTCACACATCTGTACCATTTTGTCAGAGGTCTTTCTCCACCGCCCCCCCCCCCCCCCACCATTCACATTGCAAGGCAACTTATTCGCTGATTTAAACTTAATTTTACACATTATGTTTCCATTAATGAAAACTATAATCACAAACTTCTGTAACTACTATGCTCAGAAACTATACAGACCTGTTGATAAATCCGTAGCCATTTCGTACATTGAACCACTTTACTGTTCCAAGAACCTTTGTTGCTGAAAGAGAAGAAATGGTTTACTTTACTTGAGTTATGATTTTGATGCACAGGCTTAACTTTGTGAACATCTGATCTAATTTAGGAACAAAGCAGTAAGATCTCACCACAACTCTAAGCCACAGAGTAGCAATTTACTTTTAGACATCAGGATTGGTAAATCACCATCTGGCTGAAGTTTCCAGGGTAGATGCTGGGTGGAGATGGCAGTATGGAACAACAGAATAACTGACAATAGATCCCACTCCATCTAGATCTACAATTAGTGTCCTATTACAATAGGTAGAAACATCTACAATGTTAACATCAATAATGCCTTCTTCAATATTCCTCAATACAGGAACACAGGAGGCAGCAACGAATTGAGTCTACAGCACCATTCAATATAACACCCTACGTTAAACTTCAAGAACAACCACTCACCCAAAGCAAATAGAAATATAACATGGGTATAAACATCTAGACAACTAAGCCAATGTTAATCCAAAACATTAACTTGGACAAGTTAAAATGCTAGACTTATCCATGATTACCCAATATACCATATTTATTTCAATGAGGAGCAACTACAGAGGACATCAGTAATGGTGTAAAAGACTTACTGAGCTCAGCAGAGAGCCAGTTGAGTGAATTGACTTGTCATGTTTTGTTTAATACAGCTATATCACATGATTGGACTTATCAAATCGCTCCATGCAAACTAACTACACACCAGTTAACAATTTAACTGCTCAGTCACCCCAAACAGTTAAGCACATGATACTTATTCAAATTTGGCTACTAGAAATGGACATCCATTTGTCAAGATGGCAAAGGCCTTGAATGGTGTTTTATTTAAGTGGGTTCCAATTTCAAATCAAGTTGATGCCCAATATCATTGTACCAGCCATGATGAGCAACTTAATAGAAGGTTAATATGGATGAGAATACACTGCTGTCTTAACAGTGCCACAAGAATGCAAAGCTACATCATTGGAATAAGATGCAAAACTAACATTACAAGAACGTCACTACAGCTTCATCCAAATACATGAACAACCCACTAGGAACAAACATAATTTGTCTTGTGCTTGACTACTAGCAACTGCCAAAGTTCACTATCCAGTGAAGTCTTACGGATCCTCTTTGGCACACTGCCATGTCAACAAAGCTGCAAAATCCAGATTAGAGCAAGTCTCACATTTATACTGGGATAGCATTCAGAGGATAAGAGCACTAAAAACGTAAAAAGCCTTCAGAAGGCCATGCAGATTAAAGTCAAGTTCACCACAGGTAGGAGAACGGAAAGATGGACCTTCTGGCAGCAGGAAACAGATCTCACTGAAGATGGGTCCCACCTTCACACCTGGCACCAAGGCCAAAGGAGCCCTCACCGGAAACTCCACCGGACACTGGTGGGGGAGGCGAAGAGCGACCATTTCTGTAACATGACACTGGGAGCCTTTTACCCGTCTACCTTCACTTTCCCAATAAGGCTGGAGCCGGCCCCCTGCACCCTCCCCCACCGCTCTCTCTCTGCCCCATGACCCCAGGCCCGAACGCGGGGAGGTCCAAACCGCTCGGAACCCGGGACAGGCCGTGTTCCAGGCCCCAGTTTGAATCGGGTTCCGCTCCAACGTCTCCCCGGCGGCGGTTTGAGTTTGAGGTGGGTCCCGAGCGCGGGTTCCAAACGCCCAGGAGCGGCTGGTACAGGCCCAGACCTTGCGACACGCTGCGAACATGTGGCCGGGCCGGAGGCGGGGACACACACTCTCCACCCGCACCACCCCCCCCCAACCCCACACAACATCCACCGACACGGAACAATAGGAGCCGGTACCTTCCGGGAGGCGGAACAGCTCCCCCCCCCACCTCCAACCCCCGCTCTAACCTGGGGACGGGGGGTACGACCCAAGCCCCTAAACTGACATCCCGTGAGGGGAGGGGAGGGGTGTCAGACTCCGGCCCGCGCTACACCCCCCCTCCCCAAAACAATCACCGGGGGGCGGCGGAAGAAAGGCGGTTGGTTTTTGAATCCACGTGAGCTCGACGGCGGCGGCCGTTACGGACTCCCCGACCCCCGACCTGGGCCCGGCTCACCGGGAGGGACGGCCCGCTCTCTCTACCCCTCAGGCCAGAGATCTCACTCCCGGGGCAGAGAAGTGGGCTTACCACCGACAACATCCCCCCCCCCAACCCAACAACCTCCTCCCCCGGGAGGCCGTGCTCCAGGCCCCAGGGCGGGTACCTCGCGTTCCTCCCTCTCACCCACCGATGACTTTCTTCTCCCCGGGGGATTTGGGTTTGTCCGGCTGCTGCTGCTGCTGCTGCGGCGGCGGCGGCTGCTGCTGTGGTTGCTGTTCGGGTTGCTGCTCTGTCTCGGCCTCGCTCATGATGTTGTCAGGCTGCCTGCGGGATGGTAGTACAGTCGGGCCGCTCTCGGCTGGGGGGCTCCCTGCGCTCTCGCTCCTCGCTCTCCGCTCCGCTCCGCTCCTCTCGCTCTCCCGCTGCTGAAAGAACATGGCCGCCCTCTCGCGAGAATTTCAAATAAATACGGCCTATGGGCCCGCCCACCCCACCCGCTCCCATTGGTCGGACCCTCGCACTTCTCGCTCTCTACTGGTCAGATCGCTGTTCATCAGTCCCCCTCGCCCCAGCCCACATTCCACCAGTAACGGCCGTAATTGGCGCGGCGTTCCAGAATACACGTTGTATTGGTTTGCGCTCCTGTCCATTGTCTATGACTGACACCCATTGTCCGGGCTAGCACCCGCCCACCAGGTCTTCAGATTGGTTGTTCCCCGGCTCACCCCGCCCTCTTACGGTGTCATTGACAGAAGCAGGCAGGTGAGCTGCTGTCAATCACAGAGTGAGCCCTGTTCACTGGGCACCACTTGTAAAGGCTGTGACTCGCGAAACGTGTACCAGAGCAGCCATGCTCACTTAGCACCCTCCTGCATCCAGCAGAAACATGGACCGTACACAGCACAGACCTCACATCAGTAACAGCGCTGCCTGTGCACTATCCTGCCGCCGTAGAGACCTGAACGGAGCACCAAAGAGAAAGAAATCACTTTAAAACTGATGTTATCCTATTCATTCCAAGGCCCCCTACACTCCTCAATCATGTCGACCTCTCGGAGTCCCACTCTAGAAAGCTGTGTAGAAAATCCTTGCTCCAAAGTCTTCCACGTTGTTACACGACGTGACTTCAAGCTTTACATTGCAGCACATCTTGCTCACTTTAGCGTTGATCTACAATGGTTCGCCACACCCACCGTTCCACTTTTGTCCAAATCAGAAATCACACCACATGTGGTTATAAGCCAACTGGGGGTTTACTTGAAATAACAAACTTCCAGGGTATAGCCCCTTGGTCAGGTCAAATGATACAGAAGCACACAGAATTTATGGGCAGGGAGATCAAAACACTATACAAATAGTGTGACTGGAGTGTCCAATAATAATTCTCTGCAGGCAATCCAAAGTGTTTGGTGATGTGAATAACAAGCAAAAGGATGACCTATAATCCTATTAAAGGAGGCAGAGAGATACTTACAAAAAGTCAAAAATAAGGTGGTGCTGGAGACAAAATAAGAAGCACCGAAGGCTTGTGATTTCAAATAAACCTGTTGGACTATAACCTGGTGTCGAGTAATTTTTGACCTTGTCCACCCCAGTCCAACACCAGCACCTCCACATTACCATTTTCGTCAGCCATGATCTACCACCACCCTTGGAACACCTTATCTAAACACATATGCGAAGAAATATTTTTTATATTGCACCCTTTCAAAAATGCAGAATATTTGGCTATGTAATGAGTTTAAAGTTATGGAAAGATGGTAAAGGATGGATTGGAAATTTACCAATATTCTTGAATATTGGTATCATATTAGCAGTCCTCCAGTGCCGTACCTGTGGTAAGAGAGGATTTGAAAATTAATGTTAGAACCTCTGCAATCTCCTCTTTTGCGTCTCTGAGGCACCGTGTCCCAGTGATCAGCACAATTGCCTCATAGCAATAGGGACCCAGATTCAATTCCACTCTTGGGCAAACTCCACACAGACGGGTGCCTATTTTCCCCATGTCTGTGTGGGTCCCCACTGGGTGCTCCAGTTTCCTCCCACAGTCCAAAGGTTAGGCTACTTCTGGAATACTGCACTCAATTTGGTTTCCCTGCTATAGGAAGATGTTGTGAAACTCAAAATGGTTCAGAAAAGATTTAAAAGGCTGTTGCCAGAATTGGAGGGTGTGTGCTATAGGGAGAGCCTCAAAAAGCTGAGGCTATTTTCCTGAATCACTGGAGGCTGGGGGGGGCGTGACCTTCTAGAGGTTTATAAAATTATGAACGGCATGGATAGGGTGAATAGAAAAGATCTTTTCCCAGGGGTAGGAAAGTCCAAAATTATAAAGCATAGGTTTAAGGTGAGAGGAGAAAGATTTAAAAGGGACCTGAGGGGCAACTTTTTCATGTAGAGGATGGTGTGTGTATGGGATGTGCTATGAGAGGAAGTGGTGGAGGCTGGTACAATTACAACATTTAAAAGGCATCTGGATGGGTAATTGAATAGAAAGGCTTAGAAGGAATATGGGCCAAATTCTGGAAAATGGGATCAGATTAATTCAGAATATCTGGCTGGCATGGACATTTTTGACTGAAGGGTCTGTTTCCATGCTGTACAGCTCTATGACTCTATGATTATATGTGTAAGCTATGGGAAGTGCAAGGTTACAGGGATAGGTTAAAGAGTGGGTCTGGGTGAGATGTTCTTCAGAGGGTCATCATGGACTCAATTGGCCAAATGGTCTGCCCTCCACACTATCGGGATTCTATGATTCTATCTCATATGGGCTTTGGTATGTAACCACTAAAGCCACCAATATTTTCAGCATCTCAATGCTAATTCTTTAAACTGTTCCTGATACCTTGTTGTCCTTCAGTGGGGTGAATACAGATGCAAAGTACTCATTTTAAAAAAGGCAGGCAGAGACTAACGGGCACTGACCAGTGGTATGTGTTTCCTTCAGGCACAGATAAATTGGCCTTTGCATGAAAGGAATATGGTCCTCTTTTTGTTGAGATCCTGATCTCATGTGGAAGTACTCAAGGTCTTGTAGTGAAGTTGTTCATTCTGCTGATCCCAACGCAGTTGAGTCTTGTAAAGTTTTTTTCTATATATGAATTTTCAACGCAATGACAGTCTATCTGTGATGTCCACGATTACAACATGCACAGCAAATGGCTCAAGAAATCAATCTATCACATCCAGAAAAGTGTTCAATGACGGAGAATCCACAGCTCTCTGGCCTAGAGCAAGTTCCTCAGATTTGCAACTGTTTGAGTTAAGAAGTGTTTCTTCATCCCAGTCCTAAATGATGTGATCCTTCTCGTAAGACAAAGCACCCATTTTTATTTCTGTTGATCGGGGAATCTCTCAGTATCAAGTTGCCAAATCCCTTGAGAATTATCAATGTCTCAAAAATCTCTCTTAATTCCAGCGAATATCAGCCCAATTGATCCACCTGCTCATCTTACAATAACCCCCTCAACAAAGAAACAAATCTGGTGAACCTTTGCTGCACTACCTCTAATATAAGTGTATGTTTCCATAAATTTGAAGACCAAAATGTACACAATATTTCAGATGAGGTCTCACCAATTTCTGTACAACTGTAACAAGATTTCTTTGTTCCTGTACTCTAATTGCTTTGCAATAAAAGCCAAGGAGCCACATACTTTCCTAATTATTTGCTGTATCCATAATTTAATATTCTGAATTTCTTCTACAAATACACCCAAGATAAAGATTCTCCTCTCCTGTTTGAAATAATTCCACAAAGGCCAAAATCCTTCACCAAGTCACCCTTTATTTACAAGTGCATAGTACATGGCACAGACCCAGCTAGCTCAGACCCAGGTCCTGGAGTGAACTGGATGTCTGGCACTCCTGTTTATATCTGTTACCCAGGGCTCCCTGATAGGACCAGGTTAACAGCCCCAATTAGGGAACTCATATTCTGCGAGATGCACCTGGTTGATCTCGTTCCAATCACTACTCCATTCTCAAGATTTAAGTTGGTAACTCCACAGTTGCCCACATTATACAAAGATACAAATAAGAAACGAGAAGGCTATACAGCCCTTTCAGCCCATTCAATGGGATCATGGATGATCCGATTAGAGGCCATCTGACACATTATTGCTCACCCCCTTAAACTGTCTCTTTTCAGCTGCTTAATGTACTCCCTACAGTTTACATTTCCATCTGGTATTGTATGACGTCATCTATTGGATACTGAAGAAAGCCTGATGCATAAATGTTCAGTGAATAGCGCCCCCATGAGGTCAGGAAGTTCTGGTAACCCACTGGGTCCGTGCTATAGTTCTTGGGTGAACAACTGGAAGAGCCCAAACACGGACTCCCTGGTGAACCAGATGCTGCCATACATGCTGTTACCTTGTGAAGCTGGTCTGTTCTTCAACACCTTGCAGGTGAATGATATACTTTGGTGTGTCCTCTTCAACAGCCTGTGCAGTTATCTGCTACTACCCCTGTACTTCGCATTACAGCTTCAAAGTCAGATCAAGCAGAATGCCCGTGTTTCTACAATGCTGGAAAGGCAATCCTTTTCAAGTTAAAATCAGAAAGGACTGAAGAAACCATGCAGGAGGAGAAGAGTCAGATGAGACCGAAAGCATTAACTCTGTTTCTTGCTGCAGAGTTGCTACCAGACCTGCTGAGTTTCTACAGCATTTTCTGTTTTAATTTCAGATCTCCCAGCAGCCACAACATTTTGCTGTTCTTTGAAACCTTTTAAAGAGTTCAGGATTTCTCAAAGATCACTCCCTTACAGGATTCAAACACCACAGATGCTTAAAACCTGAAATTAAAATATAAAATGTTAGAAATACTCACCAGTCATTATCTGTAGAGAGAAGCAGAGTTAACATCTCAGGTCAATGACCCTTTATTGGAATGTATCAAAGTGTGTTCCTTCACAAGTCAAAAGTCATGACCCACTGAAATAAATAATAGAAAGTTCTCAACTAGTCTTCCTTTTGTATTTTAAGGCAAAACTTTCAAGTCTTTGTCTAATTCTCACAGTGATGAATCTGCTTCCCCCAGCCTCTCTGGTCGTGCATGCTATATGACAGTAGCTCATTGTGTAAAGGAGCATTACTTCTTTCGTAATTTGGCTGTAATATTTCCTCACTCTTCACCACAGGCAGAGAGGATTCAGACATGTTTTGTTTTCATTAACCATAAAAATTGAGTCTCAAAACCGCTTGTCTTTCCTGTGGAAGGTGAGCTGTCTTTTACTTCACTATTCATTGAGATGAACTGGCTATCCTCTTGAAAAGCTTTGTTACTGTTTAAATATGTACAGTTTGTATCTATTTGAGATTCAAACAAAACTCTCGAGAGATATGGCAGCAAGAGTTCATCAGATTATGAAACTGTAACTTTTTCTCTTCCTAGAGATGCTGCCAGATCTCCTTGATTTTTGCAGGATTTTGTGTTTTGAATTCAGATTTCCATGTAGCATCTTGTTTTTGTAAATGTCACATGCCATCTTCCAGTTTGAAAGGAATGACTGATAGTGGCCACAATGTGTCTCAGAACTCACAATGAGTGAAGAAACTTAATCTCCATCCTGATTCTCCAGAGTGAAGGCTAATCTGAAATACAGCATCAAGTATGATTGAAAAATCTGCTATAACAGATAATGACCAAATTTACTACTGAACCTCAAACAACATACAATGGTCACTTCTGCAGAACACAGGAGGAATTGCCAACATGTGTGATATCAGACCCAATATGTCAAGTAATCCAGTTACAATTGTAGATCATTTAGAATTTTTCCTTATTTTCCATTGGGATATGGGTGTTGCTGGCCAGGCCAACATTGTAGCACATCCTAAATTGTCTGTGAACTGAAGGGCTTGCTAAGGCTAATTCAGAGTGTGGCTGAGAGTCAGTGGCATTGTTACTTGTGACTCCAGACTGACAGTAATGAGAGATCTATTTCCCTAAAGGATATCAGTGAACCACATGGTTTTTTTTTATAAATCAACTGATGATAGTTATCGTGTTTACCACTGATGATTAGATTTAGTTTAAATAATAAATCTGTTAACAATAAGCAAGGTGTTATGACACCACTCTGGAGCAGATAGGACTTGAACCCAGGCCTCTGGCTCAAAGGTTGGGACACTATCACTGCAGCACAAGAACCCCCCAAACTCCAATGTTGATTAATTGAATTTAACTTCTACCAGCCATTCCACTCTGGTGGGACTTAAATTACATGTCCCCAAAGCATTAACTTGAATGTTTAGATTACTATGCCAGTGACATTACTACAACCTCATCATCTCCCCACAAACATTTGGAATGCAGACATTGGTAAAGGAAAGTTGGTATTCATTTGGGCACAAAGTACAAGAGTAGAGATGATATATCAAATTTGCAAAGAAAAATATTTTGGAGTAGTCCGCAGTTTAAAACAGCCTTTTTGAGAAAGAACAGTGAAACCATCACTGAAGCTCGTCAGCAGGTCAGAACCTCTTGACAGAGAAACCAGCCTTTACACGATAACTTTCATTGCAGCTAGTAAGGCTAAGGACATATTGTTTAGCATTTTCAAACTAAGGATGAGTTTTAAACTTTTTAAAAAAGTAAGGCTATTTGGGGAATTAGTGGCAAAAGTTCATTATTTTGCTATTGGTACCAAGACTGAGGAAAGGGAGACATTCCTTAAGCAGAGAGTCACAGGAATGTGAAGAATTTTACTGGACAAAATGGTTAAGGTCAAGATCAATGAAATCTTCAAAGAGAAAACAGAGTAGGTATTTGTGGTCGAGGAAGATTTAGAGTTGAAAAGAGAAACCATTAGGTTTGGAGGTGCTGAAGCAAAGAACAGGCACAGACACAAAAACACAAATGAGCCCTTCTCTGCTGCAAACCAGTTCAGGTTCCCTGGAGAGCAGCAAGTGGATACCTGAAATGAAATCATCAGATGAACATTTGGAGCAGTTTCATGTATAAAAAGAGATACTTACATAATTTAACAGGGGAACTGTTAAACATTTCAAAAAAAGAAGCAAAATACCAAAATAGTTTTGGATTGTTCCAACCAGCACAGTTTCTAGAGGTCAATTCTAAGTGTCGTTCCACACTTCAGCGTTTGTTTTTGTTCCATTATTCTCTGGCTTTAATATCTTTGCACTCAATAAACTTTAGAAGTCAATAAACTGAAAGGACTGAATAAATCTGCTTACATGAACAGATTTCTGTGAAGGTGAAAAGGAATTTCTTACTCTATGCAAAGCAAATGTTGACACTAAATGAAAATTACTCTTCATATTAAACAATATATTCTCCTGCGCTTTCTTCCATAATAATGAACGCAAGGATGTAAATGGTTAGCAAAAAGTAAATGTACAAATTTGTACATGCTACTGACTACCATCCACTTAAAAAGGTCAGACTGGAATTTGCATCCAGCCTTCAATATCAGTTTGTAA
Source organism: Stegostoma tigrinum (assembly GCF_030684315.1). Classification (NCBI taxonomy): domain Eukaryota; kingdom Metazoa; phylum Chordata; class Chondrichthyes; order Orectolobiformes; family Stegostomatidae; genus Stegostoma; species Stegostoma tigrinum. The sequence continues at coordinate 9,339,215 of NC_081381.1, read as the reverse complement.
TTATCTTGCATTTTAGCACCATGAAATAAACAAGGCTTTTCCCAAGAACAATACAAAGGACATACTGGAACAAGTGATCAAAAGATTGCTCAAGGAAGTCAATATTAAGGAACATCTGAAAATGAAGAGTGGTGTTGAGAGGCTGAGGGGATTTGGAGAGGAAACTCCAGCTCTGAGGGCATCAGTCCCTGAAGGCACAGTCACTAGATACAAAGTGAGGAATGTTGAGTCACCGTCACGACTGCTGGATCTTCCTGTTCCGAAGAAGATTTATGAGAATGTTGCCAGGGTTGGAAGATTTGAGGTGTAGGGAAAGGCTGAATAGACTGGGGCTAATTTCCCTGGAGCATAGGAGGCTGAAGGATAACCTTCTAGAGGTTTATAAAATCATGAGGGGCATGGACTGGATGAACAGCCAAGCTCTCTTTCCTAGGGCGGGGAGTCCAAAACTAGAGGGCATAGGTTTATAGTGAGAGAGGAAAGATTTAAAAGGGACCTTTTGGGTTACATTTTTATGCAGAAGGTGGTAAGTGTATGAAACGAGCTGCCAGAAGGAGTGGTGGAGGCTGGTATGATTACAACGATTAAAAGGCATCTGGATGGGTGTATGACGAAGGTTCAAGAGGGATAGAGACCAAATGCTGGCAAATGGGAGGATATCTGGTCAGCATGGGCAAGTTGGACCAAAAGATCTGTTTCCATGCTGTATATCTCCATGACTTTAAGTCACACCAGACTCGATACATTAACCTGATTCTCTCTCCACAAATGCTGCTAGCCCTGCTGAGTTTCTTCAGCACTTTATATTTGGTGCTGGTTCTTTTACGTGCATGAGAAGTGTGAAAATATCGAGCAATCCCAGCTTTACATAGAAGCAAAAATAGGCACATAACACATGTACACACAAAAACACATTTTCTGTCACCTAATATTGTAATATGAATACAGTGACTGTTTATACACAACAGAGTACCCACAGTCTTCTCATTCATAAAATATTCCTGCTCACGTGGGGCCCAATATCTGAACCACAGGGTTTAAAGGTTAACATTATGATGACTGCCCATGGATCACAGTCATGGTGGTGAATAAAAGAATATAGGGATTGAATTTGGGATCCTTGTGGGGTCAGGTGCAGCAGAAGCTTGCAGTCCAGGCTGGCCTCATGTAGATCGCTGAGGGAACATCACTCTAATCCCACTCTGATTAAATCAAACCAGGACTCTTTGTGTGTCACGATCTTCTAGAATTCCCAAATTCTGGAACAGCTTCTGACCAAAGTGAGGTGCACATTGACAGGTTTTGTTAAATGGAATGACACAGAGAGAGTGGTAAGAGAGGGCATTTCAACTGGAGCTCTGTTGGCTCACACTCCAGCTTCATGTGACCCAACTTCTCCATATCATTGCTCCTTTTGCACACGCTCAGTAGCTATAGTTAGGTTAAAGATCTAATTCCCTTGACACTACAATTCCCCTGAATAGAATGGAGCACATAGAGACCAACTGTTCAGGAAGGAGGGATGGAGGAGGTTTCCTAGAGTAATAACTGGAATGGGTGGCTTGTCTTATAAGGAGAGCTAGGACAGGCTGGGCTGTAACCCCTGAAGTTTAGAAGAGTAAGAGGTGACTTGACTGAAAGATACAAAAATCTGAGGGTCTCCACAGGGTGACTGAAGACAGGATATTTTCTGTTGAGGGAGAATTGAGAAATGGGAATCATTTTTGAAAACAGGTGAGGAGAATTTTCCCAGGCCCCGAACAATGTGGACAATGGTGGGAAAGTTGAGAAAATCACGAGATTGTGATAAGGAGCTTCTCAATGTCAGGACAAACCACTCCCACCATCCAATTAAGAGCTTGAACAGTGAGACAAAATTCTCACTTGTGAGCAGCAAGAAGTTTATTTGCAGGCGTTAGCATCTCATAATTTCCTAAGCTCACCTCATTAAGACGTAGTTTCCATTTTCCTGCCTGTTCTGTTGAAACAATATCCTAAGAATTCCCGACATGAACATCAGAGCATTTGCCTCATGACTCCAGCTAACTACCTGCTCCTCCAATCCTCCATCTTGGATACTGAGACCAACATCTCAGGGGTAGTGACTGACTATGCTGCTGTTCACTCACATTGGCATGTGACACATTCCAAACATATCACATCATCAGGACACATGCTTGATTCAGTTACAGTACAGGCCCGTACTTTACTGAACTGCTGCTGCTAGCACTGGGTATGTGCACCAATCTCATGCATCGAACCACACTGCATCTCAGAGCTGTCTGCTTTAAACTATTAACCACCACCAGTAAATCATCTGTGCAGCCAATCAGAAGTTTATATTAACTGCAAAAGGCTTGTAAACTATTAAAGATGAGGGGTTGGTAGGGAGAGAGAAAATGGGCTAGATCAAAATGGACTTGGAGGGGAAATGAAGCACTGTATCCCATACCTCTCTCTAAAGGCATCAAGAGCATTGATGGATACAATGTGCTCCCTCTTCAATGACACCCAGGCAAAAACATAACCATGGAAGAGGGGCAGGCAGTCAGCAGATATGACCCCACTGCCTGGGCCTGTTTGTAATCAGCCTAGCCAGTACCAGGAGCAGACCCACAAGGAGGCACTCCGGACTGCCCAATGCCCTCTGCTGGATCTGTTTTACAGCATCATAGAATCCCTAATCGAAGCAGGTCATTCGGCCCAATGAGTCCACACTGACCCTCTGGTAAGCATCCCACTCAAGCTCACACCCTACCCAATCCCTGTAAGCATGCATTTTCCCATGGGCAATTCACCTAACCTGCACATTTTTGGACTGTGGGAGGAAACAGGAGCACCTGGAAGACACAGGGTGAATGTGCAAACTCCACACAGACAGTAACCTGATGGTGGAATTGAACCCAGATCCCTGGCAGTGTGAGGCAGCAGTGCTAACCACTGAATCATGGGCCACCCAAAATATACTTTTTTCTACTGAGAAGTGATATCACGCACAACTGAGCAACCATCCCATCACTAAAATTACTGTGATTCTTTCCCCCCATTTATTTACCATAGATGCTGCCAGACTTGCTAAGTTTCTCCTATATTCCCTGTGTTTGTTTCAGATTTCCAGGATCTGCAGGACTTTTCCTTTAACCAATTTAATATTGGTGTGCGCGTCCTCACAAGTCCAAGATGTGAAGTTTTGGCAACAGGTCATAGACACGTACAGCATGGAGACAGATCCTTTGGTCCAACTAGTCCATGCTGACCACGATCGTAAACTAAACTAGTCCCACCTGCCTGCGCTTGGCCCATATCTCTCCAAACCGTTCCTATTTATGTACTTATCCAAATGTCTTTTAAATGTTGTAACTGCAACTGCATCCACACTTCCTCAGGAAGTTAATTCCACACACTAACCACTCTGTGTAAAAAAAGCTGCACCTCATTTCTTTTTTAAAATCTTTCTCCTCTCAACTTAAAATTATGCATCCTTGGTTGTAAGGAAATATTTCATCTATGTCTTGCTCTTTGGCAATTCTCTTAAATTTGTAGCCACTCGTTGCGGACTGTCTAACGATAGAAAGCCAATTCTCCTCAAATTTTCATAATTTTGAAACCTTTGGTCACAATTCCCCTCAATCCCTTCTGCTCGGTGAACAGCAGTCCTGCTTTTCCAGGATAGAAACCTGACGGTGGAATTGAACCCGGGTCCCTGGCAGTGTGAGGCAGCAGTGCTAACCACCGAATCATGAGCCACCCAAAACATACTTTTTTCTACTGAGAAGTGTTATCTGACATTGCATGTATCATCTGGCAAACACTGTGTATATTGTATAATAGTTAATCTTGGGTAAACTTTGTCCCAAGATGATTTTTGGCTTAAAATGTTGTAATTTTCCTGTCGTATCCTGAGATAGGCGATCTTGATTTTTCCAAGATCAAAGCCTACAGCTCCAAAGTGCACCCCATTTCCCATTGAGCCCAGGACTATTCACATACTTACAAAAATGAACCAGCAGGTTGGAGACCCTGTCTAGGAAAGCCTACTGCCAATGTCCTTGCCCACAGTGAGCTATTTGCTTTGAGTGCACTCCGATATTGCCTTTGCGGACAGCCTATATCGCAGTATTCCAACGAAACAAACAACTTCCAAATGACTTTCTACAAAAGTGTCTCTTTTCATCAAGACTGAAGTTCAGTGATGGTACAATGACCACAACATTGGACACAAAAATAATATTAAATCCACCACAGCTGCCTGTAAATTTATATAAAGTCACATTCATAGAGATGTTCAGTACAAAAACAGACCCTACAATCATATAATTTAGCTGGAAGGAACTGTATTATGTATTTGGGAACGTTTTCAGCATTTATTAAGAATTTCAGAGGTTAAATTCTATTTTAAAAAATAATTCACACTTTTGGGGGTAGGCAGAAAGATGTTCTGTATTTTTTGATTCTATTGTAGTTATTTTCCAATTACTGTGTATTTCTGAATTCAAATAGAAGATTATTTAGATCAGTTTCCACAATTAGATTCCAAACAATAATAAAAGATAAACCAGGTTCATGCTTCCAATAGATTTGATGACTTTCCATTACAACAATCACGATTAACCATTTCAATGAAAACCACAAATACAGTATCAGAGCCTTAAACTGTTGTTATTTGGAAGATCAGATTATGAATTAACATATTTAAAACTAAATTTAGCATTATTTTTCATTCTGTTTGCACAAGACTAACACAAGCTTGTAAACTGTTGTGCACAATACATATCAAGAATCAGTTGGAGCGTGTATCTAAAAGAATAGTGTGGGGAAGGGGAGATAACAGGCAATGATTTGTGAGAACTAGATTGTCTGAATCGATATTTTGGATGATGCAGAAATGATAAACTGAGAAAAGTACCCTTCCACAATACGCCCTTCTCAGTAAATCGCCAAGAACTATCTTCTAAAGAATTCTAGCATTCCAACACCTCAACGCTGTCATGCAGATAATAATGAGAATTCAGTGACTGCGGGACCTTTGAGTAAATGTAGCAGATTTTTACTGAAAGACAATGACCCACATGTAATGAGAATTCAAGGTTGGATTTCTTTACTTCCGCTGAAGGTCTCATAAGGTCGCACAATAGAAATGCCTTAGAGAGGAGAAAATGGAAGGTAACTAGTCTGTTCTCTCAGTTACTGAATGAAGAGCTATTTGCTGAACAATATAGACAGATTCCATAAATGTCTTTTCAACAAGGGAAAAATGAGTACAGTGACAAGGGTTGGAACTCAAACAAAAGAGAAGAAAAATAATTGAAACCAGAACACAGATTAAGCGTTTGGATTGTAATAATAGAGATGTATTCCTAAGTAATGAACCTGCAGCATTCTGAAATTGAAGACACAGAAAATAGGAAATGTCACATGGATTCCAGAGTGCTATCATCTTTAAACAATGAATTTACTTAATCAAATAACAATGAAGCAGTCAAGAGTACAGGCAATCCCCCCAGGTTGTGTACAAGTTCTATTCTCCAGTTCATTCGCAGGACACACATTCATACAGCAAAGAGTCAAAACACAATACTGGACAATATAAAACAAGCTTTTGTAAATACAAAAAATGTTCTGATGTCAGACCTTTAATATGAATATTAATACACTCCTATATGGGAGAAGGTCATACATATGAGTATTCATAAATCAGACATTCGTAAATCAGGAGCTGATTGGGAATAAAAGAGTTAACTCCCGAAAACTGGTGATGGGTTACAGCGATAATGGGAACTGCAGATGCTGGAGAATCCAAGATAATAAAATGTGAGGCTGGATGAACACAGCAGGCCAAGCAGCATCTTGGGTTACAGCATTCATTCTAAGACTATAAGAAACAGCAGCAGAAGTAGGTTATTCAGCCCATCAAGTGTGCTTGACCATTCATTCAGATTATGGTTGATCTGATAATCCTTAACTCCATTTTTCTGCCTTTTCCCCATAACCCTCGATTTCCATGCTGATTAAAATCGCAGCCTTGAATATCCAATGACAAAGACCGTGTACAGAATGATTGAGCCTCGACAGCTCTTTCAGGTAAAGAATTCCACAGATTCACTATCATTTGAGAAAAGAAATTTGCCCTCATCTCTATTTTTAAATGGGTGAGCCCTTATTCTGAGATTATTCCCTCAGGTCCTAGATTCTCACACAAGGGGAAAGAACCTTTCAGCATCTACCCTGTCATGCTCCCTAAAAATACTGGACCTGCAAACAAATCTTTTATGGTTCATTCATGAGGACATGCAGAGCCCCCTGCCTCCTACAGCTCAGCAATCTCACACCATTTAGACAATATGACTTGGTTTATTCTTCCATATGGAATTCTATTTGTCAGGTCATATTTATTTCCTTTTTCAGCCTCCTTATGACCCTTTATAACTTACCTCCTGAACTATTTTTGTATCATCAGCAAATTTAGCAACCATTTCTTCTGCTCCCTCATCTACCTCATTTACATAAGTTAACATGCGAAGGTCCCAGCAATAGCCCTTTGTCATGTCAGTCATTCCATTCTGCCAAACAGAAAATGGCCCAGTTATACCTATTCTGTTTGCTGTTAGCCACCTATCTTCTCTCCATAACAATATATTATACCCTACACCATAAGCTTTTATTTTCTTAATGTGGTGCTTTATCAAAAGTCTTCTGAAAATCTAATTATAGTTCATCCAATGGTTCCCCTCAAATTGGTTAAACATAATTTCCCTTTCAGAAAACCATATTGACTCTGCCTGATTATCTTGAACTTTTCTAAGTGCCCTGCTTTAATATCTTTAATGACAGCATCTAACATTTATCCTACAATAGGGGTTAAGCTAACTGGACACATAGGTTGGAACCCTACCAGCTCCTTGTATGACATGGGCACTGGCAAGTCAGCTGAGGAAATAGTTGAAATTGGCAGAAATATGCTTCCCAACGATGAGAGAAGGAAGTCAGGTTGTCCACCCAAGTGTTGAACAGTGAGTTGAGAAACTCATTAGTGAATGATGAGAAGTTCATTTGTATGCATTAGCACATCATTACTACCTAACCTTTAATGCCCTGATAAAGTCCATCCTGGCTGGGCTACTTGTTCCCCCACAGCTCCAACAATTCGTTCAGTACCACCTCATGGTGATTTCATGTCATTTTCTTGAGTTCCTCCTTCCCTTCCATTTTCTGATTTACATTTTGCTCTGGCATGTTAATTATAATCTCTGCAGTAGAGATTGATGCAAAATACCTGTTTAATTCATCAGCCATTCCCCTATTTTCTCTGACTAATTGCCCAGACACAGCTTGTATAAGACCAACACTCACCTCCTTAACCTTTTTCCCTTGATCTCCTACCCATCTTTGTATTGTTGTTTGATTTTTCCTTAGCATTGTTGCTACTGTTCAAATTGTTCACATTAACTACAGATGTTGGGATCTGCCTTTTGAAGTTTTCTTTGTATCAAATGATCTATTCTGTGATTTTATGGGAAGTGGCCATCATTGGCTTAACCAACATTTAATGCCCACCCCCAAGTGCACAGGGTCAACTACATAGTGGGTCTGGCATCACTTTTCTTCCCATAAAGTATGTCTGTGAACCAGATGGGTAACCATCTTTATCCCAGTTTAAAACACTAGTCTTAGACCTGCTTTTCTCTCGTTTAACTGCATGTTAAATTTAAAATAAACTGATTGCTACCAAGAGAGGATACCTTCACTGTCAGGTCATGAATGAAGCCTATCTCAATGCACAACAGCGGGTATGGTTTATCCTGCTGTCTGGTCAGCTCCAGAATGGGCTTTTCTAAGAATTTACCTATAAAACATTCCGTGAACTCTTTAACAACCTTTTAATCTGGCACTTTATCAAATACTTTTGCCTATTTGATTTTTCTGGACTAAATACAAATTAAAATTTCCCAGTATTATTGCTGAACTATTCTGACAAAATTTCATTACTTCTTCCTTTTAGAACAGAGAACATTACAGCACAGTACAGGCCCTTTGGCCCTCGATGTTGTGCCAACCTGTCATACCGATCTTTTGCTTCTGTCTTTACGAAAGAAACAAACTTTGTAGTGAATGAAACCTTTGAAGAGCAGGTGTGCATGCTGGAATGGATAGAGATAGAGGAAGCTGATGTGCTGAAAATTTTGTCAAACATTAAGATTGACAAGTCACCAGGCCCGGACCAGATTTGTCCTCGGCTGCTTTGGGAAGCGAGAAATGCAATTGCTTCGCCACTTGCGAAGATCTTTGCATCCTTGCCCTCCACTGGAGTCGTACCCGAGGACTGGAGAGAGGCAAATGTAATTCCTCTCTTCAAGAAAAGAAATAGGGAAATCCCCGGCAATTACAGACCAGTAAGTCTCACGTCTGTCGTGTGCAAGGTGTTAGAAAGGATTCTGAGGGATAGGATTTATGACCATCTGGAAGAGCATGGCTTGATCAAACACAGTCAACACGGCTTTGTGAGGGGTAGGTCATGCCTCACAAACCTTATCGGGTTTTTTGAGGATGTGACTAGAAACGTTGATGAGGGTCGAGCTGTGGATGTGGTGTATATGGACTTCAGTAAGGCATTTGATAAGGTTCCCCATGGTAGGCTCATTCAGAAGGTCAAGAGGAATGGGATACAGGGGAACTTAGCTGCCTGGATACAGAATTGGCTGGCCAACAGAAGACAGCGAGTGGTAGTAGAAGGAAAATATTCTGCCTGGAAGTCAGTGGTGAGTGGGGTTCCACAGGGCTCTGTCCTTGGGCCTCTACTGTTTGTAATTTTTATTAATGACTTGGATTAGGGGATTGAAGGATGGGTCAGCAAGTTTGCAGATGACACAAAGGTTGGAGGCGTCGTTGACAGTGTAGAGGGGTGTTGTAGGCTGCAGTGGGACATTGACAGGATGCAGAGATGGGCTGAGAGGTGGCAGATGGAGTTCAACCTGGATAAATGTGAGGTGATGCATTTTGGAAGGTCGAATTTGAAAGCTGAGTACAGGATTAAGGATAGGATTCTTGGCAGTGTGGAGGAACAGAGGGATCTTGGTGTGCAGATACATAGATCCCTTAAAATGGCCACCCAAATGGACAGGGTTGTTAAGAAAGCATATGGTGTTTTGGCTTTCATTAACAGGGGGATTGAGTTTAAGAGTCGTGAGATCTTGTTGCAGCTCTATAAAACTTTGGTTAGACCGCACTTGGAATACTGCGTCCAGTTCTGGTCGCCCTATTATAGGAAAGATGTGGATGCTTTGGAGAGGGTTCAGGGGAGGTTTACCAGGATGCTGCCTGGACTGGAGGGCTTATCTTATGAAGAGAGGTTGACTGAGCTCGGTCTCTTTTCATTGGAGAAAAGGAGGAGGAGAGGGGACCTAACTGAGGTATATAAGATAATGAGAGGCATAGATAGAGTTGATAGCCAGAGACTATTTCCCAGGGCAGAAATGGCTAACACGAGGGGTCATAGTTTTAAGCTGGTTGGAGGAAAGTATAGAGGGAATGTCAGAGGCGGGTTATTTACACAGAGAGTTGAGAGGGCATGGAATGAGTTGCCAGCAGCAGTTGTGGAAGCAACGTCATTGGGGTCATTTAAGAGACTGCTGGACATGCATATGGTCACAGAAGTTTGAGTGTGCATACATGAGGATCAATGGTCGGCACAACATTGTGGGCTGAAGGGCCTGTTCTGTGCTGTACTGTTCTATGTTCTATGTTCTATGATCTCAAGCCCACCTAACCTACACTATTCCATGTACGTCCATATGCTTATCCAATGACGACTTAAATGTACCTCAAGTTGGCGAATCTACTACCATTGCAGGCAAAGCATTCCATTCCCTTACTACTCTCTGAGTAAAGAAACTATCTCTGACATCCATCCAACTGCGTGCTTTTGGTTCTGGGGTCTCTATACTGCTCGCACACGTGATTTCTAATCTTTATAATTTCTCACTTTTACGTCCTAGTTTCCTGGCCTTAGATGATCCCATTTGATTATGTTAATACTATCATTAATTAACAGAATACTATGTCACAGTACATCACAAGATCCATTGTTGCGTCTTTTCCTGTACTCTTCAATACTGAGATCATTCTGCAGCTATGTCCCTGGAGTGTCTTTTAGATTATACTTATTTATTTCTATTTGCACTCACAGTTCATCTGTTTTGTTTCAGAAGCTGTGTGTGTTCAGAAACAGAGCCTTTAGTTTCAGCCTTTTTTTAATATTTAGTCTTATCAGCCAATTTGTACTATCTTCTTGTGCCATAGTCTTTACCTTTTTCTTTTTAATACCTTCCTCTCTTGACTTTCTCTACTCTTTGATTTACTGTATTATCTCAAATGTACTTCCTCATGCCCACCACTTAGTCTCACTCTCTACTACTCTAGCTATATGACTTGCTGGAACATTGGTGCCAGCATGGTTCAGGTGAAGTGCAGTGTTACAAATCTGGGTTTATCCAGTACTGGTACCAGTGGGCTTGGAATCAAAGCCATTTCTCCAACTGCTGCCAAACAGTCATGTACTCATCTGTCTAATTTCATTCATTCAACATCAACTCATCCATGGCTCAGATAAAAACTTAAGAGTTATAACTTTTGAGGTTCCGCTCTTAAATTTAGCCCCAGCTGCTTTTATCTTTTATCAGAACCTCATTCCTATTGCTACCTCCCTGATCACAACCACTGGCTCCTTCCTCTCCCATGGAAAGTTCTTACCCGACCCTGAGCATATATCCTGAACATTTCCTTTTTTTTTGGCAATAGCTCTCTTCCAGTCTTATCTTAAATTTTAGAGTCTGTGGAAATTAAAATCCTTATCAATTAGTGCAACGTTTTGATTTTCACTTTTATTTAGATATATATTTTCTAATCAACTTGTACAGAGATATTATTACACACCTCTAGAACAGGTGGAATTGGGGCTCCTGGCTCAGAGTAGAGTCACTACCACCGCTCCACAACAGCTCTCACACCGGCGGTGCAATGTGCAAGAGAGCAGTGATTTCATTAGGCACAGAGCTGTTACCATGTAGATTTCCTTCTCTCTACAGTCACTGGTTTCTAGTGATTTGTCTACCATTGAAACATCACATAAAGGCATTAAGCTAGATTAACTATTAATGAGGAAAAAATGCATCCCAAACTTTAGGCAAGAATGATTGTTCATGAAATAACCATTCCCTCTAATCTATGTAGCTAATAACACAGTAAAAGAGAAGATCTAGCAAGCATATCCTTTGCAACACCATCTTTTAAACCGCGAGACAGGAATTTAAAGAAACAAAGTCAAACGTTTGAAATGTGCAGAGAAATTCTTGGGAAACCAGAACAAGCAAGTTAGGGATTGCTGTTCTTCTCCAAAGCTCAGTAATGTGGGATTCTTCAATCAATTTCAAATGAATAAGGAGGAGAAACAGAGACCCTGGCAAGTGAATAGGCATAAAACCTGCTGGATTGTCAACAGCTTTTTAACTGACTTCACCAATCCGTTTAAAAAGAATCTCAATGCTTTAACTGAGAACAACCAGTGCATTCATTTGTCAGTTTCTGCCAATGAAACAAACCAGCCTATTAGCTTGGAAACCTTAAGAGTTTAAGTTGTTTCTTTCTATATTGTGCAGGAAGAAAGGAAGTTAGGATATGGAAAAGCTTGAAGTCTCTGGTTTGTCTGTTCCACACTCACCCACTTCCAAACAGATAATCACTCATCTGAAATCTACACAATTCTATTTATCAGGAGACATTTTTACTCACCGAAGGGCTTTCTTGAGTTTTCACAAGGGCTCCTTTTGGCTTTCAGGAGCTCCTTTTTCATTTGCATTGACTTATTTAGCAGGTGATGCAATCAGGTAGTAACAATACCTCTGTACTTGTGTTGATGTATGGGGCATTTGGGCTTGCACAGAAACAGAATTAGAAGAATTCATCAATATCCTCAATAATTATCAACCATGCCCCCAAATAAATACAAAGCCATAACATACAAGGAAAATATCGATTGGATAGAAACCACAATATTTAAATCGTACAGGGCTATAGACATAATAAGCATCTCAAGTTCATTCTCAAATTAACTGATGCACACAAAAAAGCCATTACCTAGAACATATTTTCAAGGTTGGTAAGGATAGTGAACACATTTTCATTGCACAGTCATTAATCTGGAACATTTTAACCATGCAGTTACTACCCTTGTCACAGCATCACAGATTTCAGCCTGATTTCAGTGGAACAATTTTCGCCATGTTCCTTACAATAGCATCTGCTGCAATTTTAATCCATATTGTGGCTCTTAAACATTGAAACATGCAAACTGCAAGTGAGAATAGGCCATTTGGCCCATCAAGCCTGCTCCACCTTTAACATGATCATGGCAGATCTTCTATCTCTACATGATATTCCTGCTTTCTTTCCATTATTCTTGAGGCCTGAAATACACAAAATGTATACTCCATCCTTAGATTTTCCCCTGAGTCCCTTTCTCGGCCATGAGGGAATGTATGCTGCCTTAATGTATAGATTCCACATTCATTTATGAACAATTTATTACCCAAGTGATTTTTCAATCATTCCTGGCTTTCAGTTAGCTGGCTGTAGTCGACTGTTTAACAAATAAACAGTTCTGAAAATATGGATGTGCCTCAAAATGTGATCATTTTCATCATTTTCAAATAATTTTGAAAATTCCCAAAAGATTTTACTCTCCCAGATGTAAACACTGTTTCCACATCTTCAACTCAACTTTTCAGAGAAACCATGTAAAATATTATAAAACTACTGAAAACGCACAAGGCAGTTTATAGATAAGTTTAATCATGTTGCTTTTGAGGCCTGTCATTTTTCCTGGTGTTACAATTACCATCGTAACTTTCCATTCTGTGCCTGATTTCCACTTTATTTCCATTTTGCTGATTTGACAGCTGCTTCCCAAAAATCAGTCTGTTTTATCTACGTCCTAAACCAAATGCAATGTTGCCCACTCTGTTAAGCTTTTAAGTCCTGAAGTAGAATGCTATCTTTCTCCATCAGGCAACAAGTGCTTTTGAATTGTGCTCAGAACATTAAAATATTTGATCCTGGCAAATATTGAAGGGTCAAAACGTTCACAATGGTTGGCTGCATTCTGGCCCCTTTCTAATCTATTTGTCACATGTATACAAACAATGTTAATTTCCAACAAGAATGAGGATAAGATCTTGATTCACACTAATAGGCAATGAGGGTATCAAGTTTTCTAACTTACCAAAATCCATTTTAAAATGAACCAGTACAAGTGTTATTTCAAGGAAGTGACAATGAAGTGTTCAGAGCTGTGATTAATAGTGAAAGCTTTCTTTATGGATACTGTGGAATTTCATTACTATTTATTCAAACAATAAAATTTCATGAAAACAATGTAAGATTGTACTCCAAGTTAACTTATCTTTGGTAAACAAAATTACACTAAACACCAAAGTTCTTCATTTTAAAGTGGGTTACTACAATGCAAATGCATTCAAACCCAAGGTCATAAACCTAGACTTTATGACATTCATTACAGGTGAACTTTAGAATGCACAGAATAATTGAAAAGACTGGAGGAAATGATGCATTTAAATGTGAAAAATATATAGGGAAAGTAAAAAGATAAAGCTTAATTAACTGACTGGTATAGGAATTATTGACACCTGAGTTTTTACTTAGGATTATCGGAATGGTAAACACCAAGTAGCAGATAACACAGCGAACCAGAACTCAAAGGAGATATTGTTTGAATTGTTGGAGTTTCATTCAATGTTCAAGAGGTCAATGTGAATAACTTCCTGCTGTACTGTGTCAAGCTCAAGTCTGATTGCACTTTCCTGCAGATAGAACCAACAGTGGAGGCAACATGCACTTGAATGAACGTGCACTTTATTTAAGCATAAACTTTTCAGTCTATTGGATGCATGCATTATTGTTCACTATTCGCCTAGGGAGAACACTACACAGAAGGAACATATGAAATGGCTTTGAACGAATGTTTCAGCTGAATAGTTGTATTGAAAATTATGGAAAATTCTCTTTAGGATTAAAGGAATTGTATTTCAGAAATTTCTTAATTGTTATTTCCTGCTGATTTCCAGGAAAGTTTGCGTCAATTGTAAATCTCTCCACCACCAAATGGGTTTCCTATGGCATCGCCTATTTGACTTTGGAGCAAAGCACTTTTGCTGAGGCATGTTATACTACATGGGAGAAGCTCCATGTTTATCAGCCAGACCTCCTGGTTATGACAGAGAAAGAGGCCATTTAGCCCAAAGATACAGTCACTCATTTTAATACTACCTCCCAGCACCTCATTTCTAAAGGTAATTAGACAGGGTAGTAGAATTATGTTGTACGCATTTGGAACCATAGAACCACAAACAGCGCAGAAATCTTTAGGCTAGTTGGCCTAACAAGTCCACACTGCCCCTCCGAACAGCATCCCACCCAGACCCATTCCCCTAACGCTGCATTTCCCATGTCTAACCCACCTAACCTAAACATCCCTGGACACTATGGGCAATTTAGTATGGCCAATCCACCGCACCTGCACCTCTTCAGACTGTGGGAAGAAACCCATGCAGACACAGGGAGAATGTACAAACTCCACACAGGCAGTTGCCCGAAGCTGGAATTGAACTCGGGTCCCTGGTGCTGTGAGGCAGCAGTGCTAACCACAGAGCCACCTTGGCACCTTCCATCTGGATGTTCGTTCAGATTGGCTCCATTCACTTTAGTCATATCTTCAGTCACACAGTAAGTCAGTGTGAGCATCATAACCAGCAGCACTGTGATATGGTTAGGAGTAGTTCTATCTGCATTGGGACACGCACCTGGAGTGGTGGTGGAAAAAGGGTCTTCACTGGGCCTGAGTCAACTGCAGAGTCATACAACTTGAACACCTACAGCTACCTGCAATATTGGACTCAGAAATTCAGTGACAGTGCTAACAACATTCTTCATCTTCAAATAAGACACTTACTCCTTAGAAACCTATGGCAGTAAGGGTTCATGAAAATAAATCTGTAGTATGACAGAGATGATCATCGTCTTACAACCAAAACATACAGCATAGGTTCCAGTTCGGAGCTATATTATTGAATTTCTAGTTACCTGCTTACTAAAATTACACAATTACATTGCATAGTTCAATACAAATTCCAGTCTGCTCCCTTTCCTTCCTAAATATCTCCCCCTACTTAAAGAAAAACACGAGCCCATCCTCATTTTTCATCTCCTCTCTAAATTAACAATTTACAAATGCTAGCTGAAGAAATGAACCCCTTTTTTAAAATCAACTTGTTCAGAGATGTTATTATACTCTTCTGGAGATGTGATTGAATCCAGACTGCTCAGGTCAGGGGTAGGGGCACTACCACTGTGCCACAACAGCCATAGAACAAAACCTTAGATATTTTCTAATCAATCTTGTTAAGAGATGTTGTGATGCATGTCTAGAGCAAGTTCTGCCACACAAGCCCTCAGTCTGAGAGCTGAAAAGTAAAGTGTTGAATTCAGACCACCTGCACAGAATGACCAACTCAATTGGTTCAGTTTTCAATTGTTTCTTTTAGGGAAGGAAACCGCCATCCTTGCTTGGTCTGGCCTACATGTGATTCCAGACCCACAGCAATGTGGTTGACTCTTAACTGTCCTCTGTGCAATTAGGGATAGACAATAAATGCTGCTCTAGCCAGCAACACCTTCATCCTGTGAATGAATTTTAAAAAAAAACTTGATTCTGTGCTGCAGACTTGTATTTCAAAGATTTCAATTACCATTATTCCAGTTAGCACGTTCCTGAATCCACTGACCACAATCAAACAGAGTACAAAATATGACCAACTTGACCTCTGCTTCTCTTATTACCCAAATCACTTCAGACTACAAAATGGGATGATAAGTGTATTGTGACGATGTTTAAACAGCCTCTATATTTCTTCACCATACCAAAATAAGAACCGTATGTTGATCAGTTTCAAGTTGCAATCTACATTCAATTGTCTGAGGATTTCTACATAATGCAATAAATCAGCAACTGAAGCAAAACCCATAACTTTACTTTTATTAGACACAGTGCCTGTTTCAATTCAACAAAATAGGTGACAGCAATTCTCCAGTTCACTTTTCAGGGCAAGGCTTTAACCAATTAAGTGTCAACTTGCCTGGTTTAAAATTAAAACAAAGTTTGACTTATAATATTAGTCATCATTAACCCATGTAATCGCCATTGCCTATGAATCTGCACTGGATTCAGAGATATACAGCACAGAAAAAGATCCTTCAGCCCATCAGGTCTGTGCTAGTCAAAACAACTGCCTATTTTAATCCCCTTTTCTAGCACTTGGTCGATAGCCTTGCACACCTTGGCATCACAAGCGTACATCTAAATATTTATTGACGGCCTTGAGAGTTTTTGCCTGTTGCACCCTCACATGCTGTGATGCCAGCACCTGCTGTTTGGAAAAATTTTCTTTCCTCTAAATGTCCTGCTCCTCATATGTCCCCTGGTCATTGATTCCTCCAGCAATAAGACCATAAGACATAGGAGTGGAAGGCCATTCGGCCCATCAAGTCCACTCCGCCATTTAAATCATGGCTGATGGGCATTTCAACACCACTTCCCTGCACTCTCCCCGTAGCCCTTGATACCTTTTGAGATCAAGAATTTGTCGATCTCTGCCTTGAAGGCATCCAACGTCCCGGCCTCCACTGCACTCTGCGGCAATGAATTCCACAAGCCCACCACTCTCTGGCTGAAGAAATGTCATCTCATTTCAGTTTTAAATTTACCCCCTCTAATTTTAAGGCTGTGCCCACAGGTCCTAGTCTCCCCGCCTAATGGAAACAACTTCCTAGCATCCACCCCTTCTAAACCATACATTATCTTGTAAGTTTCTATTAGATCTCCCCTCAACCTTCTAAACTCTAATGAGTACAATCCCAGGATCCTTAGCCGTTCATCATACGTTAAACCTCCCATTCCAGGGATCATCCACGTGAATCTCCGCTGGACACGCTCCAGGGCTAGTATGTCCTTCCTGAGGTGTGGGGCCCAAAATTGGACACAGTATTCTAAATGGGGCCTAACTAGAGCCTCATAAAGCCTCAGAAGCATATCGCTGCTTTTATATTCCAACCCTCTTGAGACAAACAACAACATTACATTCGTTTTCTTGATTACGGACTCTACCTGCAAGTTAACCTTTAGAGAATCCTGGACCAACACTCCCAGATCCCTTTGCACTTCTGATTTACGAATTTTCTCACCGTTTAGAAAATAGTCCATGCCTGTATTCTTTTTTCCAAAGTGCAGAACCTCACATTTACTCACGTTGAATTTCATCAGCCATTTCCTGGATCACTCTCCTAAACTGTCTAAATCTTTCTGCAATGGGAGGAGGGAAAAGCTCCTTCTCATCTCTCACTCTCCCTCGAAGTATAAATGTTGCATTCCCTTCACCTGGTATTTCTTGCAAATTGTCTTGAAGAGTGCAAAACAAATTGTTTCCACACAATATCTTCTTTTTCCAGGATTAAGATTACATTAGAAAGCCACAAAGAAATTTGAGGTTTTAAGGGTGAGATTAGAAGGGTCAGGATTACAAAATAAAAGATAAAAAGGAAATATGGGCCAAAATAATATAATATTATTATTAATTATTATATTAATAATAATAATTTTAAAAAAGAAATAGTGCAGACTATTCTCGGATCTAAATAATGGGAATATTAGTGAAGTCACTCCAGGAAGACAACAGCAGTCAAACTATGTGAACTACAGTGTGAATACTAAATATTTTGTCTTATTTTCTACAGACAGTGCAATTGAGGTAATTTACAATTGTTAACAACAATTATAAATAAGGAATTGATAAGCAACTGTGTAGGACTCGAGATGGCAATGTTAACAAGTCCTGATCATGTATATCTTAGGCTATGGCAAAGTATTGGAGAAAGCTTAAGCAAATGGTCCAGCCACAAGCTCTCAAATACAAATGTTATGCTATAGATGTAGAGCTTTGCCACTTTAACAGCTTTCCATTCTTTTAAAAAGAGAAATTTAATCAAAAAGACTGCTTTCTGGAATATTGCATGCAGTTTTGAGCCCTACATCTGAGGAAGGATATGCTGGCCTCGAAAGAGCCAGAGGAGCTTCATAAGAATGCTCCCGGGATGAAGAGTTGACGTCTCTGGTTCTGCACTCAGTGGGATTGTCGGGGCAGAGATAACAGGAACTGCAGATGCTGGAGAATCCAAGATAACAAAGTGTGAAGCTGGCTGAAGGGTCCAGGCCCGAAACGTCAGCTTTTGTGCTCCTGAGGTGCTGCTCAGCCTGCTGCGTTCATCCACCTTCACACTTTGTTAGCTGGAATTGTCGGGGCAGTTTTCTTTTGGGGAGGGGGCAGTGTGGTATTGGTGAGGAAGCCTTGACATGACTTTTGCTCTACTGAGAAGCCTAGATAGCGGAGGTGACAAGTTTTCACGAGTTGAGTGATGAGAACCTGAGGGCACAGAGTGATGGGAACTCAGAGGAGGAGGAATTTCTTCAGTGGATCTGTGGAACTCATGGCTTCCATAGCCTTCTGCAGCAAAATCATTCAGGTACCTTAAGAGAAATAGATAGGTTCTTGATCAATAGGAGGATCAAGCTTTATGGGGCTGGAGGGGGAGGAAGGCAGGAGAACGGAGTTAAGAAACATATCAGCAATGATTGAATGGTGAAGCAGACTCAATGGGCTGAGTAGCCTAATTCTGCTGCTTTACTTTATTGTCTATGTCAGGTTACTCACCAACCAGTCAGAATAACACTTATTGGGAACAGATCTTGAAAATCCATATTTCAGGGTAACAGTGAGTATTTTGAGAGGCAAGTATTTAACAACGACAGAGGGAGAGGATTGATTTCTGCTAATTCAATTAATTTAACATCTCTTTGAAGAGAAAGTTGGAAAAACAAAAGGATAGTGGGAGTCAAATGGATTTTCAGATGGCATTTAATAAGCTGCTTCAAGAGACTTGTTAAAAGTACTTCTGGATGTCTTACACAGAAACGTAACGGCACAGATGGTTGACTGACTAACTACAAGGTTGTCTGTCGGGTTGTTAGTGTGGCTACTTCCCAGTAGTGGGAGTTACATACATTTACACATAAGGCCCTGTTCTTTGCAGACAGAAAGATCAGGTACATACAATACACTTACTTCAACTCAGACAATGGTTATTAGGTACTCACTGGTTTATTTTGCGTGGCAATGCCGTAACCAATTAAGAGTCAACTTGCTTGGTTTAAAACTTAGACAAAGATTGACAATGAACTGTCAGTCATCATTAACTGGTGCATTCTTCATGGAAATTTGTCCACCAGAGTTCACTTGCAAATTAACCATCTCTATCCTACATTATAAATGGTGTTTTCTTTTTATACTGGATGTTTCTTGAGAATTGCCCTGATGAATGCTCTTACAAAATTAATATTTTTCAAACGATACTCCAGTTTTATAATACCAAATAAGTAAATGTACTGGTAGTAATTCTTTTTTACAGGTGTTCAATTTAGTATAGAGCTCTCTCATTAGCTAAGACACTCATTCTTTGTTGTAACCATATTTGGTCTTATGAAAACACTTATTTCGTATTTTATGTTTGACAACTTCTATCCGTCTATTTGTTAACTTCTGACCAGTTATTTTGGGCCAGATCCCTTTTTATTGATGCCAGTGCTCATACTTAACCAGAAATCAAAAATTTAAATTGCATTAATTGTGGAAAACAGAGACTAATGAAATTCAAACGTTCACTCATTCATACAACATTTTGGTTCCTAAACTTACACATAAAAGAAACCCATGAAATGGTTAATACAGGGATTTATCACTCACTCACTAAATAACATTCTACCAAAATGTTTTATTTCAGATGTTACGGTATACATAATTCTTAAAGTTCAAAAGAAAAGTAAATATAAACTGAGACTGAAATATAAAATTACAAATCATGACAGCTGCAAAAATATTAACATCCTGTTCTCCCTAAATGGGAAGTTTACAAATTTGGCAGATAGTACAAACTACTTTTCAAAAAAACAAAAATGAATGATTTGATGTCTTAGTTGTTACAAAGACAATTAAATTCAGATTTCACTGACAGGGACTCACTGGACTTTGTATATACATGAATATATTTCCAGAAAAAAAATGCTTCGGAAGACTCAAATTTCACCAGGGAAAATTTGTGTCTCAAGCTGAGGTTCTAGACAAGAACTCTACTACAATGATGTTTTTATTTTTAAAAGAGGGAAATGGTTTTGGAGTGACTTATTCATAGCATAGAAATTTTCTATACACCTAGGCCTCGGGTTAAATTAAACCTGGTTGTCAAAATCCCAGATTGTGCTCGTTAATACTTTAAACCTCTGGCTCTGAACTCTAGCACAATCGTGTGCAGGTCATAAAGCAGGTCACTTTACACTTCTTAAATAGCGAAGAGCTGGATTCTTCTCTTGTTTCAGTAAACTCTACATTTCTCCACATTGTGCAATTACCACAGGAAGTTTCGGCTTGTTGCTGGGTCCAGTAGGAACATTCTGTGGGCAGATGTTTTATAAATGATTAATAATAAACAATAAAGCTTTTTGAAAGAGAACACTGTTTTACTCTCATAGTCACAATTTCATTAACTGATTGAACTTTCAAATGGCTACTTAAGAGGAGCCAAAACAAAGCTGTGTTCTAATGAAGCTAAAAACCTAAAAAAAACTTAGAAAACGTTAACTCTGACTTCATTCCACACAGGTTGCCAGACCTGCCGAGTTTTTTCAGCAGCTTCTGCTTTTGTTTCTAATGAAGCAAACAGTTTAAAGGTGGGAGAGTCATGACACTGGGCCAGGATTGATGGAGGTGATGACTGCAAACCAGGTTGAGCCACAAGGAACAAAGGGCACAGGGAATGATATAGTAACGAAGAGCATTATTTTGTTCAGTTGTGGGTCTGGGGGCAGTGTAAAGATGGCAGGGGACAGGCCAGAGACTGGGCATTTAGTTGTGACTGGTTGAAATTCTGACTCCTCAAAGCCTCTCCATCATTGACAAGGCATAAATCTGGAGTGTGTTGAGATTCTCTTCATTTTCCTGGCTAGCCATAACTACAAAAAACAGTCAAGAAGCTCCACAGCATCCAAAACAGTGTTTTGTTCAATGGTGCTTTATGCACAGGTTAAGCATTTATCCTGTCTAAACAAGTTTTAATGCAGCAACTTGCCACAGTCTCTTCAGAAGCACCACAGTCCACTATCTCTCACCACCCTGATGTGCAACAGCAACAGGTGTATGGTATCATTTTCACCTCCAAGACATGTCATCTTGATTTGAAAAAAAAATTCACCATTGCTTTATAACTTCTGGGTCAAAAATCCTGGATCTCACCACCAGCCACATGGGACCAAGTACATCATGCATGTCATCGGTGAAGGGTGCAGCTATTTTTCCAAGGACAATTACAGACAGGCAATAAATGTAAGTTCCAAGAATTAACTACGTTTTTGAGAAGATTGGAAAGTGATGGGGGGGGGTGGAGAAAAATGAATAAATCTAACTAAACTGCTGTCATCATCTTCGAGTGTATTCCACTGATTAAAACATTGACTAAATGGGTACAATAATTCACTGGTGTCTCGCACAGTAGGGTCTGTGCATAGACACAGCTTCTGTGCATTGTTTCAGCACTACATTGTTTTCATCATTTTTACTTTTGTTCTCTTTAATTGTAAGTTAATTACTTCCCGAAGGCATCATATGATAGCGTACATGAAGAAGTAGATTAGATTGGTTCTGTGCAATAGTCGGAATTAAACATTGAAGATGATATAATCTGAATTAATGCCTGAAGTTTCTTTAGAGGCTACAGTGAAAATAAAAGCAGGTCAATGCATTTAGCAATTGGTAAGAGACAACAGGACATTGGAAGCTGGTTGGAAGTGCTCAAGTTCCAGCTACTGAATGTGTGTGCATGCAACTCAAAAAATCCTTTGTGTTGGTGAAGATGGGACGCTGGTGTATTCCTATCTTTGATACACCAACTTCAAATCCCCATTCCAGGAACAATAATGATGACACAGATAATAGGCAGTAACAGTGCATGGATGGCAAGTTAAATTAGCCACAATTGCAACTAGCAGCAGGTTACTTAACATCATCATAATCTTAGTTTTACGATTAGCCTGCATAGATTTGCAGGGTTGTACAAGAAAGAAAAGGCAGAGACCGTGGGCTACTCCTTGGGCAGGGAGAAGGACGGAAAAGAAAACTGGCACGACACTTGCAGGCATGTGATATGGCCTGCTTGCAATTGGTCACATGGAGGAAATGATTAATTACCTAGCTGCCTTTGGACATAGTGTAAAAATAGGAAGATAATTCAGAATGTGATTGGGAAAGAACAACAATATTTAAGAAAGCCATACAAAGCGGTTTCTTTAAAAAGGGGTGGATGAGTACCTGCTAAAAGTTTGACTGCAGAAATGATGCTGACACTAATTATTGGAACATTTTCATTCAACATTGCTTGGATCATAAAACTATGTTTGGAATGCAGTGGGTCAAAGCTAATAAAATCAGAAAATGTGGAAAAGTTCAGTAGATCTGGCAGCATCTGTGAAGAGACGGAGTCAACTTTTCAAGTGTGATCTATCAACAGAATTTGGTTCAGATTTCCAGTAAATGCAATGTTTTGTTTTGGTGTAATATTATGTCAAGATCCCAATGGAATATTTTTAACTCAATCACTTGCAGGCCCAAGGAGCCATCTGTGGAGTTTCTCAGAGTTCTATTCTCTCAAAATTTTACATGCCCCTGGGAGGCATGGTGAAAAGTTTACAAATGTAATTACACATGGATGTTTCAGAAGAATCTAAATGATTAATGTGCATTAATATCTTTTGGTTCATCTTTCATATTCCAATTACCAGGCTGTATTTATTTATTGGAGTCAAGGAAGAATGATCATCTTAACTACACTGCCCCCGCCCTGGTCCTCACTGAAAAATCCATGGAATTTTTTTTGCTGAAATGTGTGTACATTAGATGCAAATGAAAAACATTTAGCAGCAGACTGCACCTAAACGCTGTTTGTACAGCAAATGTTTAACTTAGCGACAGTATTTGCTTTGCAGCAATAAATATTACCAAAACAGATAATTGCTTACCTCAATTTTCCTCATTACAAGCAATCCATCAATTATTTTACCTGGATAAAATAAGATTTTTAAAAAGGTATTGGTTCCTTCAAGAGGCTAAATAAATAGAGTAACCTTCCAAGGAAGAGACAATAAAATGTAAGTGAATATGAACAGGTGGCTAAGTTTCTGCACACCCAATTCTTGGCCTTTTCTATGCTGACAAGGAAAGTAAGTAGAAACGCTTTGCACTGCAATCAGTGACTGGAAGCCCATACCCACTGGGAGTACAGAAAAACATGCAACAGTCACTCTGTTCAGAACATTTAGAATAGACCATTGGCATTGCCCGATGAGCAGGACGTATCAATACTCGGAGCAGGAGTATTAAAATACATGAGTAAGAGTAACAATGCTAAAGATTTTCTTCTTTAATAGGGACACGCTGATTTTCTGTAAAAAAAAATTCTGGAAACATTCTCATTTCCACAAATGAGAATCATCAGATCTGCAATGAACAGGAACAGCTGTCTGCCTTCCCAACATTATGAAGACTGCTGCAGTTTTGGAAGTTGAATTCCAAAATTGTTGGCGTGCAATCTGCAAGTTACAGTCATCAATAATCTTAAAATGAAAGCTATTTAAAACTAGACCCTGATGACACTAAAGGCGCTACCTTTGGCCTCAGCTTCCCCAGATTATTTTGTGGGAAGTTGATCAGGATTCCTGCTCATAATCATTATCCAGTGAACTACAGTCTAAGTGTTAAAAGTTTGGATGGTGGCAGAGTCAGGAAAATGACAAGGCCTCATTTCACCTGATATCATTCACTTGCCAGGGAGCAAATAACCACCTTGAGAAGGTACTTGGCATGACTGAAACAGATCTTTCACCTGTTAGTTACACTCCAGATTACCTAGTACTCCCATTATCCACCACAAGGTGGATAAATTTAGTTACTGAGGAGGAAGCCAAGACAGAATTTGATCATCTGGTTTTATTAATAAAATTGGATACAAAATCTGGAAATTCGTCCTTCTTGTATTTAATGTATGATTCATTTTTGTACTGACACTAAAGAATAGACATGTTCCCAGAACAACAACCACTCCTGAAATCGTTCAGACAGATTTCTGTTTCCTTACCAAAAACAACATGCTTCCCATCAAGCCAATCACATTTAGAACATGTGATGAAGAACTGACAACCATTTGTATTTGGGCCACTGTTTGCCTGTTTGATACGCACAAAAAAGACCTGGTTAGTATAACACAAAAGAGTAAAGTTTCGAAGCAGCTTTTCACATTTCCCTCCATCAGGTTTAAGTTTCACTGCACAGCAGGAAAAAACTCAGCAGATACCCCACAGCATTCTGAAGGAGTGCTGCACTTTTGGAACTGTCGTCTTTTAGATATTAACCTCAGGCCCCATTTGCCTGTTCAAGTGGATATATAGACCCCATGGCACTATTTTGAATAAGAATATGGGTGAAAGCCCCGTTGACCTGAGAAGTATTAATGTTTTATAACAGATTAGCTGGAATTGATCACATTGCTGTTTGTGGGGTCTCAACGCATCTCCTACATCACATCAATAATTACACTTCAAAAACACTCCACTGCGTATGAATCATTTGGGACTTCTAGTAGTCATGAGAAATGCAAATCTCTCTTTCTTCAATTAATAAAAACACATTTTTCATTAATATGAATGTTACATAAACAATTTGAAGCTCCCTTACCATGGATAAGAGACCAGGGACACTGTGTTTCAGTTTGAAGTTTTCATCTGCAAACGGTCCTCTATAAATACTACATACACCAGTCCCATCTCCCTGTGGGCAAGAGGCTCACTGCATTAGCTTAAACATTCAAGAGATTATGCAGAAAATTAACAATTTTAAGTTTAAAATCACACACCAAGCACAGGGCTATCATATTTCTATGTAATGCTGACTTTCATAAGATATTTCAAGAATGCTTAACAATAAAGGGGTAACAGATAGGATGCATCCATGTCCAATTATCAGTCCCCACAGTTTTGGGGAGTACAAATGTCTTGTAAAGATGGAGAACAGTTGTGCCCATACAACAATCACAAGTTCTGTGCTTAAACAAACAGACAGTGTGGAGAAACTCGAAGGTCAGGCAGCATCAGTTGAGAGAGAAACAGTTGATGTTTGGTGAAACCGCATCTGGAGTACCGTGTTCAGTACTGGTCAACGTACTTACAGAAGGATGTTGAAGTTTTGGAAGCAGCTCAGTGAAGGCTAGACCTGAATCCTCTACTAAAGTTTAAGAGAATCAGATGTGGGTTAATTGAAACATAAAAGATCCTGAGAGGACTTGACGGGCTGGACATTGAAAGGAAGCTTTCTCTCTTCTGGGGAAATCGAGAAGTAGGGCTCATTGTTTAAAAATGGGATGCACCCATTTAAAACCGGAAACATCTTTTCTCCGAAAGGATTGACAGTCTTTTGGAATTCCTTTCTTCTTTAGTCGTCAGATGTAGAATCCTTATATATTTTTAAAGTCAGAAATGGTAAATACTTGCTTGCTAAGGGGGTGACAAATTATCAGGAGATATGCAGGAATAAACAGTTGAGCTTAAAAATCAGCTCAGTTGTGATCTTATTACTCAAAAGGGCTAAGTGGTTTACTTGTTCCTTGTTGGTAATCAGGTATGATGATTCTTCAGAACTAGTTCTGAAGTTCTGCAGAAGGTCACTGGACTCGAAATATTAACTGTTTGTCTCTCTCCACAGATGCTGCCAAACCTGCTGAGCTTCTCCAGAGTTCTCTGTATTTGCTTCAAATTTTCAGCAACGGCAGCATTTTTGCTTTATCTCCATGCTTATAAGCATCTAGCTGTTATTTGTCTTAAATTAGACAGCTGCATTTGAGAGACATGGGCAATTCCACTCACGTTGTTATGCAATGCTCACTTCCGCATTTGCTATCCGGTATTGGCAATAGGCTATGCCTTCCAAGCGTTCCTGTCCTCTCCACACGTTCTTATAAAGTTTAAGCCTTACTCTCAAGGGATATTTCGGGTTTCCCATGACTCCACACCACTTCCAGCTTATCTACCTGGACGGCTTCTACAGTAAGAGGATTCAATTGGCCAAAAATGCTCAGATATTCGAGCCTTTAACTTGTTCACCTGACGTAAGACAGGCAGTAGTACAGATAATTAATAATGAGTGGGCTGCCTGCTCCATTTCCCAGTGCCACTGTATGCAATGCGATGTTTCTGTGGGTAATCACATATCTAATGTCTGTACATTAATGAGGCCCAGTCTTGGACACAGGTCAAGCCTCTGTACCTTGGATGGGTGGTTGAGGATAATATTCAAATCCATCTGATTATGTCTATTCAGCTTTCCCCATTATTGCAAATTTTGAATTTTTGCTGGTTCTGTTTCATGATGCATTTACACAGCACTCAATCACACCTCGGAATTCTTGAGCTCTGATGGAGAATGAAAGTTCCAGTCCACCAGCTCAACAATCGCCCCCACCCCCCAGCACAACTCAATTCAACTCCAACTGCCATAGAATGTGGCCTACATTTGAATTTTGGGAAAATCCCCGTCCCCTTCAAGTTGTACATTGCACTCTCTGCCAGATTAAGCCAAGCCTGGGTCGATGTCACATAGCGCCATGTGCTAGCAGTGGCCCCTGCTGGTCACAAAGTTGGCAGTTGCATGTGTGAGAGCTCAAGTGTTCCATCTAATCTTAAGATTTTTAATCACATAACCTCTCATTTCCGATATCTCCACCTGGTCAAACAGCTTCGTTCCCTGCCTCCACTAATTGTTAGTTATAGAAGGTAATAGTTCTAAAAGGATTACTGTTCATCTTACATAGCTCGACCCACTTTACTGAAATCACACACAGCCTGTGGGTGGAAACAGGGAATTCTACTTGCTTTCACAGGGAATAGATGGATCTGTACCAGCTCCCTAAGGCCCTCATAATTTTGCCTGATCAAATGTAGGTCTACTTATTGCCATCACGCAGTAAACCTTCCTATCTAAAAAGAGAACTCCTTCCGCAGATATGCGCGGGTGCTCTATCCTCTACCACTGATCATGAGATTGCCACTAAGTTTCCGTTTGCCTCGGGTCTAAGAGCTACTTCAAACAAGCTAACTCTTACCTAGTCTCAGATATTGGCCAAGGTGGCAAATACCCCACAAGGTGTCAGCACTAATTGTCTCGGAAAATACCACAAAATGTGCTTCAATAACTTACATTTACAAAGTCACCCCCTTGTATCATGAAGTCCTTGATTACCCTGAAAAATGAAAGATTCTTTTGCAGCAAATGGATGGAAGTCGCAATTACTTCATAGAAACTAGCACTGCGATAATTAACCACAACAGAACATATTTGAACCTACATGAAAACTTGCAAATACCAAAAAGTCAAACAAAAGCATAAAATGTTGGAAATATTCAAAATCAGCCAGTGAGCACTGTACAGGGAACAGATCAGTTAGATGAACTATGGACTTGTTAGAATTCAAAAAAAAATTACAAATGAACAGCATGTAAAAGTAAACAGAAAAAAAGGAGGGAAAGAAAGAAAACCGACATATGAGAATCAGGAACAAGAATAGGTCATCTGGCCCTTCGAGTCCAAAGTGCTATTCAATAAGATCATGGCTGAGAATTGGGGGAATTCTACAGATTCACAACTCTTTGGGTGAAGAAGTTCCTCCTTAACTCAGTCCTAAATCTGCACCCCCCTTATGCTGAGGCAATGCCCCCTAGTTCTAGTTTCACCTGCCAGTGGAAACAACCTCCCTGCTCCTATTTTATCTATTCTATTCATAATTATGTTTCTGTAAGATCCCGGCATTCTTCTAAATTCCAATGAATATAATCCCAGCCTACTCAGTCTCTCCTCAAAGTCAACGCTCCCAACTCCAGGATCAACCTAGTGAATCTCCTCTGCACCCCCTCCAGTGCCAGTACATTCTTTCTCAAACAAGGAGGCCAAAACTGTACACAGTACTCTAGGTGTGGCCTCATCAGCACTTTATACAGTTGCAACATAAGCTGCTTGTTTTTAAACTCAATCCTGCTAGAAATGAAGCATTAAATTCCATTTGCCTTAATTTTGTTTTGTACCTGCAAGTCAACTTCCTGCAAATCATGCACAAGGGCACCCAGGTCGTCTGCACAGCAGCATGTTGCAATTTTTTACCGTTCAAATAATAGTTCATTTTACTGTTACTCCTATTAAAATGGATGACTTGACAGTTGTCAACATCATACTCCATCTGCCAGATCTTTGCCCACTCCACCTTCCTTACTACTTTTAAGTCCTTTGTACAATAAAGTTCTTTGGGCTTGTACCATCTTAGTTTTTGATTACATTCCTGAAAGGGCTTGTGGTAGTAAAAAACAATAAAATACAAGTAACTTGCTGGAGAAAAGACCAGAAAAAGGTGGTGAACTGTTTATTGCAATGTTAACATAAAATAATAGGAAAAACATTACAGAGAGAATCAAACTAGCCAAGATCATTGGGCACGGCTAATGTGTGTTTACAATGGAGACTGCAGCAACTGGCAAAATAAAACACCATTTTGACAGCCGCATCAGTTTCCATTTCAGACTCACCACAACCTCACTGCCTTAGCTGTTCATACAGGCATTCACCATTTAGCTATTGAGTTTCTATACCGACCAAGTATCCTAAATTAATCTAGTGACATTTCGCAGTATTTGGCCCACACCCCTCTCAACCCTTCCTATTCACATACCAATCCAGACAGCTTTTAAATATTGTTATCATACCTGTCTCCACTAGTTCCTCTGGCAGCTCATTGCATACATGCTCCGCCGATTGAATGAAAAAGTTGCCCTTTCCCTCTCACCTTAAACCTATGACTTCTGGTTTTAGATATCCCTACCCTGTGAAAAAGACCATGGCTATTCACCCTATCCATGTCCCTCATGATTTTACAAACCTCTATGAAAAATAGCCCCAGCCTATTCAGTCTCTCTCTATATAGCTCAAACCCTCTAACCCCAGCAACATCCTTATAAATCTTTTCTGAACACTTTCAGGATCAACATCTTTTCTATAAGACCATAAGACATAGGAGTGGAAGTAAGGCCATTCGGCCCATCAAGTCCACTCCGCCATTTAAATCATGGCTGATGGGCATTTCAACACCACTTCCCTACACTCTCCCCGTAGCCCTTGATTCCTTTTGAGATCAAGAATTTGTCGATCTCTGCCTTGAAGGCATCCAACGTCCCGGCCTCCACTGCACTCTGCGGCAACGAATTCCACAAGCCCACCATTCTCTGGCTGAAGAAATGTCGTCTCATTTTAGTTTTAAATTTACCCCCTCTAATTTTAAGGCTGTGCTCACGGGCCCTAGTCTCCCCGCCTAACGGAAACAACTTCCTAGCGTCCACCCCTTCTAAACCATACATTATCTTGTAAGTTTCTATTAGATCTCCCCTCAACCTTCTAAACTCTAATGAGTACAATCCCAGGATCCTTAGCCATTCATCATACGTTAAACCTACCATTCCAGGGATCATCCGTGTGAATCTCTGCTGGACACGCTCCAGGGCTAGTATGTCCTTCCGAGGTGTGGTGCCCAAAATTGGACACAGTATTCTAAATGGGGCCTAACTAGAGCTTTATAAAGCCTCAGAAGCACATTGCTGCTTTTATATTCCAACCCTCTTGAGATAAACGACAACATTACATTCGCTTTCTTAATTACGGACTCTACCTGCAAGTTAACCTTTAGAGAATCTTGGGCCAACACTCCCCGATCCCTTTGCACTTCTGATTTGCGAATTTTCTCACCGTTTAGAAAATAGTCCATGCCTGTATTCTTTTTTCCAAAGTGCAAAACCTCACATTGAATTTCATCAGCCATTTCCTGGAGCACTCTCCTAAACTGTCTAAATCTTTCCGCAACTTCCCCACCTCCTCAGTACTACCTGCCTGTCCACCTATCTTCATATCATCGGCAAACTTCGCCAGAATGCTCCCAGTCCCTTCATTCAGATCATTAATATATAAGGTGAACAGCTGTGGCCCCAACACTGAACCCACGGGACACCACTCGTCACCGGTTGCCATTCCGAAAAAGAGCCTTTTATCCCAACTCTCTGCCTTCTGTCAGTCAGCCAATCCTCAATCCAAGCCAGTAGCTCACCTCAAACACCATGGGCCCTCACCTTGCTCAGCAGCCTCCCATGAGGCACTGTATCAAAGGCCTTTTGGAAGTCTAGATAGATAACATCTACTGGGTTTCCCTGGTCTAACATACTTGTTACATCTTCAAAGAATTCTAACAGGTTTGTCAGGCATGACCTCCACTTACTAAAAGCATGCTGACTTGTTTTAATCTGACCCTGCACTTCCAGGAATTTAGAAATCTTATCCTTGACAATGGATTCTAGAATTTTACCAACTACCGAGGTTAGGCTAATCGGTCTATAATTTTCCATCTTTTGCCTTGATCCTTTCTTAAACAAGGGAGTTACAACAGCAGTTTTCCAATCATCTGGGACTTTCCCTGACTCCAGAGACTTTTGAAAGATCACGACCAATTGGGAGACCAGAACTGAACACAATATTTCAAAAGTGGCCTAACCAATGTCCTGTCCAGCCACAACTTCTGTATTCAATACACTGGCCAATAAAGGCAAGTGTAGCAAAATGCTTCCTTCACCGTCCTGTCTACCCATAACTCCACTTTCAAGGAACTATGAATTTGTACCCCAAGGTCTCTATTTGGCAAACTCCCCAGGACCCTACCATTAGGTGTGCGAACCCTGCCCTGATTTGCCTAACAAATGCAACATCTCAGTGTTATCTAAATTCAACTTCATCTGCCACTCCTCGGCCCATTGGCCTATATGATCAAGATTCTGTTCAGCATAGAGATAACCTTCACGACACACGACACCACCAATTTTGGTGTCATCTGCAAACTTACTAATCATTTGTCTTTCACATAAATGATTTGGATATGAATATATGACAAAGTGGTCCCAGTGCCAATCCTTGCAGCAAATTCGTAAAGAGTTCATAGAAATGTAGAACAGAGCAGCAGAAGCAGGTCATTCAACCTGTCGAGTCTGCTCTGCTAATATATATGATCATGGCTCGACCTATATCTACTTCTATTTTGAAGCCACAATGTTTTGCCTAAACTGCATTCTACGGCAGTGCATTCCATGGGCTCACCATTGTATGGGTAAACAAATTTCTTATGTTAGTCCTAAAAAGGTTTACTCCTTACTCTTAAACTATGACTCCAGTTCTAGGCTTCCCCACCACTAACATTCTTCCCGTATCTAACCTGTCTGGTCCTGTTGGAATTTGAGAATTATCTACAAGATCCTCGCTCATTCTTCTACACTCCAGACAATACAATCCTAACCAACTCAATCCCTCCTCATACACTGTCCCAGGAATCAATCTGGTAACCCTTCACTGCACACTCTCTATAGCAAGAATATTCTTCCTCAGATAAGGAAGCTAAAAGTGCACACAATATTCCAAGTATGTCCTCATTAATGCCCTGTATAATTGCAGCCAGACATCCCTGTTCCTGTACTCATATCCTCTTGCTATAAAAGCTAACATTCAGTTTGCCTTCTTTACTGTCCTCTGCACCTGAACGTTTACTTTCAGTGACTGATGCACAAGGATGCACAGATCTCATTGAACATTCCCTCTCTCAACTTACAACCAAATATTAAAAATTCAAATAATAATCTGCCTGTCTACTTTTGTATCCAAAGTGGGTAACCTCACTTTTATCCATATTTTAATTCAGCTGCCATGCATTTGCCTACTCACACAGCCTGTTTAAATCACACTGCAACATCTCTGCATTCTCCTTACAGCTCACCCTTCCACCTCGGGTTGTGTCATCTGCAAATTCTGAGATATCACATTTAATTTCCCCATCTAAGTCAACAATATACACTGTCAATAGCGGAGGTCCTGGTATTGATCCCTGTGGTACCCGACTGGTCACTGCCTGCTATTCAGAAAAAGATTCATTTATTTCTACTTTTTGTCTCCTGTCTATTAACATATTTTCTGTCCATCTCAGTACATTACCCCCAATCCCATGCACTCTAATTTTACACATTAAAACCCTTCTGAAAGTCCAAGTAGCCACACCTACTGCCTTTTCCTGATTGACTCTTCAAGGTATATCCTTGAAGAACTCCAGTAGGTTTGCCAAATATGATTTCCCTTTTGTAAATCCATGCTGTGTCTGTGTCATCACAGGTCATTTGATTTCCTCTCTAGTGTATTTTCATCCTTGTCCCCATCTTTTGCTGCTTTCTACATAATATTCATTTACAATTCTGATCTGGTTCTTGACAGGTCACACCTGAAACAAAGGCCTGGGGCTTGTAGCCATAATGGCAGTGAAATGATCAGTTTTCAGCATTGTTACTCCTCTGAAGCTGGCAGCAACCTTTGGAATCCACATAAGCAAAAATCAAGAAATTGCTGTTAGTAATTCTATTTGGAGAGAATGCTGTTTCAAGTAGCCTCTAATTACAAACAATGGAAAGCAACTGAGCATTTTGTCAAAGTTTTTCATCTTGTACTTATCAGGATAATTCACAAGGGTAAAAATTCAAGGGGCATACCAACATATATACCGAATAAGAACTCAGCACTGACTGGTTGGCAAGTGGGATCAGGGCGGTCAAGGGTTTGCACTGGAGAATGCACACGTAAATGCTGATTGACAAAAGATATAACAGCAGAGCATTTGGTGTATAGAGTCTGCTTCAGTATTCGATCGTGGCTGGTATGTTTCTCAACCCCCAATCTACTACCTTCTCCCTGTAACCCTTTAACCCCTTAATAATCAAGAATCTGTTTTAAATACACTCACTCAAAGACTCAGCCACAACA
Organism: Stegostoma tigrinum; assembly: GCF_030684315.1. NCBI lineage: Eukaryota > Metazoa > Chordata > Chondrichthyes > Orectolobiformes > Stegostomatidae > Stegostoma > Stegostoma tigrinum. The sequence continues at coordinate 9,306,072 of NC_081381.1, read as the reverse complement.
GCCTTCTGCAGCAATGACTTCCACAGGTTCACCAACCTTTGGCTGAAGAAATTCCTCCTCACTTCATTTCTAAAGGGTTGTCCTTAGGTCCTGGTCTCTCCAATCAGTGGCAACATCTTCTCCATGTCCACTCTATCCAGGCTTCTCTGTATTCTGCAAGTTTCAATCAGATCCCGCCACTCACACCATAATTATTCTAAACTTTGAGTACAGACCAGAGTTTTCAAATGGCCTTCCTCTGAAAAGATCTTGATTTCTGGGATCATTCTTTTAAACCTCCTCTGGTTCCTCTCCAAGGCTAACACATCCTTCCCTAGACACAGGCCTCAAAACTGCTTACACTATTCCAAAGGTAGTCTGGCCGAGTCTCACACAGCCTCAGCAATACGTCTTTGCTCTTGTATTCTCACCCTCTTGAAACGAATGCTAAGATTGCACTGCATTAACTGCTGAACATTGGTGAAATTTTAAACAAGGCAAGTTTACTGCAATTGGTCAATCCTGAGAAATGAACCAGTGAATGACCAAGTAAGGAAGTAACGTTCTTTGTTTTGTTAGAAGCATAAAATAGAAAACATTGGACATTGAACTACACAATGGTAATTTTGAGAAACAGAAATACAGATTTATTGGCACTCACAGTGTCAAATTGTCTATAATTTTTGAAGACTTCCACAAAGTCACTTCAGTAAATCTTCAAAAATTATGGAGAATTTGACATTGCGTGGCTGCCAATAAATCTGTATTTCTGTTTCCCAAAATTACCATTGAACTATACAATGTCCAATGTTTTCTATTTCACGCTTGTAACAAAACAGAATATTACTTCCTTATTTGGTGATTCACTGGTTCATTTCTCAGGACTGTCCAATCGCAGTAAACTTGACGGTTTAAAATTAAAGTCTGGCAGTCATTGCAGTGCAACGCTAACTTCCATTTCAAGAGGGTTAGAATACAAGAGCAAAGGCAAATTGCTGAGGCTGTATAAAACTCGGCCAGGTCACATTTGGAATAGCGTAAGCAGTTTTGGGGCCTACTTCAGTCTATGCGTTTTCTCCAATAATGAAAGGATGGAGGCACAGACTTAAAGTGATTGTTTCCTTCACCAAAGCAGAGAAGAAAAACCCTCCTAGCAGTGAGTGTTTAAGGTCTGGTGCATTGGAGGCAGATTCAATTAAGGCATTCAAGAGGGAATTGGATTCTTAGCCAAAAAGGAAGAATGTGCAAGGCTAAAAGGAAAAGGGAGGAACTACCATTAAAAAGAGTGTTGCTTTGGAGAGCTGATGTTGACATGATGGGCTGAATGGCTTGCATTTGTGCCATAACAATTCAGTAATGGATGTAACCTTGCAGTTCTGATACCACCTTTGTAAATTTGTACCGTCTCCATTGCATCCATATCCATTTAATAATACACTAACCAGAACCTCACGTATTGAGCAGGCTCGACACGAACAAGAGCAGGCTGTCCAGCCTATCAGTTAGATACAACTCTCCTCCAATTCTGCTCCGTTTTTATTTCGTAGGAAGTCGTGATTGAGCAATAATAACTACGGCAGAACGCAAGGAAAGTTGTAAAATTTATGGCATACCTGTGAAATGTACTTCCTTTATAACCTACAGGAACACCGTCCTTCCTGTTGAAAGAAAACTCTTCAGTTTGTGCTGTTAATAAATGAATTCAAGGTAAACAGACATGAACCACTCGTCTCTAAGAAGCTTTTGGGTTTTTTTTTTAATTTAAAGCAGCCACAATCCAAAAATCATTACAGGCTGACCCAAAGTCATAGATCAAACAACTGTATTTATCCAGGTGATATACACAAGTTACATTATTTCAGAAGTGGCCTCTAGTGGTTGGTGCCTAATTTATTATTTCACTGAGGCAACAGTGTAAAATAAGGGAACAACAAATAGCACAATCTGAAGGCCTGCATGAGCATTTCCTACTCATGTAGAACAAACATTTCACTTTGCTCCTTTACCACACATTTTTGTTTTCAATCCACTGCATGAATAGCATGCTCAAAACACTTTGGGGATGGCAGTTTGAATTGTGGCTGGAGAACAGGCAGATTAGAATGAGAAAAGTGGCTTCTGTTGCTTAAAAAAAAGAGCAAAATGCCATGTTATTATCCTTATCTGACACGAATTAAGTTAGAAAACATCTGCTTTCAATTGCACTCTCTAAAGTTTGGTGATCTAAGTCAGAATGATGTGTTTGTTATCTCCAGAACTGGAGGACGAAAAGAAAAACAAATCAAACAGGGTTGCTGTATTTTGTTGCTGAGGAGTTCACTTAACCAATCAATTTGAGTCATGGGCTTCAATTCAATGGCCCTCACAGTAGGAAATAAAGTGCTCACCAACCACGTTCATTCAAAAATAATGGCTTCAGTAGGTTGGGGAGTTGTTAGTGCAGGGAGTATAGAAAGCCTGACATCAGGAAAGATAAAAGCTAAGGAAACACAGGTGAAAATGTGTATATAAAAACAAACAGCGACATGTTTAATCTTCAAGAGACCACCAAAAGGCCTGACTCAGCCTCTGATTTAAGCCACTGCTCCTCCCTGATCTGAAGGAAAAGAAACTACATGATTGGTTGCTGAGAAGAGATGAACAATTTATTTCTTGTATGGGTGACACTAGGAGCCTCCTGGTAAGCTATTAACATCAAAACAAGATCAAATACTGTAAATACAATACAACCAGTACTGACCTGAATTCTCCAGTGCAGAACTGCCTAAAATAGAAAAAGTATAAAATCATAAATAAAGCAAGATTAATTGATGATTACAGGAAGTATTATTGAAGAGATTGAAATGCAGTGTGATACCTGATGTTCTCTGCTACCCTTGGCACTACATCAGCAAACAGTTCAATCTTCATGCGCCCCACCTCCTGTTATAAATAAATAAGTTCACCTGTATAATTTGGTTTGAGAGTTTACGGCACAACTTCAATCGACATTTAAAGGTGAACTGTGAACAAATAAATGTTGTAACACTCCTGTTGCTGAACAAATGGGGTCTGGGACATTGTCTCAGGATTGTTAATATGAACATGGTTTGCATAAAGGCTGACCATACTGCATCTGCAGGATTCAACTGATTATGCAGAAACATCCCAAGAGACCTTTTCTTATTCATTGCGGGATGTGTGCATCACTGGTTGGGCCAGCATTTACTACCCATCCCTAATTGCCCAGAGGGCAGTTAAAGTCGACCACGTCACTGTAGGTCTGGGATCACACGTAGGCCTGACCAGGGAAGGGCAGCAGTTTCCTTCCCTAAAGGGCAGGAATACGGTTGACTCCTAATTGCCCTCTGAAATGGTCCAGCAAGACACTTTGTTCAAATGGCAATAAATAACAGGCATACATGCTGGCTTACCAGTAAAGGAATGAAAAAAACACTCTTGCATTCCTCCCTTAACATTTTGACAAAGCTTTTGGTCACCTGGTTTAATATGTCCTAGTATATCTCTGTGTAATATTTCATTTTATAATGCTGCTGTGGAACATCTTGGGGTATTGTCATAAGGTCTTTGGTGATGAACACCTTAATCACCTGAAAAGAGCATTCCCTTTAAAGGTATATTTCATGTTCTCTTTTTTCATGCAGTGAACCAGATGGGTTTTTCCAACAATGGACAATGATTTAATGGTCACCCACCAACTCCTCATGCCAGACATTTATTGAATTCAAATTTCACCATTTACCGTGGCTGGATTCGAACCCAGGTCCCCAGAACATTATCTGGGACTCTGGATTAATGCTCTAGTGATAAGACCACTAAGCCATCATCTCTCCTGTATCCAGGCTGCAACTATTGTGTCAAGTCCTTACAGCTCCACGTATCATGCAGTAAAATCTATGTTTCAGGTACAACTTGTAGAATAAAACCACTAGATACTGCCAGTGTTCCCTAGTCGCTCCCCTCCCAGACTCTGCAGCCTGTTGCTGTTCATTGGGTTTTCCGTGGGCTGTCCAAGTTAATTTGACTTGTCTTCCACATCTTCCATCAACAGGGAAGAGGCAAGCTTACTTAAAGATGAATAAGGTGTGGTATAGAACCATCTCTGGGCTGAGTGGCAAATAAAATACTTTGTTACAAAAAGATATTTTTAAAAATTCGGATTGATGAGGTGCTTGCTTTGCCTTTTCTCCAAGCCCGAAGAAGTTCAGTTAACATTATCTCTTCTCATCCCCTTCAATTTGTATAATACAGATTTACTTTGATAGCTAAATCCCTGATATTTTTTCCCCACACACAATTCATTATTATTCAATGTATAGAAAATGTGGGATGGGGAGAGATGCTGCTAGTCCCTTGCCTGAAATTGTAGCTTCCACTTTAACAGCTTCAGGGAGGTAAAGTCAACCTCCTGGAAAGGCTGCATAGGCTCAGACTTCTTCCACTAGGAGGTCGAGAAGCCACCTTAAAAGATGTTTTTTTAAAAAAAGGGTATAGACGGAGTTAATGTATTTTCCAGTATTTTCCCTAGGATAGGGCATTTCAAGACCAGAGGACACATTTTTTTTGAGGTGAGAGGAGAGAGACTTCAAAAAGACTCTTTTTTATTTTTACATAAGGTAGTTCATGTGTGGAATGAATTTCCTGAGGAAGTGGCATATGCAGGTACAACTAGAATATTTAAGACACTGGGTAAGTACAGGAATAGGAAAGGTTTGGAGGAATATGGGCCAGAAGTAAGCAAGTGGGACGAGTTTAGTTTGGGAATATGTTTGGCATGGACTGAAGGGTCTATTTCCATGCTCTATGACTCCCTAAGTACCTTTAACAGGTTCAGTTTAAAATTCATCCCTTTTGTCATCTGGCTTTCTTTGCACAATACTGCACTTTTGGGAATGTACTTCAATTGCTTTTTCTAAAAAAACAGCTAATTCAATTAAAAAAAACTTATTTGCAAGTTTGATTCCAAAGAATCTGAACCAGATCCATTCTCATTCCAAAGAAATCAGCTCTTTTGCAATTGACGTTTTCACCCTGGATCGCAAGCACCAGCAATGCCTCTCCTGGCCCTCAGTGGATTAGTACCAGACTCAGAACTTTTCTGATGAAGGGTCTAGGCCCGAAACGTCAGCTTTTGCGCTCCTGAGATGCTGCTTGGCCTGCTGTGTTCATCCAGCCTCACATTTTATTATCTTGGAATCTCCAGCATCTGCAGTTCCCATTATCTCTGAGCTTTTGTGCCCTGTTGTCCGAGAACATTGAACATTGCCCACGTGGTAAATAACAAGAACTCCCCGCTTGATGGTGTCCAGGCCAGGGTGTAGGTAGACCTTGGGCTCCTGGAGACTCATTGGCCGCTGCCGCTGCCACTCACACTCGGTGCTGGCCAATGGGTAAGATCATCCCAACAACCATTCAGAGCCGGCTACCAGAATATCAGCCAATCGGAAACAAAGCCCGAATACTAGGGTCCAATCACAACAGGATCTTGGAATGGCAGACAACCTCAAAGGGCGGTTACGAAAGCGATGACCAATCAGAGAGCGCAGGTCCGAGCGGACCAGCCAATCAAGAAGCGCATTCGAACGCGGGCCAGCCAATTACTACGGTGATACTAAGAGCTGCCGATGGCGGAGTCAGAGAAAACGAAGTGTGGAGCTGGACGAACACAGCGGGCCAGGCAGCAGAGGAGCAGGAAAGCTGATGTTTCTGAAGAAAGGTCCCGACCCGAAACGTCAGCTTTCCTGCTGCCCGGCCCGCTGTGTTCGTCCAGCTCCACACTGTGTTATCCCGGCCAACTAACGGGCTTCAGCCTGTGCTGTTGGAAAGGCCGATTTTTTTTTCCCCTGAGAGTAAACGGGCTTAGTTTATATTTCCCGGACCCTCACGATTTAATAAACGGCCAGTTTTCCTCGACATCGAATGGCGCCAGACTTAGAGGAGCAGGGCCGCTCCACTCCCGGTCTCTCTCCTGTCGCTTACCTGGCCGCCGATGGTGATATCGAAGAAAACGACAGGGTTGTTAGGGTTGGACGGGACCCCCGCCATCACCCTGCTAACTCTTCACTGAAAACAGCAGCGCACAACCGCCCACCCGAAACCGGAGACAGACAGGCCGAAAGCCTGCGCGGCGCAGAGCCAGCCCCAAGCCCCGCCCACGGCAACAAACCCCGCCCCACGTCCCCGAAACGCTCTTGCACATCATCAAGCCCCGCCCCACGCTAAAACACCACACCCCCTAGACAACCGAACCCCGCCCCAACGTCCCCAAACCGCCTCACGTCACTAAACCCCACCCCCACAGCAACAAACCCCGCCCAACACCCAAACGCCCCGCCTCCGGCCCAAAGTTGAAAAGAAACCGAAAGGAGTGCGGATGCTGTCAATCAGGAACAAAAACAGAAATTGCTGGAAAAGCTCAGCAGGTCTGGCAGTGTCTGTGAAGGGAAAAACAGTTAATGTTTCAGGTCCGGTGACCATAGTTGTACGACTTTTGAACGGACCTGTCAAATGTTAATTTTGATCTCTCTCTCTCTCTCTCTGTATCTGTAACACTATCTATCTGTAACACTATCTGTAACACTGTATCTATAACACTATCTATCTGTAACACTGCATCTGTATCTGTAACACTATCTATCTGTAACACTATCTGTAACACTGTATCTATAACACTATCTATCTGTAACACTGCATCTGTAACACTATCTATCTGTAACACTATCCGTAACACTGTATCTGTAACATTGTATCTGTATCTGTAACACTATCTGTAACACTATCTGTCTGTAACACTGTATCTGTAACATTGTATCTGTATCTAACACGATCTGTAACACTATCTATCTGTAACACTATCTATCTGTAACACTATCTGTAACACTGTATCTGTAACACTATCTATCTGTAACGCTATCCGTAACACTGTATCTGTAACACTATCTGTCTGTAACACTGTATCTGTATCTGTAACACTATCTGTAACACTGTATCAGTAACCTGTGTTTTGCTACCCTTTACGATCTGCCTGTATGGCACACAGACCAACACTTTTCACTGTATCTTGGTACATGCAACAATAAAACAATAAATAAATCAGCCTATTACTGTTAACTTGAACCTGTACTTTTATGCAGTTTGTTGATGCCTAACCCTAGCCCCAAGTCAAATTATTTCCACATACCTAGTGAAAAGTTTCAGAGATAGTAGCAACTGCAGATGCTGGAGAGTCTGAGATAGACAAGGTGTTGAGCTGGATGAACGCAGCAGGCTAAGCAGCATCAGAGGAGCGGGAAAACTGACTTGGCAGGCTGAGATAACAAAGTGTGGACCTGGATGAACTCATCAGGCCAAATAGCATCAGAGGAGCAGGAATGCTGTTGTTTCAGGCCTAGACCCTTCTTCAAAACTGGGGGAGGGGGTGGGGGAGGGGGGAGGGGGGAGGGGAAGGGGGGTTCTGAAATAAATAGGGAGAGAGGGGGACGCAGATAGAAGATGAATAGAGAAGATGGGTGGAGAGGAGACAGACAGGTCAAAGAGGTGGGGATGGAGCCAGTAAAGGTGAGTGTAGGTGGGGAGATATGTCAGTCCAGGAAGGACAGGCAGGTCAAGGGGGCAGGATGGGATTGGTGAGAGAAAGGACAGGTTAGGGAGGTGGGGACAAGCTGGACTGGTTTCAGGATGCAGTTGGGGGAGGGGAGATTTTGAAGCTTGTGAAGTCCACATTGATACCATTGGGCTGCAGGGTTCCCAAGTGGAATATGAGTTGCTGTTCCTGCAACCTTCGGGTGGCATCATGTGGCACTGCAGGAGGTCCAGGATGAACATGCCGTCTGAGGAATGGGAGGGGGAGTTCACGACTGGGAGATGCAGTTGTTTAGCGCGAACTGAGCATAGGTGTTCTGCAAAGTGGTCACCAAGCCTCCACTTGGTTTCCCTGACAGAGAGGAGGCCACAACGGGAACATTGGATTCAATATAGCAGATTAGCAGATGTGCAGGTGAACATCTGCTTGATGTGGAAGTCTTCTTGGGACCTGGGAAGGTGTAGGGGCAGGTGTAGTACTTCCTGCAGTTGCAGGGAAAAGTGCTGGGTGTTGTGGGGCTGGAAGGGAGTGTGGAGTGGATAAGGGAGTCCCAGAGAAAGCCGTCCCTCCGGAAAGCAGATAAGGGTGGGGAGGGAAAATTGTCTTGATTTGGTGGGGTGGTACATGAGGACAAAGAGGATTCTGTTTTGGTTGTTATTGCCGGAAGAGGGTGTGAGGGATAAGTTGCGGGAAATGCGGGAGACATGATCGAGAGCGTTCTCGACCACTGAGGAGGGGGGAGGGAACTTGTGGTCCTTGAAAAATGAGAACACTTGAGGATGCCTCATCCTGGGAGCAGATGTGGCAGAGGCGAAGGAATTGGGAATAGGGGATGTCATTTTTGCAGGAAGGTGGGTGGGAGGAGGTGTATTCTAGATAGCTGTGGGAGTCGTTGGGTTTGAAATGGATATCAGTTACAAGCTGGTTGCCTGAGTCGAGATAGGTGGAGATAAGTTCGGTGGGGCAAGAGCAGCCGGAAACAGTGGGTCGACCAGGGCAGGCAGGTTTGTGGATTTTGGGAAGGAGATAGAAGCGGGCAGTGTGGGGCTGCGGAATGATGAGATTGGAGGCTGTGGGTGGGAGGTCACCTGAGGTGATGAGGTTGTGGATGGTGTTGGAGATGATGGTTTAGTGGTCAGGGGTGGGACGATGATCCAGGGAGCGGTAGGAGGAGGTGTCGGAGATTTGATGCCTGGCCTCGGCGTGAAAAGTTTTGCTTTGCGTTCGGTACAGGCAGATCCTATGATACAATGTGCATTAGGGAATTAGAACAGAGCATAGAGCGAGTGTACAACACAGAGAGGTGTATGGTGAGCGACATTAACAACAAAGTTAAAATTTGAGAGGTCCATTCAGAAGTCTGATAAAGCTGGGAAAGAGCCGGACTTTGAATAAGTATCGGTACAAGCTCCTGCCCACACTGCAGAAATTACTTTTACACTTTTTAAAATGTAATTTTTCTCATTATCCGATTATAATGAACCAGTTTTGCTTAGTGAGTGAGCACGCTTGGTTGGGAGGCTGTTCCCTATTTCACGCCAGGTTCCTTACACACACACACAGTCAGGATGGCCTTAACTGGCTTTAACTGCAGTGCCTCTGAATACCTGGTCTTGCTGGATGTGTGCAGGGGAAATTTGCTAGATTTTAATATCTGGGCCAAGGCAATCACAAAAGAGCGGGAGATGGTTTAATTTAGTTCAATGTGTCCTTTGCTGGGCCGTTGGGGGACGAACTGTACATGGAACCGAGGTTTGGGGCCGAGTGTTTCCGGTGCCGGTGGGAGGGGTTTACCCGAGGACCGGAAAGAAAGCCGTTTCTGAGCCCAATGATGGCTGCTCAAGGGTGAGGTGCTGATCGTCGCTCGCGATGAACCCGGAGACAGTGCAGCTGGGCCTGGGGTCGGGAGGCTCCACAGGAGGAGCGTCGGGGGCGGCGACTGGTGA